>NC_138549.1:32053754-32653754 GCF_964273705.1 Natrix helvetica
CGGGAGAGGCGGCAGCCCCAGCACATGGCAGCCGGAGCAGGGGCCGCCGAGCCCAGCCCGCCCAGGGCCTGTCAGCGCCAGCCGCCGAGCGGAGGGCGGGGATTGGGAGCGCGACTCTCTCCCCTGCCCGCTTTCCTCACCGGCAGGCGGGCAATGGCTCCCTGGGGTGGGCGGGGGCTGCCTGCCGCTCCGCTCCGCGCGCTCCCCCTCGTAGCCGTCCGCCGTGGCCCACAGGCGGAGCGCCGAGCCGCCCCTTCGCCTCTCGGCAGCCTCCGCCGGCGAACGGAAGCCCGGGCAGAGCGAGGGGGACGCTGCCCGCCCGCCCGGCAGAGAAGGTCAGCGGCACCTGCTCTCTTCGCTTTCGGGCTCGCCTGGCTGTAGGCAAGCGCGGCGCTTCCTCGGCACCTCCGTCTCGGGAAGCAGCGGCAGCGCCAGTGCCAAAGGCCGGGTGGCGGGCGCTGGAGAGCGAGCGAGCGAGCGGCTGTCTCCCTTCTTCGGGGCTCGGCGGGCCGCCTTCCTTCCTCCGCGGGTCCTTCTACTGAGCCGCGGCTCCCTCGCTCTCCCACCGCCGCTCCCCGTTGGGCACGGCCAGGGCTGGAGCAGCTTCCACCCGCTGGGTCTCACGCGCTCCCGTCTTCCAAATATTCCTCCCGACGAGGGTGTTGAAGATTCAAAGACGGGGTTGTGTGTGGGGGTGTCGTGACCGATCAGTTGCTCTAATCCTGGTTTGTTGCTTGGATCCTGGTGAGGAGGAGGAGGAGGAGGAGGAGGAAGTCAAATCCCGGCCAAGTTCTGTTTGCTGGCAGGTTTGGGGTCTTTCTGTCCTTCCCGGGCTCACTAAAGTATCAGGACCACCTCTCAGTCCCCGCCCTCGACTCCTTCGGCGTAGGTCCCGTTTATCCCCCTCCGGGGATGCTCCTCGCTGCTTAATCGAAGGGGGCTGAATTGCACGACGCAACTAAGAGTCCTTGTTTGGTTCCCGGAGGGATTCAAACGTCTTCTGTCTAGGAGGCGCAAGAAGATCCGTTATCCCCCCAGACCCCATCGTCCCCTTTCTCTTCAAAATTGGTCCACCACTTGCTTTTCGTTTCCTTTTGGAGTCTGAAAATCAGATCCCGCTAGAGGCGAAAGAAGTTGCGCGGGTCTTCGCAATAAGACACCAACTTCGTGCTGCCTTATGGTGCTACGACACCGCAGAATGTTCTCTTAGTCATAGAATCCATGGGGGGGGGGCGGTTAAGAGAGGGATGTTTTCGCAAACTGGAGCTCGGTTTCAGCCAAGCGTCAGAAGAACGGAAATACGTACCCCAGGAACAATCGGAGGAGATGGGAAGTTTGGAGAACTTTGCCCACTCCGGACGAGTCAAAGATATTCCTTGCAATTGGCTTCCCTCTGGTGGTCTTTCGGTAAACTTGCAGCGAGAAGGAGAATTTTAGGTTCGACCTCCAAACACACACACATCCCTCGCACCCTACTTGCAACCTGATACTGGAAAAAAATATATATGATGGTATTAATAATACTGATTTACACCTGTTTAGCTAGCTAGTAAATTATAGCACGTTGGGGCGTTGGTGTCCATATGGAGGAGCAGTAGATGGAAACTGTTAACAGACCTGCAGTTAGGAAGAATTTCTGTTTATCCATATTAATAATCAAATGACCTGTTGAATTAAAGAAATGATTAAATAACCATCGAAGTGGCCTTTGGTCTGAAGGGCTGGAAGCCCTTGTACAGATTTAAAGTCAAGCAGAGAAAAATACGAGGATTTGTCTGGCCAGCCAAATAAAAAATGTAGGCAAAAGATTTTTGAGAAAAATGGGAAAGAAATATGATGTATCAATCAATCAATGAATCTGACATTTTGGTAGGGTTTGGTAGAAAATATTTTCAGGATAACCCTTAGGGCAATACATTTTGTAACCAAATAATTTATATTGATTTTAAATGTTGCTATTTAGCTCACTTTTAAATGTAATTTAATTTAATGCACTTGATATTCCCATTTACTTTGAGGCTGCTAACATGACCCAGGCTGAAATATTTGTGGTCCTGTTTTGGGTCTTTGGGCTTGCATTTGCATTGTATGGTAGGAGGAGGATTGAAGAAAACTCGTCTGACCCAATGCCATTTTTATTCTGCTAATGTTGAAAAATTATGTTACAGTAAGGAAAAATAAAGGGAAAAAGAAAAACATGGATGAGTTAAGAAATTGGCAGAGGACTGCTGCCTTTTTGACCCAGGTTTATTTAGGTAAGATAATCTTTATTGTCACTTTTTTTCTGTGAACACAGTGGCACACATTAAAAAATGAAATTGATGCCCTTTCTCAATATATATATATATACACACCCATACATGACTTACAAATGCCTCTGTTTGTGTGTGTGTGTGTGTCTGTCTATCTCTGTCTCTGTCTCTCTCACACATACATACATGTACATATAATATATATGTGTGTGTGTGTGTGTGTGTGTTGTATTTGTACTGATACAACACAAATATAAAAAGGCAATATTAAAAATGAAAATATGGTTTTCTGTCTGCATGGTCTTCTGTGATGAGCCGAAGGACAGAAAGAGGGAGTAGTGATCTTCCTCCCTTATTTCGGCATACCAGGGGTTGTAACACAAATACATACATACATATATACATACATCCATACATCCATACATACATCCATCCATCCATACATACATACATACATCATACATACATACATACATACATACATACATACATACATACATACATACATATATATATATATATATATATATATATATATATATATATATAATTTAGAATACATAGTGGAGGAGGGGAAATCGTTAGAAAGAAGATTAGGGATATCATTAAAAACCATCCTCTTGTGCTGTTGTTTTAGTGAAAATCACTGCATTCTGCCATTCCATTCTCTGCTTGAAATGATTTTGTGGTTTCAGACATATTTCCAGTCTTCCCATGAGCTACACTTTTAATCAATTATCCATTCATGATCTCTCTCTATAATTATGGTGCCCAGAGTCCTATTGTCTGCTTGTCATGTATCTAAGATAAGTAAGGCCAATCTTTGACCTACAATGCAGTCATAATTGCATGAAGACATTGTTTGCCTCGGTGATAAAAATTGGTTATGCAGCTGAAGAAATAAAAACCTCAGCTTCGCAAACAACCTCTGTTTTGAAAATAATATATTTCAGTACATAGAAGGACCATGTGTGTTTTCAGCTGGTCCTTTTTAAAAAATCAGGAGATCTTTTGTTCCTGGGTAATATTCAGCAGTGTCCTTGCAAAAACAGAACAAACTAGCTAACAGAATATACTCTTAAATAATACTGATGTAATGAAGAAATATGAACAATGAAATAAGCCCCAAGGTCTTGGTTACTAATCTACAAGAGCTGTTAGTCTCAGGAATAAAAGCATTTGGACTCCTCAAACTCAAATTTGATGAAACTCAAATACTTTGGCCACCTAATGAGAAGAAAGGACTCACTGGATAAGAACCTAATGCTGAGGCTAACGATTGAGAGCAAAAGAAGAAGGGGACAGCAGAGAATGAGGTGGCTGGATGGAGTCACTGAAGCTGTCAGCATGAGCCTAAATGGGCTCCTAGGGGATGGTAGAGGATAGGATGTCCTGGAAGAATGTTGTCCATGAGGTTGCAAGGTGTCGGACACAACTTCACGATTAATAACAACAACTAGAAAAGAGAAAGAAATGCAGTAAAATTTGTAGCACTTTACCATTTTTATATTTTTGGATTTATTTATTTAATTTCTATTTCCTTCAAAGACACAAACTTGAAAAGCTTTGTTCAAGTGACAATTCAACTGAATCGTACTCCTAAGGAAACAGGAATAATTCTGCAGTTTCACTTTGATGTTACAACTACTAGAAACAAATAGAATTGCTGTCATATCTCCTGTAATGTAATGATGCAAGTTATTACACTGACTGATACAGGGAAGTTATAAGCCACTACCATTTAAGGGTAGAAGTTCTGAAACTTTTTCAGATCATGGCACCCTGAAGGTCTCAGAAATTTTTTCACAGCATCCAAATTGTCAATCACCTTGAGCCAGTAGTTCACGCAGTTTCTGAAGATGTTCAGCATTGTTGAGCTTCCCCTGAGAATGTAAAATTTCCCACTGTGCCCCTGTGAGCTTGCTGTAATGCCCCGGGGCACCACCACACACAATTTGGAAACTGCAGACAAATAGAAATTATGTATTGCTGCCTAGGCTCTTCTCAGCTGTCTCTGTAATTCCAGACTGTAATTCCAGTCCAGACTGAATGGGTAGACAATAGCGCTGAGCTTCTGCAAGGCCTATAGGTCCTTGCCATACTTCTTGCCCTTTCTACTTACAAAGAAAATGCAAACATACAAGGAAAGCAATGTACAAACTGATCTGCCACTGCCTGCATTTTCCTTTTAGGGGTTGTTCTCTCTTCATGAGTCCCCATGCCTTCCCTTTGCATCCCCAAATATATCCACACATGATGCTTTCCCATATCCTCGCCACATTACAGTATCTCTTTTGACGCTAAACCATCCAATCCTCCAATGCTACAATAATTAAAACAAAAAGGGAACCGGTTCTCCTTTTTCTATGTATGCCTTTGGAAGTTTTCTAATAAAGAATGTATAGCCCAGCTTTGCAAAACTTAGTAGCAAAGTTCTGATTTTCTTGCAACTTAAAGATGCTTTAAAAGGGGGACCAGAAAGGAAAATGAACATACTTTATTGACTTAGTTGGCCGTTGTTAGGTCAACGGCAAAATATATTTTAAAATGGAGATTACCTAGGATGAAATGGTTGCATGGAGCAGGAAGGGGTTTTGCCGTTTGGAGCTGCTTCTAGAATGAAACAACGTTGTAGAGACCATTTGTTCCTAATGGTTTGGGATTACTAGCATTACCCCCTCTCTTTTTTTTGATGCTGAGACCTTACTGAAGAACAATTGAATTCAGAAATTTCAATGGTCACATGAGTAATAGGAAGAACTGATATGCATTAATTAATTTTAATACAGGTAGTCCTCGATTTTCAGCCATTCATGTAGTGACGATTCAAAGTTACTTATGAACAGTTTTTGCCCTTAAAACCATTGCAGTATCCCCATGGTCACATAAAAATTCAGGTGCTTGGCAGCTGTCATATATTTATGACAGTTGCGAGGTCTTGGGGTGTGTGTGTGTCATGATCACTATTTGTTACCTTCCCCGTTGTCTTCCAACAAGCAATTATAGTTATTTGCTTAACAGTTGTGGCAAAAAGGTCATAAAATGAGGCGCAACTAAATTAACAACTGCCCACATAGCAATAGAAATTTTGGGGTTCAATTGCTGTCATAAGTCTAGTACGATTGTACAGATTCTACAATTGATATTTGTAAGTGTAATCAAGTATGAACTTCTATTTTCATAACTATTTCTGTGACTGCACAACTAAGATTGCATAAACTGGGGAAAAGGAAGATAAATGAAAATTTACATAAATGAAAATCTCGGGGGGACGTATTTTTTAAATTTATGCTTTTACTGCTTTTTAAACAATGTCTGAGAAAGGGGGGGGGGAAACTCCACAAGATAAAAATACATGCATTGTCAAAGAAAAGGAAAAAGAAAAACATAGAATGGTGGTTTTTTTTTTAAAGTAAAGACTAACAAAAGGAAAAAAGGTATAATATATAATTTTGGCTGTGAATAGCTACAGCTATATATAGTTATCTAATGCAATTATTATTCATATTCATATGTATAGAATTTCTAATGCATTCATATAACTATCATTTTAAGCTATTGTATTTTATATAAATGAGTTCCATTTCATTATATTTGCTACAGAGTCTTTGTCTAAAGGCAAATCTTCACATAGGTGGCAAGTACATTTTGGTCTCCCATTGAGTAAATGGGGCTACAGATTTATCTTTCAATGTTGGTCATGGTAATGCCACGCAGAATACATTTATGTTGTCCAGGTGTCAAATCTCAAGTACAGATAATCCTTGACTTACAACAGTTCATTTACTGACCATTCAAAGTTACAACGACACTGAAAAAGTGAATTATGACCGTTTTTCACACTTACGACCACTGTAGCATTCCCGTGGTCATGTGATCAAAATTCAGAAGCTTGGCAATTGGGTTCATATTTATGACGATCGCAGTGTTCCGGGGTAATGTTATCATGTGTGTGACCTCTGACCAGCAAAGTCAATTTGGGTTCCTAACTTTGGGTTCCTAACTTTGGGTTCCTAACTTTGGGTTACTAAAGTCAATTTGGGTTACTAACAGCTACAACGATTCACTTAAGAACTGTGTCAAGAAAAGTCATAAAATGGGGCAAAATTCATTTAGCAAATGTCTAACTTAGCAACATAAATTTTGAGCTCAATTGTCATAAGTCAAGGACTACCTGTACATAGTTCAAAAGAATATTATTATCTAAAATTGTTAGCTTTAGCTGCACAATTATATTTATATAATCCAAAACTTTCAAAACTTTTTAAGTGTAAGACATTGTCAAAACATGTGTTTGTGGCAAATATTTTAATAAATGGGGCATGCATCAAATGGATTTTTAACTGGACTATAAAATTATCCTGCTTATATCTTTTAAATCAATTTTAAGATAGGCTTTTAGGATGATAACAGTGAAATCCACCATCATCTGCATTTCACAGAGGGCATTAAAAGGTTGTAACCATTTATTTATTTTATTCAGCTTAGCTGCTGCCTGATTCCATTTGACTTTGGGAAGCTCACAGTATAATAAGCAATAAAAATGCAATGCAAAATAAAACAAGATAGGGATCTGCTTGCTCAGTACAAAGACTTCAACAAAAATGCACCCAATGAGAGGTTCCAGCCTAACGCAAAGCCCAAATGATATTTAGAACTTTGCAGTATGAACTCCAGAACTAAACATTTTCCTATTTTTATATCAGTCACAAAAATAGATTGTTGAAACTAGTCATACATGTATAGTAGATATTGCTGTAATGATTCTTTATTAGTTAACTTTTAATAATTTCTAGTCTACAATATGTTTCAAAAATCAGATTTTTTCCCCAGGTGGTCTAGCACCTTTTGTTACACAAGAGAACATTCCCAAAATAGGAGCACCAATCGGAAGCTGCTAATCCACAAGTCAGATGCCATATCTCCATCCCATTTTTGCAACCATGCAAAGAAGACTGCATGACCATAATTTATAGCAAGAGTGCTCTCCAACAGTATATTTTTTCTTTAAACTAAGTTACAGATTCAGCTTTTTAGGGCCAGAGAAAATCTTACAGGATGTATTTTAAATTATATTTTCCTTGTACAATTGTGAAAGAACCTTCCAATGATCTGGAATAAAAAGAAGCTGACAAGGATATTATTTCAAAAGCATGGTTACAAGTTATTTCAAGTAACAGATTGCTTAAGTTTGGTTGATTTTTTAATTATATTGGATTGAATCTAATAAGCATTAGAATAGAAGACCAAGAGAGGTGAGATTGAAAGCATCCCTGGGGCATGAGAGAACCTTTTCTTAATCCTTTTCTTAATTCTCGTCATGCACTGGATTAAAATCTGGAGTTCACTTGATTAAAGCAACAGACCTGGAATGCTCATCTCTAGGTATCTATGAGATAAGTCCTTCCATTTTCCTCTGGTAACAATGATGAAAGTTGTCGCAAATTCAGTTATACATAGCCTTATTTTTTTCACCCACTATTGGCAAAACTACTATAAATCAGTATGTTTTGATTCAATGATAAAAAATAAAAAATGAACTGTAAACTGCTTGTAGAGCTTAAGTATTGCATTTGTAAAGAGTGACTAGTAGAGGTCTTCACTTTTTCCTATGCAGCTGACCTTGTTAGTTGAGAGCCTATTCTTCTTACACATTCACCTCCTATAAATCAAAGTGAGTATGAACCAAAGACACAACAGATAACAGACTGTCTTTTTAAAATGCTTACCAAACATATTTATTCAGAATGGGACAATTTCTCTGTCTCGCCTAAAAAGCATCTGATGTCAAACTTAATATATGTTAAGTCAGAGGTCTCCAGCCTTGGCAAATTTAAGCCTGGGGAACTACAACTCTCAAACAAAGCTGACTGGGGAATTCTGGGAGTTGAAGTCTCCTAGGCTTAAAGTTGCCAAGGTTGGAGACCCTTGTGTTAAGAAAGAATATGTAAACTACTAAAGAAATATGAATAATATTGAGTTGAAAAGAAACATTTATGCACATAGAATGCCATTTTTACATATGTCCACATTTACAGGCATTAGCTGTTACTTTAAGAAATATTATAGATTCATTTAATGGCAAAAAATTAAGAGCTGTGAGCTGGGCTTTGTAAAGGAAGCTAATTTCCCCCCATATATTATCTGAATCTATAGACTGACCTTGCACATTTTTCTTTTTTAGATCTCATACTAAGGAAGTAATCTGTGCTTCCAAAAGTAATGTTGGCAATTAAAGGATAAAATAAATAATCACTGATAGAAATGTTTGCTAAGCTAAATATAAGCCATGTTATCAAAACAGGTAATTTATATTGATAACATTAAAAAAATCTCAGTCCTCATCTTTTATTTCTTGTTCAATATAATGTACAGGATCCATATTATTTTTCTATATCAAAAGGCAATCAGAAGCAATTGGAAAAAAATGCGACTATACAGAATGATTAATGCCCAATTAAAATTTATGTAGCACTTAAAAGCAACTGGAGAGCAGAGAACGTTACATTTCAGAAAGAAAGAAAAAAGCCAAACATCCCATAGCAAAAATAATCCTGTTTAAAATAGCCTCAAGAATCCTGTCTCATCTATATTTACATATGTTTTAATTGCTTACTTAAGCCTATGATTTATAATTAGATGCTAATATAAGTATGTCACAATATCTGTTTCACATCCAAATTAAATTTTAAGTGGTTGGATGTTCCTGATGTTCATATTGTTCTTTTAAAGAGAATAATTTTTGATTACAGTTAGATTTAAATGAAATAAACATTAAAAGTTAGGACCATCTTAAGATCAAAGAAATTTAGCAATAATAAAAACTATGTGATAGAACTGTTGAGGTAGGCAAGGAAATAATTTAGTCCAACTAGCACAGAGTGCCATCATCACATTTGACATAGTCCTGTTGAGTTGCGAATCTCTGAAGTAAATAGATGTCAAGGACAGAAAATAATTTCTATACCACTGATAGATATTTATTCAGAAATATGTCTTGTAGTGCCCAGTACATATTATGTAGAAGTAAACCCTATTGGATCAGACATAAGTCCTACTGTGTTTTCCAATGGTTTGCTAGGACAACAACTTAGCCTGAAATATCACTTGACTCTGGAATTAGAGTATAATATTCTCTCTGCTTTTCATAATATCTTTTTAACCTACCTATTTATATACCTATATATGAACAATTCTTTTGCAGAATCTAAACAGATATCACAAAATATGATATGATACTAACTCATTTAGAACAGAAAATGAATTGATCTCAAGTATTGTAAGCTCCAATTCCTTGACCTCCAATTGACATCTTTGCTCTACTTTATTTTAACCTGTGACATTTATTATTTATTTATTCATTAAACACATTGCTACCTCACAGCAATAAAAAATACTTTTGGCATGAAGATATAAATAGGAGCAATTTAAAACATCCATGGTAATATTTAAAATAGTACATTAATTATTTGATTAGTCATTTTGCATTTATGGTTTTCAAGGAATTTTTAGTGGGTTTATTTTTAACAGTCATGTGAAGAGATTACTTAAACATAAATGTAGCTAACTCTAGCCTGGTGTTTGCTTTTCTTCATGGCAGGAACACAGCTCTTTCAATACTCTAGAGTTGTCAGGGAAAAATCTTGATTTGTTTTCAGAATAAAGTGTGAGCTATCTCTCTATGGATTGTGTATTCTTCTTTCCAGAGTTGTCATTCCATTCAATAACATCGACTTCCTCTATAACATCTATTTCCCCCCCACATTCAAAACTTTTTTCCCCTCAGGATTCTGGGTAAGTTCACTTTGTTGAAACATTTTTGTAGGAGATGATATCAATTTGAATTTGAATTTTATTTAATTTATAGACCGCCCCCCCCCTCCCCGAAGGGACTCGGGGCGGTGTACAGGCACATTAAAAACCATATACAAAGGATAAATACACTTAAAATCAAATTAAACCTCAAGGCTGTACAGACTAATAAAAATTAAAAATCAACTTAAAACCAACCCCTAAAAATTTAAAAGTGCAGAATTGAGGGACTAAACTGGGATTAGGCCAGACCAGCTAAACCAAACAGGTGGGTTTTAAGCTTCTTGCGGAAGGAGCGGAGATCGGTAGTTGTTCTGATGTCCGGGGGGAGGTCATTCCAGAGGGTCGGGCCCATCACAGAGAAGGCCCTACTCCTGGGCGCCGCCCGCTGGCACTGCCTCGTGGACGGTACCCGGATTACATCAAGGGATGTAATCAGTTATGAATAAAGGTGTATAGCAAGGGTGTCCAAACTTGGGAACTTTAAGACTTGTGGACTTCAACTCCCAGAATTTTGGGAGTTGAAGTCCACAAGTCTTAAAGTTCCCAAGTTTGGACACCCCTGGTGTATAGCAAGAACCATTCTGTTCCAGAGTTGAAGGGAAATCTAAGAAACAGAGGAGGGATGTCCAACCTTGGCAACTTTAAGACTTGTGGATGGCACCTTCAATGGACACCCTGCAACAGAGCATTTCTAGCCCAGGCTTCTATAATATACAGATTTTCCTTTTAAAAAAACTTATTAGCAAAAGGTTTTGAGGAAACACATTTTGGATGTGTCAGGTTCAATAGTTTATCTTCAATGGGGCAGTTGGGAATCTAGCAATAATATCTCTTGGAAAACCATTCTTTGAGAATGTTGTGTCTCTGATATATCTCTGATTTATATTTCTAGATCTATTCCAGGAATCAGTTCTTTTGCAAGCATTATTATATTCTTCATTGCATTTGCTTTGTTCACATTCTGTGCTCTTATGCTATAAATTCAGTAGGACAGTGGTTGTCAACCTTTTCTTCACCACAGACTCCCCTTTAAATAGCTTTTGTGGCCATGGACCATGACCATAGACCCCCAAGATTTAACCCAAGATTGAAATCATAACATTTCTTCAAGCCTTTGCAGACCCCCTATGATGACATTACGCCCCACCCCTCCCCAGGCGTCTGCAGACTACAGGTTCAGAACCACTACAGTAGGATCTTACCACATGATTCTTACCATACTGATCTCCCTGATTTTCCTTAGTTTGGTTGTGTCATCATCATTTCTAAAGCTTCACCCGATGCCTCCAAAACAAAATTATTCTTGTTTGTCAGAACCTATTCTTTCATCTGAAAGGTTAATAGAGGTTTACCAATCTTGCTTTAGTTTTTCCCTAAATGCTTGTAATTAACTGCTAATTAATCTTCATTGCCTTTTGCAGCTTTCTGAATAAAGTATGTCTTTCTTGTGTTCTTTTTCAGTCTTCCAACTCATTTCCATATGCTAATGTAATATATTGCAAAAATATATGTAATTTTGTTTTACATTTTCCTGACCTCTAATGTATATTATTTTTTATTTTATTTTTTTGCAGAACTTGAAACTGCCCTGTTTTCATTCATTAGCCATGTCAAAGAGTAAGCCAAACGTCACTGGACCCCCCAAATAAACTTGTATATATATTATTTATAACATAATTCAATATAGTGTAATATAGATACACTATGAGAGACTTAAGAAAGTCCTATAATTGTGTGCATCCCAAGTATAAATATTTCTATTTAAATATATTAGGAAAATAAAATGTGTCTTCTTTTTGGACACATTACAAAAAATAAAAATAATTACAGTGCTAAAGTGTAACACAAACACCATCGAAACTGAGCATAAGCATGTTTTAATACCACAATGTTCTACAGTTTAGTGCTCTTACTCTAACTTTTCATTTTAAAAAAGCACCCTGATAATTGTTTCCTGAATAGTAATTGCAGATGCATATCTTATTGTACAGCAATGAAAAGATCAAGAAAACTGAACTTAAGAACATTTCCCCTAAATTACCGCTTACATTTTCCTACAAAGTAGTTTCTGTAATTGATTTGACTTCTTTTGAAAATAATTATTAAGAGAGTAGAAAATAGAGTCCCAATTCTAATATAAGAAGTGAATATATTTCCTTATTCACCAAATAACATTTCTGTTATGTTGTATAAAGCATTTTAAATCCATACTGACCAACAGATTAACCAAAGAAATGCCCTACAGCAAGAAGGATTCTCAATGCACGTAACAGTTTTGTTGTGAGATGATGAGTTATATCCAAGTCTTACAAGATTTACCACTCCAGATCAATCTGTTATACACCTCAGATGTGAGGAAGGGCAAAGCAACCATGATGACTGTTTCTGTTCGCATAATTCACTATTTAATTTCTTAAATTTACACATATATCTAGAGTCATAAATAATCAATAGGCTGTCTCATATTCAGGTTTGTAGAATTTAAAAATTAACTAAAATGTACTCAAAAGCTTAGAATTGTGAAATGTTGAAATCCAGTGACAAAATGGAAACATTCCATTATCTGTAACTGTGTTATTTTTGATATATAAATCACATCAACACACCTAGAACCAGTAGTTCCCACTAAAATCAGGATGCAAATACACCCCAACCCCCGAGCAGCCATGTTTTTACTAGCTTCTGGAAGCCATAAAATGGAATGCTGTGTGTTAAGTAAGTAAGCTCCCCGTTAGGAGAGCGAGTGTGCAGAGAAGCGTAATGAGAGTGGTATGGAAGAACACGCACAAACCAGCAAACAGGGACACCGAATAGTATAAAAATATAGTAGTTTACTATGTGGAAATATAGAGGTATTCAGAGTTCAATTTACAGTCCAAGTCATACACGGTTCAATCAGTCAGTTATCAATGTTCTCAGTTAAGGAATGATCCTTCGAACACAGTCCAGTATCAAATAATCAGTTTAGCTCACAAAGCAGCTAACAGTAGCAAAAACACAGTAACTCACGATACATCCAATCAGCATCTAACAAACAGAGAGCTAACAGTCATTCTGGCTCCCTCTTATGGCTGCGTGGGGTAACAGCAACCAATCACATTTTACAGCAGTACTTAAAGAAACAGTACTACCATCCTGGTTTATATATTGCTGACCCAACTGTTAGCTTACATTCCTAACACTGCGTATTTGTGTTTCTCAATTTTGACAACTGCTCTATACAGAACAGGAGCTCTCACAGAAAATGTCCCTTTTGGGCTTATCTGCTGCCATATTTCTTGTAAGGTGGAGTCCTTCCGTATATGTCTGTTTCCTTGCAGTACATGGTAAGAAGAAAGACAGTTTAGTCTAGTGGTTAGGGTACCAGATAGAAAGCAGGAAACTGAGTTCAAGCCAGGAAAACTAGTTGGGTAAATTTGAGCTGGCTACAGACCCCCATGGGGTTTTTTCCCCCTTCAAAACATTTTGCTCCTTATTCAAAAAGTTTATCCAGTTCTTCAGTTCAGAATTGAAGAAACTTCTTGGATGTGAAGCAAAATGTTTTCACGGGGGGGTGGGGGGGGGACCCAAGAAAGTCCTGTTTCCTTTTGAACAGCACTTTTGAGACAACCATAACATGGGTGAGTGTAAATTTCCATAGACATTTGGGCCAGTCACTCTGTCTCAGGAAATCCACCTCACAGGTTCTTGTGAGGAAAATAGGAGGAAAGCATATTGTGTGTGTTTTCCACCTTGAGTTATTTGTAAAAACAATCAAGGCGGAACTTAAATAAATAACACTCAGTCATGGGAAGAATCTGGCTGGAACAGTTGGCCTTGTAAATATCCAGGTCATGAGCAATTTAGATTTTAGAAGTACTAACAGGCTCTATGACGGCTATCTTTTTACTTTTGACAAATAACTGCAGAAATATTGGGAAAGCCACTCCAGCACAGATGACCACTTGAGGGACCACAGTTAGAGGTAAGCAGCCTGTCTTCCTTCTTCATGGTCTCTGTGCATTATATATATGGATGACTGATGAGTTTACTGATGAATAGTGGTGGTTGGAGCAGGAATCTAATCAGATGGGAATAGAAGATAGCCCTGCCCTGCCAATAAAGGCAGGACTCATTGCTGTGACATTCAAACAAAGATGCTGGACAATGAAATGTTGTACTCAAATGAAGGCCCCATGCAAATCATGTAAATTAACATCAATAGCAACAAAGCTGAAAGTGTAATTGCCCTGAAAAATGGGACCTGATCTGAAAGGAAGATTCACAAGCATGAAGACATCTTTTTTTTTGTACAAAACACTGATATCAGGACTTTCCACTTTAAAAATGGACAAATTGATTAGGGGTGCAACAGAAGATAGCAATACAATCCATGTAGAAAACTAACCCACTGTAAACATAAAGTGGGTACAAACAGCATGTTCTATAAATAAGGTAATGGCTAGATAAAAGAAGGTAAGACCAAATATTTATTAGCAGAAATGTCTCAGACAAGGTTGGAAAGAGTTCATACAGGCTTCAACACATTGTGTGAAGAAGGAGATGGATGAACACTCTTTTGATTAGCAGAAATGATGACTATCAAAAAGGCAACTATGAAAAATAGGAAATGATAATTTGCCTTTGCTAGAGGCTCAAAGGTCTTACTGTTTTCCCGGTCAGGGATGCAAACTGGTTTGATTACAAATATAATTATTCCAAATATACTATATTTATGCATGATGTGCAGACAGAATCCCATGTACACAGAATTTCATGTATACACATTTAAAATTTAAATAACTGTATATTCTGTATTAACACTGAATGAAAGGTGCCAGGTTTTTGTTGTATTTAACTGGTTGTGTCTTATATAATCCTTTAAAATGATTTTACATACCTTTTAATCTTTGATTGGGAGCCAACCAGATTTGGCTGAAAGAATGGTGTTTAACTCTCCAATTGTTGTAATCTTATTTAAATGATCTCAGATTTGGAAAACATAATAGAAATTAATTTAAATCAGCAAGACATAAACTCTTTTAAAAGGATGAGGATGATCTGTGGTATAATAGCTGTCTTTGGTGACATGGCACAGATGTTAACAGATATTGGATACCAAAGCAAGGATAGATTTTCATTCTATTTACCGGACTTACAATATAATTTAATATTGCACAGTATTAGGGTATATTGATAGAAATATTCAATTACCCTTAGATGTATTGTTTTACATTTGCTTTGATTGTTAGAATCATATAAATGAACACTGAATTCTGGAGTTTACAACACAATAGCAGAGTTGGAAGGGACCTTGGAGGCCTTCTAGTCCAACCCCCTGCCTAGGCAGGAAACCCTATACTGTTTCAGACAAATGGCTATCCAGCATCTTCTTAAAGACTTCCAGTGTTGAGGAGTTCACAACTTCTGGAGGCAAGCTGTTCCACCCTTTGATAGACTCTCTGTTGTGTCTCTACTATAGCTCTGAATTGTATTTCTAGGACAATTTTAGAAACCAATTCTTTTGCAAGCATTATTCTACTCTGTGCTGCATTTGGTTTTTTCACATTATAGACTTTCATGCTGTAAATGCAGTAGGATCATCCTTACCATGCTGCTAAAAATCCCTTGATGAGTTTTACTCACCGTAGTTTAGTTGTGACATTATCATTTCTAAACCTTCATCTGATGCCTTCAAAACAAAATTACTGTTGCTTATCAAAATCTGTTCTTTCATTTCCGTGGCCTTTCCATGGCCTTTTCCTACTTTCCTGACTGGAAATATATGTCGTTCCATCTTGCTCTTGCTTTTTTTCAGCCTTCCAACTCATTTTATAATTCCGTATGCCAGACCAGTGTTGTGAATAGATATAATGAATTCTAACAGACTAAGAGTTAAATGGTTTATGAATAACTGGTCTCTCAAACTATAGGTTTCAAGGATGGATAACTCAGATATTATGTAATTCTATATTACTTTATTTATGTATAAATCTATTGTTTAGAAGTGCTGGTTAATGAATTGGAACTTTGTTGCTGCTTGTACATCTCTAATTAAAAAAAGAGAGAACAAGATGCTGTCACATGTGAAAGTCAGTTGGATGTTTTGGACCAGGAGCAGGGAGATTCAGGTTCTAGCCCACTACAGTTATCAAGTCTTACTGGGTGACTCTGGGCCAGTCTACTACACAGAATATTGTGGGGGAAATATGCCATCTATGCCAGGCATTGTGGCACAGTGGTAAGAATACAATATTGCAGGCTAATTCTGCTGACTGCCGGCAGTTTGATCCTCACTGACTCAAGGTTTGACTCATCCTTCCGAGGTCAGTAAAATAAGGGCCCAGCTTGTTGGGGCAATATGCTGACTCTATAAACCACTTAGAAAGGGCTGTAAAGCAAAGTGAAGCGGTATATAAACCTAAGTGGTATTTCTAGTGCTACGTTGAGTTCCTTTACAAAAAGCAACATATCAGTATAAAAAATAATTGTGTAAATGGCTGTCTATGTGTTAATCTGTAACATTTTAATCTTATATTTTTATGCAAAGACCTTGAGAATATTATTGAATCACGGAGTTCTCATCTTCAACTTGCTGTGATGGTTCCATTGTGTTATTATCTTTATCCAATGAGCCAAAGTTTATTGAATAAACATCTCTTTCCAGAATGCATACAGACAAAAATGGTCTCTAGAGCACAAGGAGTATGTAGGATTTGAGAGCCAATGAGTTCCCAGAACAGGAGGGAGATAAAACCCAAGTACTGCAGTCTTCTCTCCAGTTTATTCTTAAATCTAAAGCAAGAGTCTTCATAAGACCTCTCCCCATTGGTTTGCAATACTAATACAATATTAAGGACTTATCCTTTACTATAGCTCTGAAGGAACTATTTCACTATTATTTGAAAACTCTCTAGGTTCTCAAACTATAAAATGTAGCCCAAGCCTGAGGAAATATTTTTATGGAAAAATCATATTTCCCTTTCCATTAGGGATTGGGACTGCTTTTCAGATAGGCATAACTCTGCAGGGATAGCATATTCCCACTACTACATCTGAGACTTGTAGGACATCTCATCGGATGCTACAAGAGTGTGGAAGAAGGTTAATAAATCATAAGCAAAGATTACAAAATCATACAGCTGGAAGGAGATCACTGAGGCTACACTCAGAATAGGACTCTAAAAGAAAGTATCCCTGACCTATACCTGTCTGGTCCATCCACCACTTCTTTTTAGTTTCTATGTTTTTTCTAATGTTATCCATGAAGCCTATTCTGTAACTTAAACTATTTCTGGAATAATAGCAAATAGGTTATGGCCTCATTTTGTGTCATACAAAATTCCTTATATCTGATAAGCATAGTCTTATCCATTCCCGAGACTTTTCTTCTCATACCTTATACATACACAATTCCTTCATTCTGACTTTATAGTGTTTGCTTTTAACCTCTACTTCTCCTCAGGGACATTCTCTGAATCTGAACTATCACCACCATCTTGTCTGGATTTAATTTCAACTTGTTTCCTTTAATTTCAAAGAAAAGGAAGAATAAAAGTGGATGTCACCAGGAATACCGATGGGATCTCAGTTCAAAGATCTGATCAAAATCCAATGTGCCCTAGACATTTTCTTATAGATGTTAAACAGTAATGAAGGCCAGACATTGCTATGGAATATAAAAGGACAGAGATATAGATGCTGAATTTTAATTCTGGGTATATCCCAAAATTAAAGACCAGGTTCATTTCAAACAAAGTCCCAAAGACCAACCCTACCTGAACATCCAGAGGGATTCATGGTTCATGGTATTGTAAGACACCAAGAAGTTCAAGAGGACTAGAACAGTAGGGTCACATTCAGCCCATCTTGTTTCCAGCAAAGTCATCCAGAAAGGCTACTAAAGCAGCGCAGTACCCTTGGAGCAATGAAATGAAAATGCCTTATTTGCTCAGCTGACTGCCAGTGATGTTCTTCAGGTTCAGAAAAAAAATCTACCTTGGATCCCAGCCAATCATTCAATTCAATTCAATCTCGAATTGAAAATAAGCATGAATGAAATGACTGAATGGTGAACTCACGGTTATGTTGCAATGCGCTATTTTATAACAGGAATTCAAGTTTTCCAAACCATTTAAGACATCAACTATTTCTGACAAAAGCTTAGAATTTGACCATTTAGCATTCTATCATACCTAACTGTGTGGCCCTGAAAAGATGAGATCTTTTTAGTATCCAGCTGTCAGAGATGCACTGTGACAGATGCCTTGCTAATCTTTATTTTCACCAAGAATGAAGAATTCAACATTACATCTTATTGGGAAGAAGCTGCCAAAGTCACACACACAATACCCTGATGGACACTAGGGAATTAAGTGAAGTGATTTGTGTTTCATTGTTCTGTTTCGCTCCTTGTACTATGTGAGCATGAAACATTTATTAGTGATCCCACAGGAAGTTCTTTAATAGTTAGTTTAAAGCCAGAGGCAACGCATTCATATGGCCCATTAGTTGAATACTGAGCAACTAACAACATGCTCATTAATGTATGTATAAAACACACGCAGATCATTTTATGGCGAAGCAACTCATTCTCAGCAGGTGAAAATACAAAATTTAATCCCAAAAGGAAAACAAAGAGATGCATGTAGTTTCATATGTCACCCACTGATACATGGAGTCTATGCTCCTTAGGTTGTACATAAAAACAAACAACCAAAACAAAGAGAACTCCATTTCCTAATCTGAATGTGAGCTGGAATAAATACTTTCCACCATCATATAGTAGGTAGGACAACCTCACAAGTTTTGTTGAATAGGAAACCAACAGGCTGAAATATACAACACACACAAACACATGGACACTTAAAGTTATTATAAATCATCCTCCCAAGACTTCATTTTCTATGTAGATTTCTACCTGTTTTATTCTCATATAAGAAATATCAAATTGGGTTAATCTAAGTATTTCTATGACTGTGACAGAGCATGTCAAGTTATAATTTACATAACAGAGCAGAAAAGGCAACAGAATCTATTTAATTAATTTTTTTTTATTTTTTGGCTCATTCCATTGCTTTTTAAAATTCTTCTCATGCTATGTATGTTAGCTTGTAATGAACCTTCCATTCCTTTTAGTGGATCCCTTTCATATCAATTGCTATTCTCAGATATAACTGAGAATAATGTTTCTATTGACTTTCAGAGAAGTCCTGTGATTTGCTATTGTGACTCTTTCTTCATTTTAACATGAGCTTTTTACACACGTTTTTTGTTATGTATGTATTTACTAACTAACATGAATTCTTTTAAAAATCATTTTATTTTATTTAATTCTTATTTTAATTCTTGCGTATTAATTTCCCTAGGATTTATTTAATGTTTACCACTATTTGTACTTGAGAAAAATATTTGTATTAATATTTTAATTTAATTTAAGTAATAATCAATCAATCAATCAATCAAATCTGTAATATATTAGTGTTTGCATCATTGCAAACATGTAAATTGTTTAAGTCAACCAACAAACTCTATGGCAAATTATTTATGACTGCATTAAAGTTATTGGATTTGAATTTGTGGCAGATTTCTTTTATATTTCTAAAACAATAGTCCTATTCATAAGAGCTACTGTAGGCTGGAAAATCTGACTTATTAGCATAAAATGAATGTTATCTGAAATGTTAGCTATGCTCCATTCTATAAATAGATTAATAGCCTGTCTTCCTCCCTCTCTCTCTCTCTCTCTCCCTTCCTTCCTTTTTTCCTTCCTTCCTTCCTTCCTCTCCTTCCCTCCCTATATACACATTCAGTGATCACATTTTGCCTTCTTTAAAACAAATGTAGCTAAAACTAAGTCTTTCCAATAATGGCAAATATATTCTCGAACATTTTTCCACAAAGATATTTCTACCACCTACTATTTAAACGATTGCAGTGATAAGTATTGATGATGAGCTGCCTTTCAAAGAGTATTTCAGTCTGAAAGAATTTTATCATATACCTTAGGTACTCTTCAGTGTTTTCTTTTTTGTTTCTTCTATCTGCTCACCCTCAATGAAATGAACGACTATTTTGTGCAGATCATGTTATGACTACATATTTTAATAAGCACTTTTAAAATTGACTTGTAAGGCCTTTGCTGGTTTAAGAAGCAAGATAAAAACCAATATGCAGCATAAAACATTATCTGCTCTGCCTGGTTTTGATGGAACCAAGGATAGAGGAATGGATCGTTGGAAGTAACCTGCAGAGCATAGAGCTAAAAAGAACCAGTAATCACAGCAGGAGTGATCTTGTTTAAGTAAATGCATGGATTTGTTTTTATAATAGGGAAAGTGTGAACCATAATCATGAAAGTCAACTACAAAATAAGACTCCTGCTGTGGACTTTTTCACTGTGAAGAAGAGACCTAACCAACTTCTTCACTCATACTGAGTTAATTTAGAAATTCCACACAGCTTTGAATTAAGCAGATGCTCACTTATCACAAGATGTGGGGCCAATGGCTATGTTAATTGAAGTTTCTGTTTTCTTCCAGGACTGTAAACTTCCAATAAATACTTTGCTGCAGTCGGTTTCCTCGAAACAAGGTTTCACAGTTTGTAATCAACAATATATTTCAAAAGTACAGCTTGAGTGGATAAGTAGCATGAAAGCAAGCAAGCAAAAGGTGAACAGATACAAATAGTCTCAAAACAATTATAACCTGAGGCTCAACTTCCTGTATTCAACCATGTTACAATTGTTGCTAATTTTTACATACCATTACTACCTTTGTAGCATTTGTTATCTTGGCTGTTCTGTCTGGGATGGTCACTGAATAAAAGAAAGGAATCTAGTGGATTTAAAATGCATTCTGAGAAACTAGCATGCGTGTGTAACTAACAATTATTAGAACCTTGAATTACAAATATTATGATTACTAACTTCCTTCAATTTGATTTCTTAATCTAACTTTCAAGGGTACAAAGCAGAAAACGAATGAATAACCTTGTCTTGTTTATTAGTCTTACCAGTACAGCCTGGCTCAGGGATAAATTCCTGTTTCATCAGAACAGCAATCCGTGAAGAAATTTATAACGTTTTAACTAACTGAAGGGAGAAACCGAAAGGAGATTTAGGTTGTGTTAATAGAAAAGGCACTAGGGAATAGAAATTTTCCTCGTCATTCAGCCTTCTCAAGGAATTCAATTACAAGTATGTAACAATGATCTAGAATCTATTACTTGGATAGTACAAAGGCAATCAATAAAATATATTAGAGAGTATCCACACTATGTCATCATTTCTGTAATAGACAAAGCCTCATTATTCCACTTGTTTTGCAGCTGCTGTAACCTAATTTTCAAGAGTTCCATTGTGGAATCATATCAAAGATTATTAGGTTTAAATCTCCAGACATGGGTTATATCCACAGAAAAGGAAAAAAAAAGATCAAGCCAATTATGTAATAGCAGAAACCTGATTAGGTTGTGCTCAGAGATCAAATATATCATCTGAATCTGAAAAGGTCAGAATAGCCCCAAAGTGACCTCTACATTTTATGACAAAGAATGAACTTGTTACTCACCCTCTAATGTGCATATAAGTTCCACTGGATAGAAGTAGATGACTGGATGTAGATATAGGATCTATACTGCAGCCAGACTTCCTCTTAGAAGCTAACTGTGCAACTTCTTGACATGTTATACATGGAGAATTGTCCAGAGCTATTTTATAGAGATCAATATTCTACATAATATTTACTATTTGCAGAATGTCATCATATCAAATTATCATATGAAAGCTATTAAACAAACTCTGGGGTTCAGCTCCTTATTTCCATATTTTCTGCAATCTACTGTGGTATCTATTTCTATTAAGCTTCTAATTACTCCAATCCCTCTTTTACTTTTTAAAAAAAATTCTACCTTTTAAATGTTCTTATGTGAAGATAAGAAAATTTCTCCAGCATTCTGTATGGTAGTATCTACAGCAGGGGTATCATGTTGCATTATCATGTTGTCATGTGACATATTGTAACTTCCCCCCCTTCACTAACACAGGTGGGCGTGGCCAGCATGTCACACATCTGGCCCACACACTGCAAATTTGACACCTCTGATCTACAGTATATTGACAACAACATAGAGACAAGCTCATATTTCTTTTTTTCTCTACAATTAAAATCTCTTCATTTTACAATAGAGAATAAATTTGTCCAGTTATTTTTTTTTAAAAAAATGAATTATTTACTTTGGACCTCCTACATCTATGCGTGGATCATCACTTGCCATTCAAAATCTGCACTTTGGAGAATTTATTCTGCCTTTATAAACTCTACTTATGGAATTTCCCATCTTTGTGGTATTAACATCTTAATCCTTTTAAAATGATCTCAACCTGAAAGGGCTGCTGGTTTTAAGTGAAAATTGAGGCCCCCTCCCCTTCAAGGATTGTAATGTGCAGCTTTTTGTGTAAAAATGAACCAATCTATATTAGAGGGATACTATAAAGCCTTGCTATAACTCATGGAGCACAGATTGCTTCCTTTCCACTTTATTTTTTTCCCAGGCCATAAATCTGTTGCAATTTATGATCTGTGGGTATCTCTCTGCAGCTAAAATTGAAGCATTCTTTCACGTTAGTGCTGCTTTATTATTTACCATTTCCTTTGCTCTTTTTGTAGCATAAAAATCTGGCTCATTTTGTTTTTTATGAATATCCAAGGATATCTCCTTCCACACATTCACTGTCACGTCTTTCATAAATCTTGGCTTGTCAACCCTTTTGTATTTCTGGATTATGTGCTTTAATTCTGATTTCCAATGGGTTCATGGGGAGGGGGAGAGAAGAAAGAGAGACAGACAGAGAGACAGAAAGACAAAGGGAGAGAGAGAAAAAAACTGATATGTTATCAGGCTTTTTCAGATCTACCCTATAACCTTGTAGAACTGCTAGAAAGTTTTCTTTCTCCCAGTACATAACACAATCAGAAATATTTGATGGAAAGCTGGAAATGTTATATCACAAGTGCTTCAAAATTATTATTTTTCCTTTATATTCCCTGCTGTAATCTTTGATCTGTGACTTATGTGTATAGATGCATCTCACATATGGGACTGTGGCAGAAGAATTCTCTTTGATGCTAATTCATGCCTTTCCCCGTTCTCTTTTAAAATTGCTGGATTTTGTGCCTTGTGGCTGTCTTCCTTAGGCAAAGGAATCCGTGGCTTGGGTAAAAAAAAGCAAGAAGTTGGCTATCACTATTTGACTTATGATCCATCCCTTTTTACATGCTTATGATTATCATGAGATTTAGTGACTTCAAAACAACACAACACATCGTATCACAAATGTAACCATTATCTTTTTAAAAAATCCTAGTTTAAAATAAATGGATTAGGCCCCCTGGGCAGACATCTGATAATAAACAGTTGTGCTTTTTGGCTTCTAATCCTTACCATTTTCGGCCTCCAAATCATTTGAAAACTGAAAACTTTTCCTTATTTCCTTTTTAAATTATTTATGTGCCTTAAAACACGAGGCCACGCATGCTTCAACTTTACAACTTCTATCCCATTTTAATTTTTTTCAATTTGGAAGTTGGCACACTTCGGCTGTGCTGCTTGGTATTAAGCATATCGCCTATAATGTAAAACATAATGAAAATTAAAATTGCCCTTTCATCAAAGAAAAAAGACAGAAGCTGTACCTGCTAACTACAGCTGTAATATGTTCTGTGGAATTATAAGATATGGTAGTTTTCAGAAACATAAAAATAGAATTTAGCATGCTTAAGATTACTTTTCAGTTGTTCCATGCTCTGTTCTACATAAAGCAAAATGAACAGTGCATGGCATGACAATCTTATAGGACTCTTGTTTGGTTTCTCCTGTCCAGTTGTGTCTGACTTCTCGAGTGCAGTGCTCATCTCTGTTTCTTGGCTGAGAGAGGCAGCATTGTCCAAAGACATTTCTGTGGTTATGTGGCTATGATTATATGCCGAGGTGCACAGAATGCTGTTAGCTTTCTACCAAAGTGGCAGGGATGAAATCCAGCAGGTTCTGACAGGTTCTGGAGAACCGGTAGTGGAAATTTTGAGTAGTTCAGAGAACCGGTAGCAGAAATTTTGAGTATTTCATAGAACCGGCAAATGCCACCTCTGGCTGGCCCCAGAGTGGGGTAGGAATGACGATTTTTCAGTATCCTTCCCCTGGAGTGGGGTAGAAATAGACATTTTGCAGTATCTTTCCCTGGAATGGGAAGGGAATGGAGATTTTGCAGAATCCTTCCTCTACCCCACCCACCAAACCATGCCTACCAAGCTACACCATGCCCACCAAGCCCCGCCCACAGAACCGGTAGTAAAATATTTGGAATTTCACCACTGCTAAGTGGTACCTCTTTATCTACTGGTGCTCTTCCTGTCAAGCAGCATTCCGGGTCAAATGACTGTCAGCTTTTCCGCTGATAAGCTGAGCATCTTTGAATGCTGAGCCACCACTCCCCCTACAGGACTGTTATAGATGCTTAAAGTAAATGCTTGCTTGTTTGAGCATCTGAGGTCTGAACCATTCAAGTCGTGAAGAGTGAAGGCAAAACTTAAATTTCAGCGACATTCTAAAAAGGGTGATTTTATCTGCTACTGTTGTTTGACAAGCTATATTGTAATTCTTACAGATATACCAGTCTTCATTTTTCTAAATGTCCGGTTAAAGAAAGCAACAGAAATATATATTTCTCACTCCAGTATCTTTTGCTGTACCATTAGCAATGCAAAACAATAGCAGTATTGTGGACTCATAGTACGTCTTTTAATTTTTCCTTAATTTTGGAAGTGAGAAAGGGCATTAAAAAAAAACTTGTGTAAACAGGGAGATTAATGCTGAATAATGCCAATGAATAAAGATAAGGAGAGAAAGAGCACAATGGGATATCTTGTGTTATTGGAAAGATTAATGTATTTGATAGTGCAACAGATAATTGATTATTGTACACAGGCAGACTTGAACATTTTGGATGCAGATGAGATGGTTGCTGTAAAAAATGAGTCACGTTTAACTGTGACTCTTTAGTAAGCAAAGTAAACTGCTTATGTGCAGTTTAAGTACCTCATGAAACCTCTCAGACTCCAGCTCTGCAAAATTAGTTAAAAGAATCAGAAATATTTTCCACCAAACTCTTAGTGATTGCAGAATGTTTCAGGTTTCATAGGAAAAGACAGATTCCACTGCAACATACCTAACAGACCTTAAAGTGATGTTTTAACAGATCCATGCAAAATGGAGCTACTATGCAACATTACTTGAACACTTTGTTATAAGTAGAAAAGGCCTTGAAGGGGAAGAGCCATGCAAACAAGTTTTCACAGAAGCAAAAAAAAAAAAAGATGACATCAGACATTCCACTTATCAATCAAACTGGAATTGATGAGGCTGTGGCACATGTCACAAAAGGCCATAGTGAACACCCAGAATGTTTGCATCACATTCACCGATAGCTGAAGAGTAAAATTATGCACAAATAGATAGGAAGCTGTAAGGTTGGCTCAGGATGTGAACATCTCAACCAGAATCTGTTTAATTTCATCACCGATCACCACCTACCAATAGATTAGCTGAAAGGTTTGCTCAAAGGCTCAATGACATGTTGCAGTTAATGATTCAAAAGCTTGCAAATTGTCTATTTGCATATCACAGGGCAGGAGGCACAACAACAAATCAAATTCCTTAGGCTGTACTTTAAGTTCACGTTTGCACCTTCTCAAACTTAATTTGAGAAGAGGTGATCAGGTCAAGCAATAGAAACAAGCTGAGTAATCTTTTCATGCTGAAATTTGACATTTATCCATGGACAAACTGTGCTAGCAAGAGACTACAAAGGGGAATAAAAGTGGATAAGTGTGGATCAAGCAGATCAAAGAAAAAATAATCTAGATTATTTTTCTCTGTTGTCAAGATTGCCCATGATAACATTTGGTAATGACATATTGACCAGTTGAAGAGATCAGAAGAAAAAGTTGTGCCTGGTGTGATAGGAGATAGTACCTGGTTTTGCTTCCTTTTTCTAATCTGATTACATTGTTATTGTAAGTTTGACTTCTATGCAAGCTGAAATAACTTTTAGAAAGTTATGTTTGCACAATTTTGTTTTAATATTTATTAAATTGCTCCAAATTGCCAGCAATAGTGTCTCCTATTGTAAGTGGCAGACCTTAGCTGCCCTAAGCTCCCCTTCGGGGAGAGGGGGCGCTCTATAAATTCAATAAATTCAATTAAAAAATTCAAATTCAATTATAGAAATGCTGTAGAGCCCTTTCTTATGTAAAAACAGCTACAGAAAACTGCAGAACAGATTGCTTTTCAATTATACATTTGCCTTATTTTTCATTAGAGAAAATTATACACTGCTGGATATTTTTCAGATTGGATCTATCATTCTGGTTTTCAGCACAACTAATCAAGGAAAAAGAAAGTTTTCAGGGGAATGCACCTGGCCTTATAGTCTCTATTTTATCTGTGTACAAATCTGTCCATTCCCTTTTATAATTATCCAAGATAGTTAAGTTTTGTGGCCTTAGAGAAATTTCCTGTTAGCTCATGGAAGAGGGATAGGCCCATAGAAATATAAAATTAGCTGGATATGCCAATTCATGGCCATGTTAAAAATGATTGAATTGAGATTTCTAGTTGATTCTAAATCTCTTTTCATTGATACACATTGGCATAGCTTGTTCATAGAGAAGGTTTCTCACAACATCACTGCTACAGTCCTTGGAGATGCAACAAGGTTATTCTGGTGGCATACATTTCATGGTTCTAAAATTATTTCAATTGCTCCATAGTAAAAAGGTGTTTTCATACAGCAGTCCCTTCATCCTATCTCTAAAATGGGATTTCAGGCTTAGGGTAGGACTTTGGTTAGCATCAAAACCATAAGTCAAGGGTTACCTTAACGTCACAAACTTGAGACTTAACAGCAGTTGTCTTTTTGTAAGTCAACAGTTCTCCTTTTCATAATGATATCTGATTGAGTCTGGCTGAAAGAAAAAGAATCATAAAAAGATATGGTATTGGTAACATTTGTGGTGTGTTCCTTTTGTCTTCTGTTTATTGATGGTGCATTTCCTGGGAAGACAGAATAGTTAAAGGCAAACTCCAGACTTTTTCTAGCAGTCACCACCCAGGGCAGTAAAAGTAGTTTTAAAAGACAGGTGGCAATCAACCAGGGCAGAGGTATCACAAACAGAGCCATTTATATAAGAAAATTATATTGTGCACAATTGGCATGAAAAGTATTTGGAACATCGCTTGCACTGCTCCAGCAAAATGTAACACAGACATGATAATCATTTTCTGACCTGGATGTAGTCCAACACAATATTATTTCACTTAGCTGAACATAAATTCTATTACACTCAGTGGAAGTTAATTTGGGGCCCATATAGTTTCTCTGAAATGAAAGCAATCAAATTGAGTATCCACCTTGCCAAGGAGACTAGGTAAAGGTTCCCCTCGCACATATGTGCTAATCATTCTCGACTCTAGGGGGTGGTGCTCATCTAAGTTTCAAAGCCGAAGAGCCAGCGCTGTCTGAAGAAGTCTCCATGATCATGTGGCCGGCATGACTAAACACCGAAGGTGCACAGAACGCTGTTACCTTCCCACCAAAGGTGGTTCCTATTTTTCTACTTGCATTTTTACGTGCTTTCGAAGTGCTAGGTTGGCAGAAACTGGGACAAGGAACAGGAGCTCACTCCATTATGCAGCACTAGGGGTTCAAACAGACGAACTGCCGAACTTCCTGATCGACAAGCTCAGCGTCTTAGCCACTGAGCCACTGTGTTAGAGATATCTAAAATGACATCCACATTATACTTGTAAAAATATAAAGAATTAATATTGCAGAAGTGAGTTCCTACCGGTTCAGACCGGTTTAGTCAAGTAGGTAGTAACTCAGCTGGTCACGATCCCGAACTGGTTTTATCGGCACTGCCATAGGCACTGCCATTTGTTTTTTGCTTCTATGCATGCGCAGAAGCAATTTTTCACTACTGTGCATGTACGCATAGCACACATCAAGCGCCTGCGCGCTCAAAGTCCCTGAGTGGACCAGCAGTAACAGAAACCAGAACCCACCCCTGTAATACTGGTTCATAGATTATCATGTATTTTTGTTTCTCTCACTACCAAAGAAAAGAACTGCTCTGATTTTCCTCCAGATCAACTCCCCTGCCTCTTTCTTCTTTGGCCCCTCTTCAATTCACTCCAGATTGCTAATCCCAATGTAGCTTTGTGGGTCTTTGCTGCCTTTCTTTCTTTGCCCAGTTGGTCCTGTGCACAGCAGCCTTTGGCTGAAGCTCAGTTTGGCAACGTAAAGGAGCCCTGCGCTCCAAATGCCTGCAGCTGAGCAGGTGGAAGGTCAGCTTGTGCTGCCAACACTGTAAACAGTTCCAGCATCGGTGCCACTTTGAATAAAGACGTCAGTTCCCATGCCTGTATCTCAGAAGGCCATACAATTACTGGATTCTTCCACTTTCCCCAACCACTCTGTATTAAACTTGCTTTAAAAGATACGCTTTCTTTTTTAACAGTAACACTGATGAAAGGGTTAGTCCATTGGGGGTTCAGGATGGTGATGTTTTAAATAGATTAAAACTTATTTCCATATCCGTTTTCCGTCCACAGTCTTTCCCGGTGCAGAGATTTATTGAATGCAGCTTACCCTCCTGTAAGCACTTATTAATATAAATTCCCCTTTTTTTCAAAAGATTTCCCACACAGGCTTCTTTATGAAGCCTTTTAAAACATAAATTTCCCCGGTGTTATCTCTCTTTATTATGTCAACACCCTGCTTTATATGCAATGTTCTGCGGGAGGCTCTGTGCAAAGGAAATCGCTAGCAGATTCCATGCAGAGCTGCTGCTCATGCTGTGGGAGAGACGATTCTGGCAGGTTTTGAGAATTAATTCGGTGAAAATCTGTGGAGGATTTCTTTTTCATCCATGCTTGCAACTGCACAACTCTCTGTACACATATAGATCAGTGACGTGCAGTCAGGTGAGGCAAGTGAGGCACAGCCTCACCACTCTCATCATGAAAAAAAAAGGAAAAGGAAAAAGCTGAGCTAGTTGCTGCCTCACCGTGGATGACTCTGCTTAACCTCACTGGTGCTCTCCCTCCCCAAGTGTAGTGACTTCCTCCCCAGGCCCCCATTCATTTCTCTCTCTCACACACACAGCTGGATAAAACTATATAAAAATCTAGCCCAGCTTCACTGATTACAAGTTTGAAAAGGCAACGTGGCTCCGCCTGCAATCAAACTATACTTGGGGAGGGAGAGCACAAGCGAGCACTGAGGAGACCACAGGAGGAAACAGGAAGCCAGGCAAAGAGCCATGCTGTAGTACACACACTTCCCCCCAGCCTCTTTCTTTTGGAAAGCTCGGCTCGGCTCCCCTCCGGCTTCTCTGCCTCTCCTCTCACCCCAGCCTGCCAGCAGGAGGTGGTGGGTGGGCTTTATTGTGTTCCAGGCATTTCCCACCCAGACAGCAGGCTGCATTTGCAATGGTGGAGGTGTTTGGGAAAGGCAGCAGGGGAATTGGGGGGGGGGATGGCAGAAGAGCTGCTTTCAAGCCACTGGAAAAGATATCCAATCCAACTTTTGTGTGTGTGTGTGTGGGGGTTTGTTTGAGAGTGAGTGAGAGAGGGAAGGGGAGGAGAGATAGTCCAATCCAACTTCTGTGTGTGTGTGTGTGTGTGTGTGTGTGTGTGTTTGAGAGAGGGGGAGGAAGGGAGAGAGGGAGGAAGGAGGGGAAGGAGAAGAAAAAGAAAAAGAAAGAAGGAGCAAAGGAGAAAAACAAATGCTGTCGCTTTAAATTGGAACTGAGCATGCCTGGCTGTGGAATTCTGGGAGTTGAAGTCCACAAGTCTAAAAATATTTGAAACCCAGCACTGTGTCAGTGCCTCACCAGTCATAAACCTCACCGCACGTCACTGATATAGATAGTCCTCAAGTTATTATCATTCATTTAGTAGCTATTCGAAGTTACAACTCAAAACTTTGCTAAAAAAAATGTGACTCCCAACCAGTCCTTGCACTTACGATTGTCACAGTGTCGCCATGGTCATATGATCATGAATTGGCTGCCTGGCAACTGGCATGTTTCACAACAGTTGCAGTATCCCAGGATCATGTGATCTCCATTTTTTTAATCTTCTCAGCCGCCGTCGGATAACAAAGTCAATGGAATACACAAGATTTGCTTAACGACTGCAGCAAAAAGAGTTATAGATTTGGGGATAACTCGCGTAACAACCACATTATTTAACAAAAATAGTATTATTTTGTTAAATAATACTATAAATAAAAATAGTATTAAAAATAGGAATATTTTCCTGGGCTCCACGATCACTGCAGATGGGGACTGCAGCCAAGAAATTAAAAGACACTTGTTTCTGGGGAGGAAAGCTATGACAAATCTAGACAGCATACTAAAACTCAGAGACATCACCTTGCCAACAAAGGTTGTATAGTCAAGGCTATGGTTTTCCCGGTTGCAATGTATGGCTGTGAATGTTGGACCATAAGAAAGGATGAGCGCCAAAGAATTGAGGCCTTTGAACTATGGTGCTGGAGAAGGCTCCTGCGAGTTCCTTGGACTGCAAGGCAATCAAACCAGTCAGTCCTAGAGGGGATTAACCCTGACTGCTCTTTAGTAGGCCAGATCCTGAAGATGAAACTCAAATATTTTGGCCACCTAGTGAGAAGGAAGGATTCACTGGAGAAGAGCCTAATGCTGGGAGAGATTGAGGGAAAAATAAGAAGGGGACGACAGAGAATGAAATGGCTGAATGGAGTCACCGAAGCAGTCGGCATAGCTTAAATGGACTCCAGAGGATGGTAGAGGACAGGAAGGTGTGGAGGAACATTGTCCATGGGGTCACAATGGGTCAGACACGACTTCGCAATTAACAACAAAAGTTCCAGGTCCAATTGTGGTTGTATGTTGAGAACTACTATACTGTATATAAGAAAACTAGCACTGAAGATAAAATGCTTGCTCCTGAGTAAGGTCTGAGGAAGAACCTTATTGTTTGCAGGATCAGTAAGTCTTCTGCTCTTTATTGTATCTTAGACATTTAGGAATAAATGTAGCAGAAAAGTGACAACTACAAGCAGAAAATTATTTCCCCAGTCTCTTCTCTTAGATCTCCCAACTTCCCTTTGTTATATATCTATCAGTATTATTAAAACCTGACTGAGACAGGTAACTTCTGATCTTCTTAGCAGCAAAGTTCACTAGTAAGTAAAATATAAAACAACACTTCTATTATCAGAGGGGAACTGAGCGGTTTAAAGAAAAACAGTTTCACTCAATTTTACGCTTTGTACCCACCCATAATTTAATAAACTATCTTATCTCACATTTCTTAGTTCCTTGATTTGCAATGATTAAAATCCCTTACTAAACATTAGCATTACAATACATGCTGGTATCTGTATGTCAGAGCCAAAAAGGAAAGAAAGGAAATCATATTAACAAACAAAAGTCAACTGGTTCCAGGGTGTGAAGTGGGAATGAAGCTGCCACTGTCCCATTTTAATAGCTTTTTTGGTCTTATGACCTCTAGATGGCGCAGATTAGTTTTCGTGTAAGAAAAGCCCCTGATGAATTTTCTACTCTTCAGATCTTTCAAACCGGTTGGGAAACAACTCAAGACAAAGTTGCAGAGAAGACTTCTAAAGCTGAGAAGTTGACGCAAGATTAGCAAAGTGGAGCCTACAAGTGGACCTTGGCTAAGCTAAAATACTTAACGCAATAGATATTATCTACTTAAAGCAGCATCTGACAATGAAATGACCAATGTCAGCTGGAAATATGATTTCGGTAGCTTGAAACTGGATATTCTCCACATGTTTTTAACCTACTGACTGCTCAGAGGAGTTGAAGTGCTGGCGTTTAGTTCTGTATAAGGTAAGGTGTTTTTTTTTTAATGAAATAAATGTAATGTTTGGAGACAATCAATCATATTCAGGGCAGAACTGCGTTTTAGCAATCTAGTAAAGTTTTGAAAATATTAATATTTCGGGGTGAAGAAAGACTATCGTGTGAGGACGTTGCTCTGAAAAGCATCATGTATCTCCTGTTTTCACTTAGACAACTGTCTTACTATTCGCAGTTGAGGACTTGTTCAGGATGAGTTTTTTTTTCTTTACAGCACATGTAATAAAGCATGAAATTTATATCAAATCTGCTTTCTCTTTGCCGTATAGGTTTTTACAATGGTGTGCAAGTAGCTTTAGTGGACTTTAGTGGACCGTAATTTCAGGGCTTCTATGAAGGAACTGCGGTTTAATTATTTGGATTGTACAGAACAGTAATTTAATATTTATAGTTTTTATGCCGCCTGGAACAAAGAACATTACTGCGAGGCAGTAACTTGCTGAGATGAGGTTGATTGAATGTGGGGAATTACATGCCTGTAAATACAAGTTTAGCAGCTTGCACAGTTTTGCTTCTAGAGAAAACTTTCTAAGTATTGCTCATCCGGAGCAATAGAGAACCAATCACTGGTGATAAGAGTCTATGATCACATTCTGTGGATCCCTGAGTGTATCAATTAACTTAACTGGTGAAACAGTGAAAAGATATATGGGGATATTTATGAGTTGAACTGGAAATATTATACAGTCATTCAGATTAGCGAAATGTCATTAATTTCCTACCATTTCACTAGAAAGGATGAGAACCCAAACTTTTGCATTCAGCAGCCTTGGTTGAGGCTGAACATTTTTCAAGGTAAAAAAACATTAGAAATTTGTGTGTCTCTAAGTGACTGGCTTTTGGATAGCAGTGGTGATTACATGACTGCAAAATAGAAGGGGCAGAACCAGATTGAAGTTTGTTTCAATCTCTTTCAAGATTTAATTTGATATTGATCATGAGAAACGAACTTCAAACAGGTAGGCTCCATGTTGGTTATTTTGGAGTGTAGCTTCCATCTTTTCTAGTTGTTGACTGTTGATTGTTACTTAAAATTGGTAATCCCTTTGGAAGGAACCGTGGACCGTATCCTTGATATGAAACACGTCTCTGAACATTAAGAGATTGGACTTTGAATGCATATGTCTAATAATTTGTTTGAAGTACTTGATTAAGAATAGTTTTCCTTTGCCATCTCTCTGACAAAACTATAAAATTAGTTTTCAATATTTTTGATGGCTGTGTGTTTTTCACAGCATATACTTCCATAAAAAAGAAATGCGTGGGTCAATTAATCTCCTAGTTTATGCTCTGTCCTCATCCTGAAGATACAAACAACCTAAGTTATTGGTAGATTTCAGTCTTAATAATTGAAAGCTTTCAATGTTAACATTATTAGAGGCCTTAGTCAATGTAACATAAAGAAAGGTGCTATCCTGATCCCAAGTCAATCAGATTCTGGTCATAAAAAAATTCTTCCTGATGTCACTGAACCCCTTTGATGACAATGCCAAGAAGTTCAGGTCCTCCTTAGTCATGACTGTGAGGTTGGTTGTGAGAGCCTATTATAATTTTCTTCCAGACCAAATGGAGAGAAAACCATTTTGCATGTTGAAATAAATTATCCTTAATTCTATGACCTAGCCTACAATACCTAAAGATTTTCTTTTGCATAGTCCCAGGTTAATTTAATATTTCAATTTCTGCAATATATTATTTCTCTTTTTGTTTTAATTATTGGTATTTAAGGTATTTTCTGCTGCTAAAACAATTGCAGTATTTTAATATTCCTTTCAAATCCGCTATTTTTATTACTCACTTAGAATTGTTAGATTTTTTTTTATTCTGTCATGGTTGACTGCAATCATTTTGCTCTCTCAGATGGAACATCAACTCATCTCACCAGGTTTCCTCACAGGTTAAGGTACACGGTAGCTAAGACATGTCATATTATTCTGATGAGTGAAGTATCCCAGAATTATATACTGTCCATTCTAAAATGAATAATAGATTTTAAAACTAAAAATGTGCTACTTTTTATGACATTGAAAAGAGGTAAGACGACTGCCTCAAATGATGGCACTGGATCCTCTTATTAATCTTGTTTTTCTTCCAATCTTTCCTGAGAAAGATTAATTTTGATTTCTCTGTGGGAACCATCAAGCTTTTTCTAAATTGTTTTCTGTTCAAATGAAACACTGAACGGGGTGACTTCAATTGTGTAAATGTTGGCTTATGCATGGACATTATGTACATCTGAGCCAATGTGGTGTAGCTTTTAATCGTTAGACTTGGATTGGGGGGACAAGGTTCTAATTTGTCCTCATCCATGAAAGGTTGGGTGATTTAATGTCTATCAGATTAGCCTACACATCAGATTTTGCTTAGTGTAACAGCATATATACACTGTATACATATTACATACACACACGCACACATACAATATCTGAAGCTCTTGTGGCAAAAAAAGAGCTAAAATCTAAGAAATAACAAATTCTGGCAATTTTATTCTAAGATAAACCAAATGTTTTTAAAAGATCTGTTAATTGAATGATGTTAATTAAATAATATTTATTCTTCAAAATCTGGATAAAAGGGGTTCCATATTTTTTATGCACCTGGGAAAAGCAGTGAATGCTATTATAGTCAGTTAAATTAAAGGCATGATGCTGTTGGAGAGTTTAATTGTTGAACTAGATAAAACTATGAAAACTACAAAGTTAATTAGTTCAGGGGATGATATGAACTTTGCTAAATGACTACGATTAGGAGTATTTAATGTAATCTTTCTTGGCTGAGATATTTTGCAATCATTCATTTAAAAAGCAGCCAAAGTGAAAATAATTATTAAATGTTAATCTTTCCAAATATTTCCCCAAGGCATTTTTTAAAATTCCTGAGCACACAAGCAAAAACTCTAAGCAAAGCAAATCAATTACCCCTAGCACTAGTCTCTCTGGCTTCAAACTGTATTCTTTGTGCCAAAGTCTGACCCGAATTGAACTGATGTAAATGAAACCTGGACTTCAGTCAGTCTAATAGTCCAAATGGGAAAAGCCATAATTTTTTGAGTGGCAGGAGGGCACAGCAAACAACAACAACAACAACAACAACAACAAAAGTATTTGTGAACGTCAGAAGCTGCACAAGTTATTCAGAAGTAGCCCACTCTGCTCACTAGGTTTATTCATATGTGTATTATTTCATCATTTTGGATTTTACTAATACTCAGTGTGATGTTGTAATAACGTGAACATGGAAGAGTGTGTTAAAGAGCAAGAGTGATGCTACCTTCATGTGTCCAATTTGTTAAAATACTGTAGAAGAAGAAAAAGAAGAAGAAGAAGAAGAAGAAGAAGAAGAAGAGGAGGAGGAGGAGGAGGAGGAGGAGGAGGAGGAGGAGGAGGAGGAGGAGGAGGAGGAGGAGGAGGAGGAGGAGGAGTTATTAATGGACTTGCTGCAATAATCTAGGCTTAGTTTTCTAGCAGAATACACTAATTAGGAATACATCCATGATACAGGCTTAGAAGATTAATATTAGATGTATTTTTAAGATGAATGCATTCATTTTCCCGCAAAGCAGAATATTGTTAACATTCTTTGCTTACTGATTCCAGCATCAACTAATGAATGGGCTTTATAAATGGGCTTTACGCAACCTTCGTTTAACATCAAATCATCTCAAACACCATGCTGTTTCATGAAACACAACATCCGGAAAAGTATCAAATAGCTATTTCAAGCACATAGACAACATGAAACCAATAAATATGACCCACGATATTTGTGAGGCCATCTCCACTTTTGATCAAGGGAATATAGGCTGAGTCACATTTTCTGGGATTCTGTTATATTCATAGGATCTTAACAGATTTCCAACCATCACAAGATGCACAAGAGGATTCAACAGGCAGCACTGAGAATAAATTCTAAAAGTGTTTCTTGGCTCTCAAGAACTGGAGACATTTGTGTTAAGTGCAAATGTCAAACATTTCAGAAGTCCACCCACTACCTGTCTGATGAAATAATTTAATCTCATTTATCACTCATGTAATATATTTCCTGTTTCTTTTCTTAACAAGGAATTCTAATTAGAATATAGTTATATAGGAAGTGGGAAGGAATGAAAATATTGCAATCTTTTCACCAAAGATCTGGGCAAATGAAAGAAAGTTTATTTATTTCATGTAGAACAGCCTACCCTTTTCATCTGTCTTCATGCCCTTGACATGTGTTGGATTGCAGTTCATATAATCTCCATCCAAGAGACTAAGTACATCTGGAGGGCATTGGATTAAAGAACCTAGCATACAGGTCTCCAAACGGCAACTTTAAGACTTGTGGACTTCAACTCCCATGCTGGCTGAGGAATTTTAGGAATTGAAGCCCACAAGTCTTAAAGTTGCCCTGGAGACCCTGACATAGACCTACATCTATAGAATTGCTAGGATGTCTACAGTTTAAACAATTTAGATTAATGATCACCAGGGATATAGATTATTTTAATGAACGCACACATCCCTCTGCCCACACCAACAAATTGTTTTGAGGAACCCTTTTGCATTGAATGTTGACTGCTCAGATAGATTCTGAAAATGTTTTTATTCTGATTAATTTTTAAGATTAAGGTAAAATTAAGATAATATTTATTGTCATTTTTACTATCAGCACCCTGGCACACATTTAAAATGAAATTCTGTTGCCTGCTCTCAAAAGAAAGTATATATCTACCCATACACATACAAAGCAGACATATACACTTGCTATATACATACATAGTCTGACTCTCTATGTTTTAATCTATATTATAAATCTTTTAATCCTAATTCCTTATTTTGTAAAGTCTCACAGAAAATCAGGGTAACAACTGCATAATAATAATTCAGAGATAGATGTTGTAAATGCTGTTCTGGAAACATATCTGGGTTTTATTGTTCCTATTCAATAATTGCTGTGATGTGCTGTGTTTCTGTATCATCTTTAAATCATCTAAAACCACCTTCATCAATATGGACCATCCAGATAGATTTGCGAAATCTCTCATATTATGCAACGACCAGGTCATTGTAGTTTAGCACATCTGAAGTAAACTGAGTTGGGAAAAACTGCTTTTGGTATTTCGATATAAGGGATTCTGTTTCAGAATCATTTTTCAATAATGCCATTAGAATATCACTTGTGTCATCTTTACTTTTTATTTTTAAACCACACAAATGCTCAATCCTAAAACAAGTCATCCCAGTTCTTGAAATAAATAAGAATCCTTGTTCTCCTTACTTTGAAATAAAAATGAGTTGTTTGTTCAAATGATTGCACAAGATTATGGAGTTTCTATTCAACTAAATATCTGCTATCAATAGGTTACATAAGCCAACATTCCTGGCTGATTCTATTAAGGCTTTTGAAAGAGGCATTTTATTAAAGGGATGAAATATCCCATTTTGCCTTAAAACTCTTTTATACAAATCCATTATCCAGACAACTCTCTAGAACTATATATTGGTTTATGACGCCTTGATAAACATATTTTCAGTCTCTCTCTCTCTCTCTGCACCCTCTCCTATGCGACAATAAAATCATGCAAATTTGCATAATCCTTCCCAAATTGCCTTGAAATTATCAAATGGTTTTACATGCAGAAATAATCCAAAAACAACTGAGTTATTTGATAATTTCCATTATCCACAACTTAATATCAATTATCTATTAATAATCGTGCGAGTTTAATTTTGCTTCCGCTCATCATTGTTTCTAAAGCATATTGTCTATTGTCTTTTTTTAGAACTAAAACTGGAAGCATTTTAATAAATAGAAAAAAGGGTTAGCTGTGCCTCTGATAATTTGTCCAAAGTATATCTCATTAGATTGAGGTTTAATCATTACAACAAATGGAAAATCCTGAATAATAAAGTAACAGTTGGGCAATTGGTGTAGATTTAAATGTTACAGAATAATTTAAAAAATCGACTTTCAATGTAAATAGAATCATGTCTGCAATATCTGTTGTGTATCCACACAGTCTTTACATAAAGTTCCCTCATATTACTCATGTATTCCATTCTCTTAGGACTCATTCAAGGTATTTGGATATGCATATATTTGTCACACACTTCACCTAACAATTATTTATTGTTTGTAATTTTTCTCTCAGGCTAGAATGTTAATGAAAATGCATAATCTTCATAGCTGTTCAGGCAGGACAGAATGAAGGATTTATTGTTTCAGCAGTATGAAATCAGGTCTCCTGCAGCCAAAAATATAGGACGTTTACTGATAATGTAGCCTTCATGTTTTTAAAACTTCAGCTTGAAGTTTTAAAAAGTTGGATTTCTATAAGTTGAAAGTGTGACTTATGACCAGTTCTCACATGTATGGCCATCACAACATCCCCACAGTCATGAGAACAAAATGTGGGTGTTTGGAAACTAACATGTAGTGTCCTGGGATCATGCAATTATTTGTGATTTTCGCAGCCAGTGTCTGATAAGCAAAGTCAAAGGGGAATCCAGATTTACTTAATGACATGGAAAAAAAGAACATAAATTTGGGTGTGACTCATTTAACAACTGTTTTGCTTAGTAATGGAAATTTTGGTTCCAATTGTAGTCATAAACTGAGGATAATCTGTACATACACTATTTTATATGCTCTTACTTTGGCTGTAATTGTGTCTTGCCCATACATAAGATAGCATTCTTACATTGCAGATATCACCTTTGTGCGAAGTGAGGTCAACCCATCCAGGTTAAAGTGTCTGTTTGAAACTTGTATTTTTTACATATAATAGAAACTAAAATGTTTTCTTTAATCAGTGTGTTCTAATCTCAGTTCTGACAATCATTTATTTTTGCCAGGGTCTAAATTTTGATCACTACTATAATTTCCGAAGGAGCCAAGTTCCTGATTGCAGTTCCATTTTCCCCCAATTTAGAAACAAAATGTTATTCAGGCATTCTAAACATTATTTGCTTCAGTGTGTGATACTGAAAAACAAGAAAGATAGCTCAATCATGCTCTCTTCTTTCATGCTGCTATCCTTGTGTATAAAGCCAGAATTTAAAGCAGGGCATTTTTTATCCATGTCAGTTCTCTGTCAAGTGTTAAACTGCTCTCAAACCACATTTTACACAAGTGTTTCTCAACCTTGACAACTTTATGGTGCATGGACTTCAATTCCCAGAACTCTTTGGCTAACATGAATTCTAGGAGTCCACACATCTTAAAGCTGCCAAGGTTGAGACAGACTAGTCTACACTATACAGCAAATAACAGAGACAAACACTGTGCTCTGATTGAACTGTTAGTCTTCACAAGAGAAGGGCAACAAGAATGGGGAGCAAAAGGCCTTATTCTCTGCTTTACACCTATGGGAATAATTTTGCAAAGCCCAAAAGATTATGGATCAATATTATTGTGAGATTTACGCCTTATTTGAAAAGTATCAAACACTGACTCCACTAAGATCTTCTGTATGGTTTGCAATTCCTTAACAATTTAAGATGCTAGTATATTGCTTTGTTGTCTTGTTTTTGTGGCCATGTGCTGTGTTGTCACATGTTGCTCAGAAGAACTAAAAAAAATAAGGCCCATCTAGAACATGAATCCTGTCTGATCTCCGCCTCCATGAGAAGTGGTATATCCCAGAATCAATTTTTAGAGATAACTTTCCTATTGACATCACCATTTGTCCATGCTAGTTTGCATCAGGGGTGTGTGCAGGATGACACAGTGGTGAAATGGGGGCAACAGAGAGGCAGAGATTGCAGCCATGGCAATGGAATGGTAGCTTTTACAAAAAGAAGACAATTGGGGAATGTTTTATCCATATCTTCTCTGTTATGTCTGATGGTGTGAAGTAATATTTTGCATAATTGTTCTACCCAAACAGAGAAAAAATATTTTGCAAGATTTAATGTGATCCACTTATTTTTATTGTCCTCGGTGGTAAAATGAATACCTAGACACCAATGCAAAACAAAGACAAACCTACCCAAAAGGAACTATAGAAAGATGTGTTTTTAAAATCCAGCTCATAGGTGTCCTTAAATCAAAGAAATACTGTCGTTTCTTCAGTTTTGTGTTGTTCCTTTGACAAAAGCTAAAGACATTCAGAACACCAGATGTGCTTTAACAGTAAAATCAGTTCTATGTAGGCTTTTAAAATTATTTGTATTCATATTCGTAAAAGCTTCCTATAATTGGTATCAAAGATGCAGTTTTCTGATAAGGCTTCTAGCAGCTCTAAATTAGGGAAATGTCACCCCAGATTTGCAAGGAGAAAAATCCTAACAATTTCCTTATTTGTTCATAGCTGGAACATTCACTTTGAAAAATAGAGAAGCTGACATAGCATGACACATCTAGCCACCAACACATAAATAGAAAAAAAAAAGAGAGAGAATTGCAATATATAAAGTTTCAAGTGCTGCTAGAAAAGAGGTCAAAGTACTTTATGAAATTATAAGCCTTTTGTAGGAAGATTGGAGTTTTGATTACTTGAGATGGAGAGAATCATACTGAAACTGCTCAAATCTATTACAATGGGACTCGTAATAAGGTAGAAATATTACAAAGACTCCTGAAACTCCACCATCATCCCTTCTTTTCAAATATGCAATTCTATTTTTTTTTAAAGTACCGGTAGGCTTGTTCATCCCATCTACAACCTAGAATGAGAGTGCAAGATGAGTAATGATTCAAGGAACAGCATATGTCCACAACTCAATTGAGGGTATTGAAAAGGAGGTTAGTAAAGGGCTACAGTTGAGTCCTGCTTAAATATTATTATTTTTTTAAATATTTTATTAACAAACGTATAAAATACACACGCACAAAACTTAGACGTAGAACACATTTACACAGTACAATACAAACAGGAGCTTCCTGTTCTTTCTAGTAGCAATTGTCAATTGATAGCATTCACCTTATATTATTTCCCATTCAATTGTATTTTATTTGAGTTTCACCATTCTTAACTTTCTTATTTTACTCATAACTATTATTTTTGAGTTTTGTTACATTCCTTCATTGATTCTTGTTTCTTTCCTCCATCCTCCTATATCATTTATCCCATATCTGGTAGAATTCTGATTCTTCTTTTCCCTGAATTTCTTTAGTTAGTTTGTCCATTTCAGCACAGCCCATAACCTTTCTTATTATTTCATCTTCACTTGGGGTTAGTTTGTTTTTCCATTTCTGGGCAAAGGCAATCCTTGCCGCTTAAATATTATTTTTATTTCCAAAGAGAACAATCCAACAGTATCTCAAAAAGAGTTTATTGTTCTTTCAAAAATGAAGCTGCTCCCAACCATTAGGAAGTAGGGAATGAACAACACCTTTTGGCTGTCAACTTCAAATCATGATTTGAGAGCTAGAGAATAGCGTCTTGTGCAGGTATAGTTTTCGTGACCCACACAGTTGCAGGCAAATCTTAATAAAGTTTGGGATGAATGTATTTATTTATTAGCTTTATAGATTATTTGGACCTGAATGCCTAATTTTACACAAGAACCCCTCACCCACCCTACTTGGATTTCCTGTAACCTTAGATGTTACTGCAATAATTCTTATAGCCTTAGTTAAGACTTGAATTAAATTTCTACTAGTCTTAAACTGTGAATGAAATTATAGATCACCAGCACATAATAATACAGGTAGTTTTCAATTTTCATCCCGTAATGGAGACTGCCAATTATTGCCATAAGTTGTGATATTTTACATCCTTTTACATCCTTTTTTGTGGTGGTCGTAATGCAAATACTGCAGTCGTAAAGCAAAAACTGTGGTTATAAAGAAAATGTCATGGTCATAAAGCAAACCCATTGTTTGCTATGGGGTATTTTTAGGCAAAAAAATAGTTTTCATTAAAACTATTATAAAATGTGGACCCTGAACAACTGCAAACAGCTGCAAACAACTGTAAATGGAGGCTAGTTGGTGAGTGCCTAATATGTTGACACATGACCACGGAGGGGGGGGGGCGGCTGTCAGAACCTTGGAACCAAGTCTGAACTTGGAGAGTATTGGAGAGCCAGTTTGGTTTAGTTGTTAAGGTGGCAGGCCACAAAGTGGGAGATTGGGAGTTCAAGTCCCACCTTAGCCATACAAGTCAACTGGATGACTTTGGGCCAGCCATTCTCTCTCAGACCACTCCACACCACAGGATTGAGGAAAATAGGTGGTGAAGAAAATAGGAGGAAGACAGAGTATATGTGTGTTATTTGTTAAAATAATAAAAGTGGAAAATAAGCAAGCAAGCAAGCAAACAAATGATGCAGGCTAGTCCCAGCATGCGGTCACATGACCATAAAGGTAATGGCTGTGGCAACTTCTGAACCAAGTCGTAAGTACTTTTTGGGGGGAATTGTAACTTCAAATGGTCACTAAATGGCCAGTTAAAAGTCAAGGACCATCTGTAATAAATTACACTTGAATGCTGCCTGAATCTCAACATTGATTAACAGGGGTGTCCAAACTTGGGAACGTTAAGACTTGTGGACTTCAACTCCCAGAATTCCCCAGCCAGCATGGCTGGCTGGGGAATTCTGGGAGTTGAAGTCCACAAGTCTTAACATTCCCAAGTTTGGACACCCCTGGATTACAACAATCAAACAAAGAAATTACAGTAAACATAAGGACCATATCCAGAAAATAAAGACTATTAAAAAAATTAAATGCCGCTATCACAAGCCAGCCTGCATGACAAAATCTGTTTCAATCTGAAGGCAAATCAAACTTGGCATCTTCTAAGCATGATGGCAAAAAAAGCTGAGATTTTTGCAGAGGTTTCAATAGACGGGTTTGTTTGTTTGTTTGTTTGTTTGTTTTATTGGATTTATATGCCGCCCTTCTCCCAAAGGACTCAGGGCGGCGTACAACATTAAAAAACACCTATCGCGAAAGTTAAAAAGAAATTAGATACATATCCAAAAAACAAATCCAATTAATAAGACAATAACATTTTAAAATGAGATAAAATTTGTTATGTATATAGTTTTCCCTCTGGTCCGCTGCACTAGGGGGCGCTGTGCTAAGCGCTGATTGGCTGACTGCTCGGACAGCGGCATATATAAAGGCTGTCAGAGCAGAGCTCAGCTGTTGCCTGTTAGCGAAGCGCGTGTATTGTGAATTGCCGCGTTGGCAACCAGTTAGCAATAAATTGTTAGCATTCTGTTAAGTCCTGGCTCGCCTCCATTTGTCCACCTGTGTTCTCCGCAAGATAGAACATTTGGCGACGAAGGTGGGATCCTCTGGAGGAGCCCAGGCAGAGCTGTGAGTCACTAACCACGAGCTGAGTCACCAAGAGCTGAATTCCCTCAGGGGAATCACTCGACGAGAGGTCGAGTGAGTCATTGTCCTCGCAGACTACGTTGGCTGAAAATCTACAGAAAAAGTTACCTCAGAGATGGCATCCATGAATACTTTTGCCGCCTTCAACGCGGCCACAGAGACTTGGGTCTCATATATTTCGCGTTTTGAATGTTTTTTAGAAGCCAACGGCTTCACAGATTTAACTGAGCAGCGAAAAAAGGCTTGTTTTTTAAATTTGTGTAGTACTGAGATGTTTAATTTGGCTGAAACCTTAGTTGCCCCACACTCTGTCCACGACATAACCTGGGACGTGTTAATGACCAAATTAAAGAATCATTACGCCCCATCGCTTTCCCGCACTACACGAAGATTTGCCTTTTACCGTAGGGTCCAGCGAGAAGGAGAATCCATAAATGATTACGTGGCTGCGTTACGAGCCGCAGCTATACATTGTAGATTTAGAGACCTAGATGAGGTTTTAACAGATCAGATTGTGGGAGGTGTTAGGGACCTCCGCATACAACGCCATCTACTGGCCAAACTCGAACTTGATTTGCAAACAGCCGTTGATGAAGCCAGGGCTGTAGAAATGTCAAATAAGTCCACAAACGAACTCCAGAGATTCTCAAACCCTCTACCTGTTGAAAAGACTACCGAGGTTCACCATGAAGACACTCTCGAGGACGCCGGAGCTGTCGGAAACGATGAAGTACATCGTCTGCGTGGGGAGCAACAAAAAGGGCGCCAGGGTAAGGCTGCATTCCGTGCAAATTGCCCTGGGTGTGGGGGTAAGCATGATAGGGCAGACTGCCGTTTTAAGAACGTTGCCTGTCTCCGTTGCGGGAGAAGGGGCCATTTGGCAAGAGTTTGTAGGGCAGCGGCGCCTTGTGCAAGCGCGTTAGAAGGGAATTCTCCCAGCCCTAACCAAAGTTTCAAGAAGCCCTCTAATTTTAGCAGGAATGCTGGGTCTAGGAAACAAGATTCTTGTTTCACAGTCAATGATGACAGGGATGAGTCTGCTGTAGATCAGATCATCCATGCACCCAGGGGGAAAATATTCCTCAATGTCAGGATAGAGGGTAAACCATGTCAGATGGAGATAGATACTGGCTCAGCCGTGTCTATCATCTCATGGGCAGGAATCAGGAAAATTGTGCCAGGTATTTCACAGGCACGTCTATCCCCGTGCCCATTGAAGCTGAGGGACTTCCAAGGGAATTCCATTCCAGTACTAGGAAAGTTTTACTGTAAGGTATCATTTAAACAGTTTCACAAGAGGCTTCCCCTCATTGTAGTCAAGGGCCCCAGGCCAAGTTTATTAGGGTTGGAATGGTTTGAAGCTTTAGGTCTAGCCATAACTGGTATAGATCAGATTCAGACCACTCCACACCTTGATGCACTGATTAAGGAATTTCCCGAAGTTTTCGGGGAAGGTTTAGGAAAATATACTGGCACACCCATATCTTTCAATTTAGACCCCCAAGTGCCACCACGGCGGCTCAAGCCGCACAGGGTGCCGTTCGCGTTAAAATCTAAAGTGGACGCTGAAATAGATAAGTTAATAGCTCAGGGGGTGTTAGAACCTATTGACCATGCCCGCTGGGAGACTCCCATTGTCATACCAGTGAAGCATGATGGGTCTGTGCGCATATGTGGGGACTTTAAATGCACACTTAATCGCGCATTACAGCAGAGTGCATACCCCTTACCAGTAGTGCAACATTTATTGCACTCACTGGGACAGGGAACAATATTTGCTAAACTCGATCTGGCTCAGGCATATCAGCAGTTGCCTGTGGATGAGGCAACTGCTGAAGCCCAGACTATAGTTACGCATAGAGGCGCTTTTAAGTGCCACCGATTGCAGTTTGGGGTCAGCGTAGCGCCAGGGTTATTTCAGAACCTAATGGAAAGGCTTTTGCAAGGGATACCAGGCGTCGTGCCTTATTTTGACGATGTCCTGGTATCAGCCCGTTCGCTGGCGCACCTTATGGCCCGTCTACGAACCGTACTTCAGCGTTTCCGCGGTGCTGGGTTAAAACTAAAAACTACCAAGTGCCAAATCACGGTTCCACAAGTTGAGTTTTTAGGTTTCTTAATCGATAAGAAAGGAATCCGTCCTACGCCTGCTAAGGTGCAGGCAATCAGCCAAGCCCCCTCACCAACAAACAAAGCCGAACTCCAAGCTTTCTTAGGGCTGCTCAATTTTTACAATATTTTTCTGCCTCATAAAGCGTCTATTGTGGAGCCCCTCCATCGATTGCTAGACCGTTCCGCAAAATGGTTTTGGGGAAAGAAAGAGGCCGCTGCTTTTGCTAATATCAAAAAGTTTTTAACCTCTGAGACTGTTTTGCACCAATACAGCGAATCCCTCCCGGTGACTCTGACTTGTGACGCATCACCCTACGGGGTCGGAGCGGTTTTAAGCCACCGTCTGCAGTCTGGTTTAGAAGTGCCGGTCGCATTTTTCTCCCGCACCTTGTCTTCGCCCGAACGAAACTATAGCCAGCTCGATCGTGAAGCTTTGGCTATAGTAGCTGGGGTGAAGCGCTTTCATTCCTATCTGTATGGCCGTCATTTCCAAATAGTGACGGATCCCAAGCCCCTGTTGGGCATCATCGCAGGGGACAAGCAAACGCCCCAGATCTTGTCTCCACGATTCACGAGATGGACGGTGTTCCTGGCAGCCTATGACTACACCCTGCTCCATCGACCCGGGAAGCACATCTCCCATGCTGACGCGTTAAGCAGATGCCCTCTACCCATTGCTGTCCAGGATCCTGCTCCTGCCTCCGACGTGCTCCTGATCGACGAAATGCAGTCGCCCATCACAGCAGCTGACGTGGCCTCACACACGCGGCGAGACAAGCTGCTCTCCAGGGTGCTGGCTTGGACTGAGCGTGGTTGGCCAGCCAAACCTCTGGGCACCGAATGGCAACCTTTTGCAACCAGACAACACGAACTCTCTACCCAGCAAGGTTGCCTCCTGTGGGGAAGCCGAGTGGTCGTTCCTGTTTCGCTCCAAGACGCGGTGCTGACTACGCTTCATGAAGGCCACCCCGGCATCGTCAGAATGAAATCACTCGGCCGCAGCTACGCTTGGTGGCCGGGCATGGACCAGGACATTGCACGGTGGGTCTCTGGCTGTGAAAAGTGCCAGGAGTCCCGACCTGCGGGTCCCAGAGCTCCCATACAAAACTGGGAGCAACCCAGAGCTCCGTGGTCCAGAATCCACATGGACTTGGCGGGCCCAGTAAAGGGCCAGGTTTTTATTGTTATTGTTGATGCTTATTCTAAGTGGGTAGAAATTGCTTTATTGTCTAGTACTACTGCCCCTGCCATTATTAAGGTTCTCAGAAGGGTTTTTGCTACCCATGGGTTACCGGATCTGGTGGTATCTGATAATGGTCCCCAATTTACTGCTGCCCTACTCAAAAAATTCTTTGACCAATTGGGAATCCGACATGCATTTGTGGCACCCTTCAATCCGGCGGCCAATGGCCTAGCGGAACGCGCTGTCAGATCTGCTAAAGAAGCGCTGGCTAGGTTCGGTCCACTCAACTGGCAGGAGGACATAGACACTTATCTCTTTTGGCAACATGCCACCCCATGTGCCACAACTAATAAAAGCCCCGCTGAGTTATTAATGGGTCGGCGCATCAGAACAACACTGGACAGGCTTCACCCTGAATATGCCCCAGCAAAACCTCTTGACTCACACTGTCAATTAAAGGGTTTCTCTGTAAACGCTACTGTATATGCCCGGAATTACACCGGCCACCCACTTTGGGTAAAGGGAATCATTAGAAGAATCACGGGTCCCTGTTCGTACTTAGTAGAACTAGAGGACGGCCGAATATGGAGACGCCATATAAATCAATTGCGAAATCAGCAAGGGGAGGCAGACACAACTGGGGAACAACCAGGCCAAAATTCCGAAAACACACAAACACCTACTTCCAGGCCTACCACCCCAGAGCCACCTCAAAATAGAGCAAGGAGACCAAGGGACCTACCTTGTCTTCCCTGTGAACTTCCAGCGGTGGCTGAATCAGTTGGGATAAGGCCCGGGCCGTTGGAAGCCGCGGCCACTAACTCTGAAGCAGACGTCACTCTGCGGAGATCAGGGCGGGTCCGTCGCCGCCCAAGGTATTTGCAAGATTACGCATGCGCCTTCTAAGTGTGAAGGAGTGTTATGTATATAGTTTTCCCTCTGGTCCGCTGCACTAGGGGGCGCTGTGCTAAGTGCTGATTGGCTGACTGCTCGGACAGCGGCATATATAAAGGCTGTCAGAGCAGAGCTCAGCTGTTGCCTGTTAGCGAAGCGCGTGTATTGTGAATTGCCGCGTTGGCAACCTGTTAGCAATAAATTGTTAGCATTCTGTTAAGTCCTGGCTCGCCTCCATTTGTCCACCTGTGTTCTCCGCAAGATAGAACAAAATTAATTTGATTGGGATAATTTCATGTGCTGCATCTGCTAGAAAGGAAAGACATTAGTTCTACATATCAGACAATGCGCAGAGGGCAGTTTAAGAAAACATGTGAAAGTGATTCCGCTTCTCTAAGGATACAAGTATATGTTCCTGGGAGGGGATATCATTGAATGTTGCTTCCAACACTTTAAAATAGAGCATCATATCTTATTGAGGTGAAAGGTCTTCTAGGGGGAGCAGAGGTAATATTATAAATTTATATGATTTAATAATAAATGAGTTTACGCTATAAATTAATTATAAAAATTTTCAGGGATGATGTAAAACGGGTGCTAAAGTTCAGGAAGCAATAATAAAAGCTTTTTGATCTGTTGTTTTGTAGCTATCAGTCTCTTTGCTTAATTTCTACCAAGCATTGCCCAACATAAGTAGAGAGCGGGTCGACAATCCTAATACACAATACTGGTTAGAGACTATGCCCTTCTTCCAGGAAGAAGTATTGCTGTCAATCAAGATAAGCTGGACCAGGGACGCAGTCCCAAATGGTTGTTTCTTTCAGTACTTCTTAGAGCAGGGGTCTCCAACCTTGGCAACTTTAAGACTTGTGGACTTCAACTCCCAGAATTCCTTAGCCAGCTTTGTTTCTTTCAGTACTTCTTAGAGCAGTACAAAGCTTTGCTGGCTGAGGAATTCTGGGAATCGAAGTCTAAAAGTCTTAAAGTTGTCAAGGTTGGAGACTCCAGTCTTACAGCAAAATTTCATGCAGGTTACAATTAGAGTTGCAGCCAAGCAATTAATCTTCTGTGAGTGGAGAAGCTTGAGCGTGGTTCTCATTAATTTAAACTGGATTACTTCTGAATGAGTTAAGTGCAAAATGGGTGTAACACTTCAGCCTTAAATAAAGTGTCTGCTGCAGGCACAAAGTTATTGCTCATAACATTTGCAGATCTGATTATTGCATTGATGGACGATGTTGCGAATTCACAGGCTTCGTGTTTCTAGGAAGCAGAAGACTGGAAATTGATACCTAGATATTTAAATACTGTGATCTGCTTGATTTGGTTTTCATTATTTTTCTAGTTATAGAGATGATGATTGTGATAACTAATAAATGCTATCACTTTTTTAATACAGTTCATTTGTGACTATAGTAGATTACTAGCCCTTGAAATCTTTACTGAAGGTGAACCTGATGTGTAATGGTACCATCAACATATAAAAGGGTGGGAGTTGGACAGTGGGATTCACATTTTGCAAAGAATGACAATGTTATTGACATAGAAATTAAATGGCATAATGCAAGTGTCAGGTCATCACTAACCATGTTTTTAACATATATGAAGCTGTTCTCATGGAGAATCATTATTGTTGAAGGAGGAGGTGATTGATAGATGAAATTGCTAATTTCTCCCAGAGAATTGAATCAAAAGCCATTTTCGGATCGATGAAAGCAGCATAGAGAGAGAATCTACAGAAAGCTGGAATAATATTTTATCAAATATTTATTTAATCATTCAACAATTTTTATAGCTACTTGAGTCAAAAGCTTCTGGCTGGGTTACACATTTATGTTGTAATGCCATTAAAAAATTAAAAAGTGATAAAAACAAGGGTAACTGTAAATCAATAAGGTGGACATAAAGCTTAATGCAAATAAAATATACATGCATGGTAAAATATAACCATTAACATTTGTTTCCTATAAAGACACACGAGAGGGAGCTTTATGACTTCTGGTGGTAAGGAGTTGATATAGGTAATACAACTGAATGGCCTGTTTAGTAGCCTAGAACTTGCTTGTTCCATGACTAAAACAGTCTGATCAAGGCCCTTGGCATATTGCTTGTTGATGATACTTAAGTTGATTGTTTCATAATTGGTGGAGTAGACTTACATTATACAATGCAACTTTTTTGTATATTGGTGCTGTTATGAAATTGTTCCTCTCTTTAGGTATCTGCAAAATGTCTTCAGTGTGAGTGTCATCAAAAAGAATGTCAACAAAGATCCAACATTATGGATTGGATTCAGAGGTGGGTTCCTACCAGTAGTGGTTTGGCGGCTTGGGTTGCTGGAACTGGCAGCGATCCAGGCCTGCCATGCCCCCAAACTGGTTCTCCGGATGGCGCCATAGGTGCTGCCAGCTTATTTTTTGTTTTTGCACATGCGCAGAACAAGTTTAATTGTACTGCATATGCGCACACAGCGTGCATCAAGCGTGCATGCACCCACGAGGGAACCAGCAGTAGTGGCTGCCAGAACCCACCCCTGATTGGATTAAAGGAATTTTGATGGATTTAAGCCCACCCAGATACTTTGCCACTCTCCAATTAGGCAATCAGTTTATTTTTGTAGAGAGCCAAAGAGATGGTCTTAGAGAAACTATGCAGAAACAGTTATGGAAACAAAATCACCTGTTAAGCCTACGTGAAAAAGAGAAAACAATTATGCATAGTTTGTCCAGAGTCATCCTCTGAGGTTATCTTTCTTGATATTGTGATGTTTCTTTCTTTTAATTTTCAAGTTGCCTAAAGTTGTTCTGGAGTTCATTTATATAATATAAATGAAATACACAAAACAAATGAAAATGATGGATAACATCAAGGAAAGAACATTTGAGTGTATGTAAAGATGGTGGGTTTGACTGCCAAACACAGAGCATATAAGAAGTAGAATCAGAAAGTTAACTGGTAAAAATAAAATATAGAATGCTGTAGACTGATCAGTTGGAACAAACTAGCAATTTCCAATCAATTTCAAAGTAGACAAGATCTTTATTGATCACATGTGAAAGCAGTCTTTTTTATTTTATTGCAGAAAGAAATGAGATCCTAGAGTGCAGGATCCAGAATGATGGATTTCATTTACAGGGCAGCAGATTCTGAATGAATGGTAGAAAACCTTATTAACAGTAAGAGAAGCTTAGTATTGGAACTGATTATGCAGGAGGAGACAGGCTGCTCCCCTTCATCAGCTTTGTTCAAGAAGAAGAGACTAGACAGTCATCTGTCAAAGATGCCTTAATTGGATTCTTGCACTGAGCATCAAGTTAGACTTAATGACCTCATAGTCTTCTTCCTATCCCTTCCTTACTACATTTTATTCTGTGGTTCAAGAAATTGCCTTTGATCTTTTCATTTGTAGCATAGACTGTACCATCACCAATAATAACAATATAACTTCACCATTTGTGTTTCTCATAGTGTTTGTTATTGCATATCCACCAATGGAAAGCACATTCCCATTTATATTTATTCAGGTGGAAACTTCAAGATATTCAGTGGAAGTTATTCTCTAGTGAGCAAGCGTTTAGATGTGTGAATAGGCCTATTATTCAAGTTTATAATCGTATCCTCAAACAATCATCCCAGAGGGTCAAAGAACAATTTAGAAACATAAATGTTCAGAGATTTCACTTTCTTTGGAAATGCATCCTTTACTTTTGTCTCTTCTAAAAAAGATTATATTCCATATCTTTATAACATAAGTATCTGCATTAAAAAAAAAGATAATGTCGTAGGGACCAGATCTGAAATGGAACCAGCCAATTATTCTTTTGTTGTTGCTTTTGCAGTTGTTATTGTTGACAAAGAACATAGACGAGGCTGAAATACATCACTGTATTTTATTTTACCCTTTATGTTATGTTAGCGGAAGCTTTGAGGTAAGGTTTGGGGTAAAAAAGTTCATTTATGAAACAAGATGAAAGTTAAGCAATTAAAGGATAAGTCTGATATTTAATTCCACCACCACCCCCAAGCCTCTGAAAGTACCATTTTTCATGCAGTGACAACCTCAAGCTCTTTTCAAGTTTTATGGCAATTTCAGATTTGGCAGAAAGAACAGGAAGCCATCTGTAGCAGACCAAGATCATTGTAGACCTATGCGCAGATGAGGGGGTGGGATGGTGGAGATATTAAAAGCAGAGAAATGTTAACTTTAAATGAAGGCTTTGAAATTGTGAGAGCTAGGATGCTTTTTTCTGCCCAAAGCCATGAACTTTAGAAAGAACAACAACAACAAAGAGAAATGGCGTAAATGTTTTTAAGCGTTGTAGTAAAAGGAAACAGTCAAAATATCAGGACTAAATGAAATTTATCCTTTTGTAGCACATTTCTGTGTATGTTTTAGTAGCAAGAACAAGGTCAAAGATACTGCCAGACATTGATCAGTAGATCTTCCATACACATTTGGCAGAATGTTCCCTTCTACTCCTTCTTCTTCCTGTTTTTCTTGCCTAGAGGCTCTTTAGAGAAAGGAAGAGAAGAAAGAGTAGGTGGAGAGGGGGTTATAGTGATATTGAAATTAGGAAACTTGAGTATAGAGTGCATAAAGGAGTGTCCATCTTGCCTTCCAAATGCTAAGTGCACCATTGGGCAGAACAATACTAATATCCAAAGATGACCATCAGAACACTGGTTCAGGACAGGATGGAAGAACTGCCCATCCACTATTGAACACATCAGCTGCAGATGTTTTCTGGACTCCCATGGGAAGAACTATGTCTTAAAAGTAGAGTCATTGGTGTTTCTGCCAGGGGTGGTCTTTGGCCAGGTTAAAAGAAGGAGAAAGTTTTCAGATTGAGAATAAACAGTGAACTAAATGGCTACGATCCCATTGTGTAACTAAAGAATTATCTTTTCTCTCAAGTGGCTTCATTTGCCCACATGACATTGTCACTTAGCCAAACATTACAGGCTGTGTATGTTACCGACTCTTTCCTCATTCACTCTGAGATTCAGATTTGGCTAATTACTCTTGTAAGATGTCAAATGTTTCAAGAAAAAGAAGCACTGAAGCAGTTTCAGGGAGTGGAAAACATAGTCTTGTCATGTTCACAGTAGGAGTTCCCTCCGATTATGTTGGCTATGCATTCTCCCAATATGGCTTCTGCTGGATCTCCAAAATGAAGCCTTCTGCATTGTGCCAGCAAAATATTTTGTGGCCAAAACGTTTGTGTGTGTGGCTCCTCAAGGAATAATAAATATAAATGGGACTTTTAAAAAGTAAAAACTTAAAAAGAGATTGGAAAATATTTTCTCCTAAGCTCAGAGACAAAAGTGGATCATAGGAATGTTGGTACAGAGGTCACGTCTTTTATGATAAGCAGTTGGAGAAGTTTGCTCTACTTGGAAACATTCCATATTTTAGGAGTGAAATATATTTTTCAACCACAAAGTTGAATGTGGATCTTGAATGAGTTAGACTCCAAGAAAAGGCAGAGACAGAACAAAAACTACCTTGATTTAAGAACTAAAATTAAATGTATTTGTTTATTTGGAAAACTTATTTACGGCCACCTGTCTTATACAAAAGAATCCTAATAAATTATTATTTTGGTACAGCAGATTTTAGGACTGGGTCATCAACTTTGTGAATGTGACATCTGGTACTAAAAATCACATTCTGCTGAATTGCTTCCAGGGGATTCCACATCTAAACAAAACACTGTTAATTATTTTTAGTTGCTTGCAATTGGCAGTTTAGCGGTTGATGTTATTATGGGTGTCATTCTTCTAATTTAGAAGAGTAAAAGTTTATTAAGTAAAAAGCACGTACTTGCTAGGTTTACATGAAATATTATGTTCCTAAAAGTCCAAGTAGCATACCAAGTAATTCTCCTAAAATGAGAATGACACCTGTAATAATTCTTTTCTTCATGCAATTAAAATGAACAGAACAAATGTAACTTCAGGGTAATATTGAACCTAATCCTTGCCTCAACTCACAAGGGGTCAATGTAAGTGGTACTAAAGCTGAGAGAAAACTAAAATGTTTTTGAATTGGTCATGGTTTTAGTAAATTTACTGAAATTAATGGAACCCATTATTTGTAACAAACCTTAGTCCCCCAGTTTCAGTTGATGAAATGACATAGTAAGGTTGGGACAAAAATGTAGTTTTCTTCTCTTCTTGCTTAAAAAGAAAGCATTATAAAGCAAGACGATCACATCCACCATTTCTTTAGAGACGGGTACATAGTACAAGGTGATAGTGGGAATGGAGTGTGTCTTGTTATTAATGATGTAGATTCCATGTCCTGCCTGTCTTTGAAAAACAATATATACAGATTCTCAAGATGGCAAAAAATAAGACTAAAAACTTTGAAACATGAATAAATTCTTTAATACAAGGCAGCCTTGATTCTGAATGAACTAATATTTTGGAAATCCTATGAATTGTTATCTTAATTTCTGGGGCAGATTAATACAACATGAAGACTGTTTGATAGGCATTGATTTCAATGAACTTTTGATTTTCGTATCTATAACAGAGTCCCTAGGTGAGGGAAATGGACAGTAAATAAGTTTGATATATAAATGAATACATTTTGTATCTGGGGCTTTCAGAAAAAGCAACAAGCTGAATTCATTTGTTTCATTAGAGATTGCTACTACTGTTAAAGATGGCATTCAGTTAAATAAAGCAATAAAAACGGGGATTGAAGATGTAATATGAGGGAGGATTCCTTGTATGTTTTATTTATTTTCAATTTAAAAGTAAAACAATTTATTTTTTGCAAGTTTTTCATTCAAGTTAAGAAAAAGAAATAGCAACAAGTCATTGTCACAGTATTTCTGAAATGTCTGGAATTTAGATTTATTGATAAATTGCAGCAGACAAATATATTTCTCAGCATATATAATGTGATGAATTGCAGTCAGGGAGTTGAAAGGAGTTGTGTTTTCTCTAGCTTGTCACAGAAATTGGGTAGATATTTAAGAGTTTAATATCTTGGTACTAGTAGTTGTATAGAACCAAGATTGCATCTGAAAGGCATTGTTTTGGTGATATCAAGATCAGATTGATTCCAATAATATGCTTACGTTACTTTTGTATTTCATTCAGCTATATGTTATTGATCAAAGAAAAAGCTCAAAAGCTGTTATAAAGTCTTGTAGACGTTTAGCTAAGGTATTGTTTTTACTTGTATATTGTTTTTCAAATAAATCACAAAATAAAGGTTCTGTTGCTTTTGTCAATAGCTCTCCAAAATTATTTGAAATCAATCCTTGCCATAAAAAAACTAGACAATACATTAGGATCCAATATGTAATATCTCTATACCACCTATTGGTAATGATTTTTAAAATGCAAGTATCTGCTGGCAAATCCTGCAAAGCCAGTCAATTTTCCTTTGTTTATGCTTGCAGAAGTCTATGTTTCTCTGCAGGGTATAATTTCTTATTGCAAAGTGGCCAGATTCATTGAAGTCACTGCCAAATGCTTACTGATTTCCACAGATTACAGTTGTCTCCCTCAAGCATACTGGAGCCTATATCCCCATGGCTTTTAATAAGAAATGTCTTTCTTCTTGACCTAAGGCTCAAATTATTGAAGTATTATGTCACCCTATCAGAAGATTTGCACCCTGAAAAATTGGATTCAACGTGAAAGATAGCAGTTCATGCCACAGAACTGTTCCCTCAGATGACACTAACCAAGGGACATTAAAGAATGCAGATTATGAAATAGTCTCTCTTCATATGATGATATATGGAAAATCTATATTATTCGGGGAAGTATTTGTACTGTATGTATTTAGTGAGATATGCAGCATAACAATTTAATAAATAAAAAAATAAAATATACCAAATTCTCTCAGAAATACATGCTAAGTGCCACATGTGGTGGTACTTGGGGGGAAAAGTCTACATATAGAAGACATTTTCACTATTTGCCTTGCCAATTTTGATGCCAATAATTTTCTATTGGGATTTAAATAATTCTAAAGTGTATGCATGCTCTCTCTCACACACACACACATATGTAAACATCAGCTTAGTCCTTTCCTTCTTCATATATTATAAATGAATACATTCCAGATCTTACATGAAGTATTTTTCAGTCAGTGAATGATCTATGTATATTTTATCCAGGGATTTCTGAATTCAAGTAAAAAATGCAAAATATAAAGTGACAGTTGCTAAGACACAGTTTTGTAAAGTTAGCACTTAACATTATAATAGCACGTGAAAGAAGTATTCTTCTTCCAGGGAAGATTGCCTTGATTGTCATAGATTGTGTAGTACAAAAAGAGATATGTTAAAACTAAATAGAGCAGCAGACAAGACATTTCAGTAAGATATAGCAAGAATTATCAGTTAAGGACCATATCAGGCCTTGAGCCAAAATTGAGATTTTAAATGGTGACTCAAAACAATCCATGGAGACCATGCTATGCTATGCTATGCTGGTGATTTTGGGCTCTCCCTCAGTCCTAGAAAGAAGGTAAAATAATAATAACAAATCACTTTTGAAAATGTTGTTAAGAATAGTGCATGGATTTTCCCATGTGGCCTCCAGGAATCAAGACTGATTGCAAAGTGTGTGTGTGTGTGTGTGTGTGTGTGTGTGTGTCCTCACCAAGAACCGGTTATAGAAGAATGCAGATATTCTTTTTATGGTGATTATTTAGCATATATTTCAAAGTTTCCATGACCTTGGGATTCTAAACCAGTAGCATATAACATGCTTTACATCACGGGTCGGTTCCAGATTCTTTTACTGATGGTTCGCTCAGGGACATGCTTTGGGCATGATGCGCATTAGGTAAAAAATTGCTTATGTGCATGAACAGAAGAAAAAAACAAGATGGCAGCGCCTATGGCGCCATTGATAGAACCGGTTCGGATGCCTGAGCGGCCAAGTTACTACCTATTCAACCGAACCAGTTCGAACCGGTAGGAACCCACCTCTGCTTTACACTTTCACATCAGTATTTTGTTCCACCTTGGGATCAGTTTTGAACCCAAATTGATCTGTCAACGTTGTTTGGGGTGATCTGTTTTCCCATTGGTGAGATTCCCATTACTTCATTTTGTTTTGGTCTTGGCCTTAGGACACGAACAAAGTGGCTCAGTGGCTAAGACGCTGAGCTTGTCGATCAGAAAGGTTGGCAGTTTGATGGTTCGAATCCCAAGTGTCGCATAAGCTCACAAGTAAATGGTAGTGAGCTCTGTTACTTGTCCCAGCTTCTGCCAACCTAGCAGTTCAAAACCATGTAAAGATGCAAGTAGAAAAATAGGAACCACCTTTGGTGGGAAGGTAACAGTGTTCCGTATACCTTCGTCGTTAAGTCATGCTGGCCACATGACCACGGAGACATCTTTGGACAGTGCTGGCTCTTCGGATTTGAAACAGAGATGAGCACTGCCCCCTAGAGTCGGGAACGACTACCATATATGTGCTGCTTTTTAATGCGATAAAGGAATGGTGGCTAAGGAACTTGAAAGCCTTTGACAGATTCCAATGCTCTGGTTCATATTTTACAACTAAATCCTCCTCACATAGTTTCCCATCACATGAGCTGTCCTGATTTGTTTTGTTTTGTTTCTTTAAACTGTCAGACAAGGCAGATGGGCTGTTTGCTTTTGGCTTTAGTTTTGAGTGAAATTGTGGATTTTTGTTACTACAGGACCAATAATAGCGCAGGAGACTTGACATGATTGATTGCATTCTTTGCACTTTCTTTGGCCATTTGGGAAGAGAATGACCATGAGCACCCATAATAAGTACTCATTATTTTGACACAAGTGAAGATAACTATAATTTAGGGTCCTTGCATCAGCATGCCAATCAGATTCTACAGACCGTAAAGCTCTGGCCAGCTTCATGACTGGCAAGCTCTATAGATACTTCCTCTATTTTTGACATATCCAAAAGTTTTATTAATGCAAATTGTCTTCCCATTATAACTGCACTTATTCTATCATTTGGGAAGGAAAAAGAAATGAGAAACATACTCATTTTTAAAATTATCTACAATGTACCTGGATTATTTTTTTAAAAAAAGAATGCATTCTTCGATTACATTTCTTGGCACAAAATGTAAGCAATACCATACAGATTAACAGCACACAATTTACCTCTGTCTCCAGTATTTTAACTGGTATGAGTAGGTATGTGAATAATAACTTCACTGGCAAAATATTTACAATAGATCATCAAGAATATTTGAATATTTATGGATTTAATTAAATGTCACTTGCAATATAAGATGGAAGACAGAGAACCTCTGTCAGGCTTTCAGTTTTCAATTATTTTACTCTTTAAATAGTGGTGTGTTGGTGTACATTTTAGAAATGACTCTGTCAGCTTCATTTGCATTGTCGCACCATACCACTGAATAGCCATGGAACAGCTCATTGATGTGCAAGCCATATTATCACAGTTCTTCTCTCAATCAGCTTGAAAAGTTCCAGAAAATTAAAAAACCAGCTCTCATGAGTTGGTTAACTCCAGCACACCATGGCCTATAACAGGGGTGTCAAACTTGTGGCGTTACATTGTCATGTGACTTTCCCCCCTTCACTAAAATGGGTGGGTGTGGCCCATGGGCCATGTGTTTGACACCCCTGGCCTATAATAATCAAGTTCCAGTAGTTCATGTGTTATCTATTTCCTGCCTTGGTCTTCCTTGAAGAACTGATGAGCCCCTGTCCCAGTTAAAGGGAAGAGAGATTCCATCTGAAAAAGCATATTGCAGCAATAGTAAGTATTTTTTTTTAAATCCAAATTCAGTTTCATCTTATTCTTCCAAATCTAACCTCTTATGGCCTAGAAGCTAGGCTCACAAAACATTCAACCTATGATTTGGGTCATTAGCATATCATTAGCACCTGAGTAACATTGCATCATAGCATCAGTTGAGTCCAAACCTTCCCATATGACTACATATAGATACCATACATTTTAGAACTCTGGGTAGAACTCTGGAGAATCCTTCCAGAATATTCTCAAGAGGTCTAGGAGATACCTCCTAGTGCCATCTTCTAAGAATAGCCAAAAAACTAAGAGTAGAATCTCAGCAAAACAGATCTTCCAGATCACAGCTCCCTCAAGATTTCAAAACAGTATTAACTGTCAATAGGAGAAGAGAATTACATTGCCCACCTCTCTCTATTTACAGAAACGGCCATCAACAAATCCCTAGCGGTTGTTTATATAAAGATGTGCTTATTGCTGATGGGGGCGAATGGAAGTTAAAAACTTTGGAACAGCTGTTGGAAGAAGGAATTACTTTAAATTGGTTACATTACATACAGTTACAGAAGAGATGGGAAGAAGATCGTAGGGTCGGTTTTATGGATAAAGAAGTGGAACTGATTAAGCAGATAAAAGAGACTGGTCCAAAACAAGTTAAAAGAATATATAATGTACTGTTAGAAAGAGACTCAGAAAGTGAATTGGTTAAGGATTGTATGATTAAATGGGCTCAGAATTTTGGTGAAGTGGTTATGTTGGAAACGTGGGAAAAAATATGGGTTCAGAATGTTAAATTTACACAGTCACAGAATTTAAGGGAGAATTTTTATAAAATGTTTTACAGATGGTATTTAGATCCTAAAAAATTATCATGCATGTACCCAAATGTTCAACCAAAATGTTGGAGATGCGGGTGTCTAGATGCTACCTTTTTTCATGTTTGGTGGACTTGTAACAAGGTGAAAGCTTTTTGGTTAAAATATGGTGGGTTATGCAGAATGTATTTAAGAAAAGAATACAATTCACTCCGCAAATGTTTTTATTGGGTATAGCTAAGGATTTTACCAAAGGGGAAACAAAATTGGCCTTGTATATGGTCACAGCAGCTAGGTTGTTGATTGTGCAACATTGGAAAAAAGATTTTTTTACCGACAATTGATCAATGAATTCAGAAGGTGGCGGGGTTCGCTGAAATGGCTAAAATTTCAGCTTTCTTAAAAGCTCAGAAACAGGAGGATTACACACAGGAATGGGCAAAATGGATTGATTATATACAAAATAAATACCAGACTAGGAGTTATTATGTAGCCTTTAGGTAAGAATGTTTAGACCGATAGATGATCAGAGTAAATAGTATATGGGATGTTTGGAATTGTTAGAGTGGTATACAGCGGAAGTCAGGGGGGTGGGTTTGTGTGGGAGGTGGGGGAGGGTTAGGGTGGAGGGTGGGGTAATATATATGTATGAATAAATTAGAAGATGGGATTAATGAAACATTGTTATGCTAGGAGAAATTTATATTAAGAGTTATAGATGTTAAATTAGCTTAGAAAATGGGATCAATGTGTTATTATTAATCTAAGAGAAATTTATATTGTGTTTGTTGGGAGGAGAGGGGTTACGAGTAATCTATTTTAAGATGGGGGGGAGGAGGGGGCAAAGTATTTGGTATAATATTTGAAAGTGAATTTTTGTGGGGGGGTTGGGGGGGTATAGCATTTGTATGAGATTTATATTGTATGGTGGGGGGGGTGAAAAGGGGGGAAATTGTTTGTACAAAACTCTTTTAATAAAAAAAAAAATCCCTAGCAAAAATAAATAGATCATTTTGAATAGGATGGCCTCAAGGAAACAGTTGATGTTGCTGGATAGAAAACAATTTTCCCACAGGTTGAGGCCTCTCTTCAAAGAGGGCAAATGGTAAAATCAACTCCAACGGTCTTCCACCAGATCATATAATCTGCTAACCTACTCTGTGATGTCTTCTAAAACAAGTACACAACATTGTAGAATGGGATGTATGCAGAATGTGGCTTGATCAATGTTATGAACATATTGTCTTCTCCCTTGCACTGGAGAAAGAAAAGAGGTCATCATGAATGGAGAAACTGCATTACAAAGAGTTATCCTCTGGTAAATTGCATCATGCAAGATGATATTACCAGTTCTCCTCAAACTCTGTCAGGCTATTATTAATATATTGCTTGAGGGTTAGGTAAAACATGTCCAGAAAGCACATCGGTCAGGACTCTGTAACTAAGCATTATGGGCCAGAGGTAAAACATCAAATCTTCCATCTCTCCTTCCACTTTAGAAACAAGTGGTCTAGTGACTGAGAGTAAATTCCTGTATTTTGGCAAATATGCCATCCTTCCCCTTAAGGGGAATTTGCTAAAAATGGAAAGTATTTTTTCTTCTCTCCATCTGCGTAAAATCAACAATTAATGTGCTTTCAGAAAGAAAGCCATTGTTTTCTGTGTTTGTCAAAACAGAGGCATTAGGAATACACATAATTACTTCTCTTTAAAGATCTGGTAATTTCCAGCAATTTTTGTAAGGTACCGTAAAACCTGAGCCGTTTGAAAGGAAGTTTATTTATTTATTCTTCCTTCTTTAGTTGTTATAGTACAATCAATGAACCACTTTTAAAGGGGAAAAGGTTGTAGTACATTTTCTATAAATATTTTTTAAAAACCCTGTAGCATTTCATATCACTGCAAATATTATAACACCACAGAACAGCAAAGGGTTGCAAATGAAAATTGCTATTTTCCTGCATTCTTCATCTAGGCCTTGGGGGAATATAAGCTGAGAAAGGTATCTGTTGCTGCGTGATTAAAACTAATGCCGCCTACTTAAGATCTGTTCTGGCTCAGAAGCAAAAATATTATTTTCAAGTTCATACATAAAAGTAATAGCAAAAGAGGAAGTGTAGTATCATATTATCTGTTACATTATAACAATTATGTTTAGACCACTAAGAATTCTATAACTCTTTTCACGTCAGCATCATTTGGAGTGCAAATAGCATGGAGTTATCTTTGTTTCAGGTGTTTAGTTAATACTTTGTGAAATAATGCTGTGTTAGTTTTGAAAGCTAACATTTCTTTTCTCTCAAGTTTCCTTTGGATGCTAGATGACAATAAAAAAATTGTATCCTGTAATTAGAATTTCTCCCATATGTGGAATGTACTTGACAGAAAGATTGTTTTCATAGCCAAAATTGGGTACAGTTGGATTTATTTTAGATTGCTTGTTTCACTGAATACATCACATATCAATTGTATAGGCCACTTTCTTCTTAATCAGTGCTTTTGAGATAAATGCTGGCAATTCATATCATTTTTTAAATGTGGAGTGGGTCTTGGCATTTTGCAAAATCCAGTATGGATTTCCTTTGTAGGTATACAATGGGAGAAAAGATTATAGGAGTAGAATAGAAAAAAGTTCAGTCTTACCCTATTGATAGATTATATCATTTTGTCAATTTTGACAAATTATAAGTACTTCTCATATCAAAAACTGAAAAAGGATTCACTTCCAAATCCTTGTCTTTAGTCTCTGAAATTGAACACCTTCATCACCTGCAAAGTTTATATTCTACCTGCCAACTGGATTGCATTTTGTGAAAAAATAGAAACAAATTGCCATAGCCCATTTTGTGTTTCTGTATTCGTAACAGCTTCTCATATAGAAGAGAATTCTTTATTGGCCAAGTGTGATTGGACACACAAGGAATTTATCTTCAGTGCATAAGCTCTCAGTGGACATAAAAAATACATTCATGAAAAATTGTAAGATACAACACTTAGTGACAGTCATAGTATACTAAATAAGCAATCAAAATCATACTAGGAAACTAAATAAAAAATTATCAATTGTAAAGATATAAGCAACAAGGTTATAGTCATAAGTAGAAGGAAATAGATAATATAAAAGATGAGAAGAAGAATAGTAATACAGTCTTAGTAATTTGACAGTTATGGGAATTAGTTGTTTAGCAAGTCATGTCAAATCTTTCTGCTTCTCGATCACCACGTTGAATCCATACTAAGCCTAGTTTGGGCTAAATTCCATGTAATCTGTTTTAAAATGTTTTTTATGATATCACAATAGTCTTGAAAAGTTACTGCATTCTTTTTTGAATACATTATCCACCATATTGGGTTCCAAAGTGTAATGGACATGCATGACTAGAAGGTGGTGATATAATACCTCTGGCTTTGTTGATTGGGAGTTCTAATCTTCTATTTCATCTTCCCGCACTTTTGAAAGAAGCCTACTCAGTCCACTTGATTCTCCCCATTCAGTGCACATTATGAGAAAGATGGGGCAAGATGAATCAAAAGTTGGAATTAAGATTGCAGGGAGAAATATCAACAATTTCAGATATGCAGATGATACCACTCTAATGGCAGAAAATAAAGAGGAGCTAAAGAGCCTCTTGATGTGAGTGAAGGAGAGTGCACAAGTTGGCTTGTAACTCAATATTAAGAAAACTAAGATCATGGCATCTGGCCCACTCAATTCTTGGCAAATAGATGGGGAAGAAATGGAGGTATTGACAGATTTTATTTTCCTGGGCTCCAAGATCACTACAGATGGGGACTGCAGCCAAGAAATTAAAAGACACTTGCTCCTGGGAAGGAAAGCTATGGCAAATCTAGACAGCATTCTAAAAATCAGAGACATCACCCTGCCAACAAAAGTGTGTATAGTTAAGGCTATGGTTTGCCTAGTTGCAATGTATCGCTTTGAAAGTTGGACCATAAGAAAGGCTAAGCGCCAAAGAATTGAGACCTTTGAACTATGGTGCTGGAGAAGATTCCTGCGAGTCCCTTGGACTGCAAGGCGATCAAACCGGTCAATCCTAGAGGAGATTAACCCTGACTGCTCTTTAGAAGGCCAGATCCTGAAGATGAAACTCAAATACTTTGGCCACCTAATGCTGGATGGAGTCATTGAAGCAGTAAGTGTGAGCTTAAATGGACTCCAGAGGATGGTAGAGGACAGGAAGGCCTGGAGGAAAGTTGTCCATGGGGTCATGGTGGGTTGGACAGGACTTCACAACTAACAACAACAATAACAACATTCAGTGCATAAACATATCCATGTCGACTTCCATCTGAGGTCAATGAGTCTAATTTCTAGAATAGTGTTTAAAACTGCAAAGTACAGTGTCCTTGATGGGATCACAGGCATAAAAAAGTGATATTTGCAAAAATCTATTCAATTACAGGTCCTATAATCTCACTGTTTAGTCTTTATGAAGATACTAAGAACTGAACTATTCAAAGTTTCACATGCAGTTTTATCCATGTCCACCGAGAAAAAGAATATCCTCTTAAGTTAAGTGGGACTTATTCTAAGTCTATGTGCAGAGGACTATATTCTAAATACACTTTTCACTTGATGAGACCCAGATTTTCTATTTTCTATTCTATTTTCTGCTATCACATTATGGAAAGTATTTTTGGTTTATCTCTTCTAAAGTAAAATAGCCCTTATCTCTGAATCACCAGCATGCTAAAAAAGAACAGCGACAAAAGTACAGGAGAGGATTTACAACAAAGTGTATTCTAATTCTTTTGAAAATGTCTTTCCATTGAGAAAGGTAGATTGCTTTAGATGCTCTCATGTCCCTGATGGCATGCTGCTTTCTTGGTGGCATTATAGAATCTTTCTGGATTGATGGATGGATGGATTAATTTTCCAGCCTAGCTAATAAGAAACGTAATATAGTGCTGTTCTCCTGGACTATGATAAGCCATTTTATCTTCTCCTATGCCACAAAAAGTAATCCTAATGTGAAACACAGGTAGCAGTCCATGTTTATAAGGGTATTATTTTGCAGCTGCTGTCTTTAGGGCATTCCACTATGTGAGATGATCAAATGTTAATAAACGCCTATCCCTACCCAGTGAGAAATATCAATTGTTACCACATTCGGTTCATACTTTGAGGAAAACTCTTCCCTGAGGAGAAAGCTATGTTAGATCTAGTTTGGTTTGCTCAAACTTTGGCTTGTTTTTGAAGTGTTGGCTATTGGGAATCATTTCCATGGATATCCTGAAAGTCATTTGTCCTTGAAATAACTTGTATTATCTTGAGGACCTCTATTTATGTGATAATAAAAATGAAATTATCTTCCAAAGACCAAAACTACTACAGCTCTCCTAAAGGGGATAATCCCAAAGTTTACATATCTAGAGCATTTCACATCACTGGATTTTGAGCATTTGTGACATTGTAAAGTTTTCTGTAATTCCACTAATTACTAAATGATATGACTGTTAATCTGTTACTGTGGTTACTGTGGTTTCAGATATAACACAGATGAGCCAGGAAGAAATTGGCTCCACTTCTGAAATGGGGTTGACCTCATGGGTCACAGTGATCTCTGGCAAAATCTGCACTTGACGTGCCATGGGTCAGATGTTATCTGCATGTGGGGATGAGGAGGATAGTCCCAGGTGGAACAGTATGGACTCTATGAAATAGATCAAATACATGATTTGAAATGCAAAGTTCTCTTCTGAACAGCTATAGAATTACTGCAAAATATTGTCTGTAGATGTTTACATCTCCAGATTTCAATATCACCAACTAGGATGTTAGGTTGTAATGACTGATGGGAGTTATAATCCAAAAGATGACATTTGGGGAAAGCCACTATAGCATACCTTTGTTTTCTCATAAAATAAGAATGAAACGCACAATGCAACTTATTATTCCTCACAGTTTCTAGAGTGTGCCCAATTGCAGCCATTCTTTCTAACTATTTATATTTGCCAAAATTGACAGGTCTGTGGTCAATGAGAGTCAGTTTGGTCTAGTGATTAAGGCAGCAGGCTAAAAAGCATGTAACCGAGTTCAAGTCCCTTAGTCATGAAAGCCAGTCAGGTCACTCTTTCTCATCTCAATCCATTTCACAGGGTTATCGTTGTGGGGAAAACAGGAAGAGGAATTTGTGTTGGGTGTGTTTGTTGCCTTGGGTTATTTGTAAAATAATGAAGGCAGATGATGATGATGGTAGGTAGGTAGATAGATGGATGGATGGATGGATGGAAGGAAGGAAGGAAGGAAGGAAGGAAGGAAGGAAGGAAGGAAGGAAAGAAGTTTGTAGGCTCCTTCCTGCTACCATTGCCTCTTTCTTTGCATGTTCTATTTACCTTTCTTTTACCCAAATTCGTTGTACTTATGAACTGTGTTAGGGACCCAATTCCTCCCCTTCCGTTCATTTTGCCACACACACCTTTTCCTAACCTGAAAAGTTATCCAGGCCTTGTGCGTTTCTCCTGGCTTATGCGGTCGTCATAAGATGAAGTACTTCAAGCAGTCAGTCTGCGGTTGATTTGAAAACAGACGAGTCTCAACAACAAGCTTAGGGAAAGGTGTCAGGTATAAATCAAGTCTTCAAACAAGCAGGGTGCATTCCAAACTTCAGAGAGATTTCTTTGTACAAAGTGATTTCTCTCTCTCTCTCTTCTGCTTTTCCTTGTGCCTGGAAGAGGATGAAAGGGCAAGGGTGGGGGGTATCCATTTAGTCTAATAATGAGGGTGAAGCTCACAGGCACAGTAATTTGGCAGCTGTTCTGCTTCCTGTAACAGTTCAACTTTGTCTCTCTCTCTCTCACACACACACTCTTTTTAATCCAGGGACTTCTCAAGAAAAACACCTTTTGTTGTTAACCTGCTGGTGGTTCATTTTATGTAGGAACCATGCAATTAATCTTGTTTGTCTTTAAAAAGACAGCTTGCCTCAGAGAGCTTTCTTGACCTATAATTAAGGAATATCAAAACTGTTACAAAGATGTAATGTTGAATGTGGTAGGGAAGGTGAGTTACGTTTTTACCATGGAAAAAAGTTCCCATTATATTTCATTTGACAACGTGTCTTATATTCTTTGCTATATTGTTCTCTTTGTTTAAAGGAGAAAGATAAAGGTTCCCCTCACACATATATGCTAGTCGTTCCCGACTCCAGGGGGCAGTGCTCATCTCTGTTTCAAAGCTGAAGAGCCAGCACTCTCCAAAGACGTATCTGTGGTCATGTGGCCGGCATGACTAAATTTCAAAGGCGCACGGAAGGCTGTTACCTTCCCACCAAAGGTGGTTTCTATTTTTCTACTTGCATTTTTACCTGCTTTCAAACTGCTAGGTTGGCAGAAGCTGGGACAAGTCGCAGGAGCTCACTCCATTACACGGCACAAGGGATTCGAACCACCGAACTGCTGACCTTTCCGATCGACAAGCTCAGTGTCTTAGCCACTGAACCACTGTGTTCCTTGTTTAAAGGATAGAAATGCCTAAAGCTCTAGTCTTTGTTACAGAAGAGTAGAGCATCAGATGTTATTGACATTCATTGGTTTGATCCCATGAATTTATTTTGGTTTCATTTGGCTTGTTTTGCCTTTTTAAGCAACATGTTGCATTTTTCTTATTGTCTATGAAAGAGTTTGTTGATATTGAATGTTGGGGACTAAGGATAGACTGTGTTAGATCTGGGCAACGAGAGAACAGACTGCGGACACGAAGTGACTTAACAGCTCTTTATTAGTAGTAGTAGTGATCCAGCTTGCTCTGTGGTCGGAGGGTTCCCCTTTTATAGGGATCGGGTACGCCCCTTGACCAATCAGAACGATACCTGTTTCCCGCTGTAGCAGCGGACCAGAGGGGAGACTTACTACGATATATGCTAATATCTAACACCCCTCCCCTCCTAGATGGAACGTTGCGGTAGGTAACATAGTCTTTTAGGTATGTTGGTGTTTGTCTTGCTCGGGAGGAGCGTCGTAGTTCGGGTTGGTTAGAAGTGGTTGCAGGATCGGGTGCTTTTCCTGTTTCACGTTCGGGAGGTTTTGTGCCTTCGTTGCTAAGGCGTTCTGGAGTCTGCTCGGTTGCGTTGTCTGGGGTTTGCTCTGCTTCGTGCGTGTTTCCTTGTTCCAAGCTTGGTTCGCAGGTGTCGTAGTTTTCTATGATGGGGCTCTCGCGTGGCTGACTTTCTGTAGGCAGGGAAATCTCATCTTCGTTTCGAAGGTCTGAGTGTGCTAGGTGACCCCGAAGTTGATCGATGTGCCTTTTCCAGTTTCGCCCATCTTCTAGTTCCAGCAAATACGATCGTGGACCCGTGATGCCAATGACCTTTGCCGGCATCCACAATGTTCCCCCTGCATAGTTGTGGGCGTATACGGAATCCCCTATGCTAAAAGACCGAATTTTGCTTGTGGAGTCTGGGGGAGCTGTGGCAGAGTAATTAGGGTGAAGACGGTCCAGGTGAGACCGTAGACGGCGGCCCATGAGTAGTTCAGCGGGACTCCTACCCGTCGTTGCGCTTGGGGTAATATGCTGAATTAGGAGGTAATGGTCAATGCGTGTTTGCCAATCACCTGGACCCATCCTAGCGAGGGCCTCTTTTGCGAATCGCACCATTCTCTCCGCCTGTCCGTTTGATGCCGGATGGAATGGCGCGACGAGGGCATGCCAAATTCCCTGACCTGCTAAAAACGTTTTGAAATGCATGGCCGTGAACTGGGGCCCGTTATCGGAGACTAGGAGGTCGGGCAGGCCATGAGTGGCGAAAAGTCGCCGTAGAACCTTAATGACTGCCTCTGCCGTGGTTGAAGTCATTAGGACTACATCTAGCCATTTTGAGTATGCATCCACAACTATAAGGAAAGTCTGACCTTGGAATGGCCCTGCGAAGTCGATGTGTATTCGCGACCAGGGTGCTTTAGGTTTCTCCCATTCTGTGGCGGGTGCTTCCGGGGGTGCTGGTCTCGATTCCTGGCATGGGTCGCAAGTGGCCACCCACTCCTCTATTTCTTTGTCCATGTTTGGCCACCAAACGTAGCTTCTTGCTAACGCCTTCATTCTAACAATCCCCGGATGACCCACATGTAAAGCATCTAATACATTCCTACGTAAAACATACGGAATAACAACTCGATCCCCCCACAATAAACAACCTTGTAACACTGAGAGTTCGTCCCGTTTTGACCAAAACATTTTGAATTCCGGGCCCACGTTTCCTTTCGGCCACCCCCTCCAAACCCAAGTTTGAACTTGCTTTATTACATTGTCTTTAGAGGAGAACCTTGCAACGTCGTATGAAGAAACCGGTCCAGAGTCCAAACAGTCAATGAGCAATACCGGTACTTCTGGAGTGGGGTCTGGCAGAATGTCAGGTAATGGGTAACGGCTGAGTGCGTCTGCGTGTCCAAGAGTGGAGCCCGGTCGATGAATCAATTTGTATGAATACGCAGCCAGGAAAACAGTCCACCTGGTCATGCGTGGAGAAAGGGAGACCGGGGTGGGGCGGTTTCCCGCCAAAAGTCCCAACAACGGTTTGTGATCTGTAATTAGTTCAAAATCGCGGCCGTAGAGGTATTCGTGGAAACGCTTTACTCCAGCTACAGCAGCCAGCGCTTCCCTGTCCATTTGGCTGTAATTCCTTTCGGCCGATGAAAGAGTTCTGGAGTAGAAGGCGATGGGTGCTTCTTTTCCGTCGGGCATCCTGTGGCTGAGGACTGCTCCAACTCCGAAGGGTGATGCGTCGCAGGTCAACACCAGCGGTAGGGTCTGGCTGTATTGCACAAGCAGTGAGTCAGTGGTGAGCAGGCGCTTTACCCCGGCGAAAGCTGCAGCTTCGGATCGTCCCCATTTCCATGGTGCGTTCCTCTGGAGTAGACGGTGTAGTGGCTCAGCAACGGTCGCCTTCTGCCTCAGAAAAACGCTGTAGAAGTTAAGTAGTCCGAGGAAGGCCTGCAACTCGGTCTGATTTCGTGGTGTGGGGGCGTCCTGGATCGCCTTAATTTTCTTTGAAGTGGGGTGTATTCCCTGACCATCGATTCTATAACCCAGGAATTCTACGCTAGGCACGTTAATTTGGCATTTTTCCTTTTTAAGGCGGAGACCCTTTTCTCTGATTCTGGCCAAAACAGTTCTGACTCTTTTATTTAATTGCTCCTCGTTTGCAGCGGACACCAAGATGTCGTCAAAATAGGGGACGACTCCCGGTATCCCTTGCAAAAGTCGTTCCATGACGCTCTGGAACAATCCTGGGGCAATGCTCACGCCGAATTGTAGCCGGTTGCATTTGAATGCTCCTCTATGCGTCACTAGAGTTTGGGCCTCCGCTGTGGCGCTATCCACTGGCAGTTGCTGGTAAGCTTGTGCCATGTCTAACTTAGCAAATACCTTTCCTGGCCCCAACGAGTGCAATAAGTGCTGTACTACAGGCACAGGATATGCGCTCTGTTGTAGCGCGACATTAATTGTGCATTTATAGTCCGCGCAGATGCGGACTGATCCGTCTGGTTTGACTGGGGTCACGATGGGTGTTTCCCAGCGCGCGTGATCCACCGGCTCAAGGATTCCTTGCTCCACTAACTTATCTATTTCCTTATCTATTTTTGGGCGGAGTGCAAAGGGCACTCGTCTCGGTTTAAGTTGGATTGGCGCCACTTTGGGGTCTAAATTGAATGATATCGGTTTACCCACATACTTACCAAGACCGGGGCTGAACACATCCTCGAACTCCTTAAAAATCTGTTCAGCGCTGCTGTTTCTCACGGCATTGATTCCGGTGACTTCTAACCCCAGGGCTTCAAACCAATCAAGCCCCAGAAGGTTCTGTAATGGCGCGCTGGCGATGGTCACGGGCAGCTGGGCTTCGATGTCCTTGAAACGGATTTGGAATGTGCCTTGGCCCACGATGGGGACTTGGTTCCCCTGGTGATCTCGTAGCAGGACGTCTGGAGTGCGTAGTTGGCTCTTCCTGAGGCTAGGGATAGCCTGTTTCATGGATGCCCATGAAATAATCGTCAGGGTTGATCCTGTGTCAACTTCTAGCTCGCAAGGTGAGCCCTCCAAGAGGACTGTGACTCTCAGCCTTTTTGGCCGCTTAGGGCGGACCTGATGTATTGTGGTGAGATACGTTCGCAACTCCTCTCTCTGGGTCAACTCTATCTCATCGTCTACATCCTGAAAATACTCTCGTTGAGCGTCTTGATAGAACGCTCTTTCAGCTCTTTGTGTGTAATCTCTCTGGGGATACGTTCGCTCAGCTCCTTGTGAGTAATCTCTCTGGGGATACGCTCGTTCAGCTCTTTGGAAATTGTCTCTCTGGGTAAACACTTGTGGATTTCTCTCTGGGCGCCCTTTTTGATTTCGCCAAGCCCCTGGGTTGGGCTTCTGTTGGCGGTACATGGGTGGCTGCCGTGAGGCAGGGACTCCGCTCCGGCACACTCGTGCGATGTGCCCAAGTTTGTTGCATTGCGAACAAACAACGTTCCTGAACCTACAAGTAGACCTGGGGTGATTCCCTCCGTAACTTGCGCAGGGCGGCAAACGGAATCCGGGTCTCCCCCCAGGCCTCAAGTGACTGCTCTGCATCATGTGACTGTCCTTGAACTCGGGATTCTCGTAGTCGGGGCTTGTGTCCTTGTAGTGTACTCTGGTTTGCCTTGGTGCTGGCTGGTTTACGTTGGCCCCTCGTTGTATGGTCACCGATGATTTCTCTGCTGACTCTGACGCTCTTGCTTCGTTTAGCGCTATCTGTAGGGTTAAATTCGGGTTTGCCAACAGCTTCTTCTGTAGTGAAATGTCTCTTAACCCACAGATGAGCTGCGCTAAGATGTGCTCGTCCAGATCCCTGAACTCGCAGTGAGTTGCTGCTTTTCGCAGGGCTGCAACATATTGATTGATGGATTCTCCCGCCTTCTGGTTCCTCGTGTTGAATTCCTTGCGGCAGACATGGCGGGAAGGTTTTGGCGCGTAATGAGTTTGCAGGGCTTGTTGCAACGCCGTCCACGATACTGCCTGTATTGGAGTAGGCGCGGTGAGGTCTCTGGCCGTATTGAAGACTTCCTTTCCGCAGTAGCCGAGGAAGATGTTTTTCTTCCTCGCGTCGGTGATCCCCGTGTATTCGTTCGCTTCGAGGAAACACTCGAAACGAATCATGAAGGCTTCCCATTCGTCGTTTGCTGGGTCGAACAGAGCGGGGGGAGCATGCATCGCCATCTTCTCTGTTTGAATTTACCGCGCTGCGGTGATCTGAGATGGCTGCCGGAATTTCTGCCGAATTCCTGGGCTGGATCAAATCCGGAGATTCTGGAGGTAGCGTTCTTCGTCCTATCTGTCTCTCAATCCCACCTTCGTCGCCAATGTTAGATCTGGGCAACGAGAGAACAGACTGCGGACACGAAGTGACTTAACAGCTCTTTATTAGTAGTAGTAGTGATCCAGCTTGCTCTGTGGTCGGAGGGTTCCCCTTTTATAGGGATCGGGTACGCCCCTCGACCAATCAGAATGATACCTGTTTCCCGCTGTAGCAGCGGACCAGAGGGGAGACTTACTACGATATATGCTAATATCTAACAGACTGAGGTTCCTCTTACTATGTCATTGTTCTGTCAAATAGTAGAGCTAAAAGTAGTCTCAGAGCTGGTCTTGAAGTCCTCCAAAAAACATGGCATTAGACCTGGTTTAAACTGAGGACTTGGGCTAGAAAGGGCCCAAGTCCTTTTTTTTTGATGGGTGACACATTTTTTTGATGGGTGATTGATTTATCTCAATGTGTCTCCCTCTGCATCCTTTAATATTGTTTGCATTATATTGCATCATTTTATATTTGCTTGTATTGTACCCTGCCCAGAGTCATGGTGGACTCATGATGGATTTAGTCAATGAATAAATAAATGTTTGGAGTTCGGTGACTTCAAAATACAATTTGAGGCAGATTTCTTTGGAATACCTCAGGGGTTTATCCCAACCAGGAGAACTATGGGCATGTCCCAACTGGTTTCAGTGCCAACAAATGATGTGGATCATAAACTCAGTGTGGTCTATTTTGATAAACTATTCTGTAGTAAGGATGTCCCAGGTTTTCTCACTGTTATGGACTTAATAAGATTAGTGCCACGTCTCACCTCTTTAGTGGTATTGGAATGAGCTTCACAGTTTAGAGAAGTGGGATGTAAATGTTCATTTTCTTGCAAAAATATTTATATCCAGGACAACAATCTTAAAATGGCTTACAAGCAATAGAATTTAAACAAAGCACAATAAATATTACTTCAAAACAACCAAGTTCTGTTTTAAAGGGCAGTTGATAATAATCACCTACAGTCTTAGGAGGGAAGAGAATTCAGCGAAACAGATATCTGTGGTGGTTGTATCATAACAACAATATGGAAAAAAATTGTATTGGAATCTACAGAACGTGAACCTATTATGTTTACAAAGTCATATTTATTTTTTTATTTTTTAAACGAAAAAGAATACATCAGGCTTTGCCACTCCACATAGTTTTGTGGGTTTCCATTACTTTGAACTTGTTTTAGAATGATTACTTCCAATAAAATATCAAATCAGCAGGCAACCAGCATGTTCCTTACTAATGCACTTTTCAAATGTTATGCAGTACTTATCTCAGTTATTTTTTTTTAAAAGAAGGCATTCATAGCTGAAAAGTTGGGAACTGATACTTTAACTTTGTTCAGCTAAGACGTGGTGATTATGAGGCAATGCAAATTTTATTATTTTAACATTGTGATAAACTCTGTTTTTCTGAAATGCTAGAATTGTAGCCCAAGTCTGAGACCCAGATGACAGAGAAAATTACACTTAGGGCAAATTCATTTGTGTGGCTTCTTATAGCTTACATATATGGTAATAAGGCAATTATCTGAGAATGTTTTACCTGTTATTTTGCTGCATGGTGAATAAAGATATATGGTCCTCTATACTTGGAACTGGTACAAGTGTTTTTTTCCCCCAAGTGTTGCTTCCTACAGATATTGTTTCATAAAAAATGAAAGTCAGATTTACAGGTAGTCCTCGTTTAGTGACCAAAGTTGGGACTGGCAACTCAGTTGTTAAACAAAGCACTCCTAAGTGAAACTATGACTGCGCTTATGATCTTAAGGTCATAAATGTGGGGATTGGTTCCAATGTTATTTATTTATTTGTTTGTATCAGAGGTGGGGTGCTGCCGGTTCACCCCTGATCAGGGGAACTGGTAGTGGCGGTGGTGGGAGGCTCTGCCCACCCGCCGGGACGCTTCTGCACTTGCGCAGAAGCATCATGCGATTCCATGAGCATGCACGCGCACACGAGCAAACCGGTAGTAAAATAAATTGCAACCCACCACTGGTTTGTATCCTGGCCTTCATTATTTCTATAAACAACACAAGGTGATGGACATATTCAACACACTTTCCTCATCCTATTTTTCCTATAACAAAAACCCCGCGAGGTGAGTTGGGCTGAGAGAGACTGATTGGTCCAAGGTCACCCAACCAACTTTGGGTTGGCTAAGGTGGGACTTAAACTCCATGGCTCCTGCTTTCTAGTCTAGTACCTTAGCCGCTAGAAAAAAAAGGTGCCTTTACTGTGTAACTATGAATAGTCATGAAATGAAGCAGTTCATAATGAGGACTGCCTATATAGTTCCTACGATATACAGGACCATATGGTATTTTGTATAGATTCATGAATAGGAACTAAGCCATTGTTTGTTGATCAAGCCGCAGTTAGTTGGGTTTAGTTGGGGTGGGTAGTTTGTAGACTCAATTTTGCAATCTCTTTTTTTCTCCAGGTTTTCCTGATTTGCATAGTTAAAAGACAGTCATTGAAAAACGGCAGCAAAAATTTGGTGCATCTCTTTATTCATGGGATTTTTCATCTTTTTGTTCATAAATTAACCCCCCCCCCAAAAAAAAAGTGTTCTAAGCACCTGTGAAGATGAATGTACATTTTCTGTGCAATCTTCCAGTTTCCAAAATAGAGACTAAAACGTTAACACTTCCTCCTCTGCTCGTTGCCACATTTCAGAGGTGGGTTGCAAATCTTGGCGCTACCGGTTCACTCGAGTTTGCTCATGCTCACTACCGGTTCGCTCATCAGGGCCGATCCAGGAGCTACCTATCTCTGCCATTTCCCCTGTAATTCTTGGAAGACAAGGAGCAAAACATAACTGCAGCTCATAACTGGAAAAAAAGTTGTTTATTCTCGGGTAACCACATATTAAGCCAATATATGAGAATGCAGCTTTGAATAATCAATGAAACCATTGATCAAGGTAGCACCGTGTCACTTTGTCACTCTGTAACTTAGTTGGTCGTATGAACCCACAAGAGTGTTTTATAAGCACCTATGATTTCATATGTAAAATTCTTTCAGTAAGGTATCTTTTCCTGAGCCTAAAAATATGTAGCTAGTTTACAAGTCAGGAAATGAAACTCCTTTTGCTATATGGTGATCAAAGCAATTGCCAAGATCTTAACAGAAATAAATAACAATTTTCCAATAAAGCCCATAAAGAATGATATACAGTTAAATTCTCATCCCATATACACATGGACTATAAAATAAATGCCCAATGATATATTTGAAAGTCTGGCAAATTAAAATCTCCTTCGTTAAAAGATAATCTCATTTTAGCTGATGAAATTCTTGGTGGTCTATCTTCCCATTTACATTTCCTCGGTAGTGTATTGATCTGAATAAAATACCTATTTGGAACTAACAGTAAAATGCATCTTAAAATATAAATCATTTGAGGTTAATATTCATTTTAATAATCCCACAATAGAACGATAAGACATCTATTAATATCCATTACAATCTTATCTGAAATACTTTTGTTTTATATCATCCTAAATATTCAATACGTTGCGTACAGATCCCAACATCTTACATTTATCAGTTGACCAGATCCCAAAGGAAGTAAATTAGATTTTCCCCAATGAATCCTATAACTTGAAAATTTACCAAATTGTTTAATTGCCCATTTTAAGTTATACAAGAAAACAGAATAAACATTGCCAAAAGATCACCCATCCATAATTTATATTCAGAATCACGAATAATACAAGTAATATCATAAGATTGCCTAATACTAAAAGCCATCTACCACAGATGAACAGCCAGTAATTGGATCCAAACATATATTTAGGGAAGACCTTGGAAGATGAGAGGAAGAAAATATCTACAGAAAATAACTACAGACCTCTCACATCCTGAATGTAAACTGTTTCAACTCCTCCTCTCAGGATGCCATTATAGAGCACTGCATACCAAAACAACTAGACACAAAGACAGTTCCCTTTCCCCACATACAATCATACTTCTAACCACCTAATTCCCACAGCACCATCTTATACTATTTACCCATGTTGTATGGCTGTAGCATTATTATTATACTTCTTATTTTTCCTATTTCTCCTATTTATAACTTATGATTATATTCCTTTCTTGTTTATATGTACACTGAGAGCTTATACAGTGGCAACAAATTCCTTGGGTGTCCAATCACACTTGTCCAATAAAGAATATTCTATTCTATATTCTATTCTAAAGAGATGCTGCCTAGGGAATGGTTAGATAAGAGACAGTGTAGCCTTCAGCTGGACAGCGGGCAGGGAAAGAGGCTCACGTCATGTCCCCTGGTTTCTCAGGCTATAAAGGAGATGGCACAAAAATTATACTTTCAGATTTGCAATATTCAGGGAGCTTTCATAATTTGGAGTGGAAATGGCCCTCCTGTGGGTAGTGCTTGTTTATGTGTGAGATTGTTTTTGTGTTGCATCAAGCTGTTCATGATTAATATTTACTGTGTATTGTTTTGACCTTTGCTAGGAAGCAATGTTTGCTACTTGGATTCAGCAGTGATTGAGGAGGCCCACGAGTTAGTTAGATAAATAAATAGAATACACTAACATTCCTTGGAGAAAACCTCCAAGGAAGGGACCTTGGAGGTCTTCTAGTCTAACACCCTGCTTAGGTAGGAAGTTCTAAACCACTTCAGAGAAATGGTTATCCAACATCTTTTTAAAAATTTCCAGGGTTGGAGCATTCACAACTTCTGGAGGAAACGTGTTCCACTGATTAATTGCTCAACTGTCAGGAAATTTCTCCTTAGTTCTAAGTTGCTTCTCTCCTTGATTAGTTTCCACAAGGGATGTGCGGTCAGGGGAGGCAGGGGAGGCAGAGCCTCAACTCTCTTCATGAAATAATAGTATATAATTATACTATTATACTATTATAATATTATATACATCCGTTCAGCTGCGCCCGGGAGCTGCGGAGGCAGAAATGTTGTCGGCGCTCCCGGATGACAAAGGCACGAAAGCACTTTCGTGCCTTCGTCATCCGGGAGCGCCGACAACATTTCTGCCTCCGCAGCTCCCGGGCGCAGCCGGACAGATGTAGCCACAGCGACGCCGAGGCGGTCCGGGCGGACGAAAGAGTGAGCGAGGCAGCCTGATCCTCGGTCGCTCACCGGCCGGACTGCCTCGGCGCCATTCTGGCTACTCCGTCCGGCCGCGCCCAGGAGCTGCGGAGGCAGAAATGTTGTCGGCGCTCCCGGATGATGAAGGCACGAAAGCGACTGGGGAATGACGAGAACGTTCCTGCCTCTGCTGGATTTCGTGCGCTCCTTGCGACTGTAATATGCAGTCGCGAGGAGCGCGCAAAGTCCAGCAGAGGCAGGAAGGTTCTCGTCGTTCCCCAGTCACTTTCGAGGACTGCGGAGCGTGAGCCGGCGGAGCACGCTCAGGAAGGCGGGGAATGGGATCACGTGTGCTGGAGGCTGAGGCAGTCTAAGCCTCCAGCACATGTGGTCCCATTCCCCACCTTCCTGATGACGTCACCAGCCTTACCAGCCATAAACCTCACCGCACGTCACTGGTTTCCACCCATAGCTTGACTCCCTCTTCTTTGGGGCAGCCTCAACAAACAAACAAACAAACAAACAAACAAACATTTGTAAGATTTTTCTTTCTTTTTCCATAGGAGCATTTAGGATGTTTCGGTTATGGAAATTTGGCATGTATATGTTTGTATAAGATATAAGATTGTGGCCAGAGTAACTGCTTACATCACATGGAGGAATATATTTATTTGTGTAATTTGTGCATTTAAATTTTCCACATAAAATGCCTGCTGAAGATCAAGTGAGGTACATATTTAAAAAATAAACATGCCACAATTCTGTCAGAGTCCTTGGGGGAAGCACATATAAACTGATTCTGAAGATGTGATATTAGCCCAGCCAAACTGGTATTCTTTGAAGGTTAAGGAGTAAAATCTAAGACGGGATCTTAGGTTAAGGAGTAAAATCTGAAGATGGGATCTTAGCCCAGCCAAACTGGTATTCTTTGAAGGTTAAGGAGTAAAATCTAAGACTGAACCAGATGTTATAAGCTCCTGTTCTATGTTTCCTAGAGTTACTCAAAACCATCTGATTTCAATGAGAACCTGTTAATGTGGAACATGTGGGTAATAAATCCTAAAAGTTGTACAGATTATAAAGAAAGATTCAAAATTGAAGATCTAAGGGCCAAACAAAACTCAGAAAAACTGTTCCTTTTTCATCCCTTATTCAATTGCTCCAAGAAACAACAAATACATCTGAAGTTGGACACATAAAATTGGTCATTTCTCATGTAAATAAACTCCAAAATAAGCCCTATTGGATCCACTGGGACCTACCGCTTGGTAAGCAAGCGTAGTATTGCAACTTTGACAATTCTACATTGGATTTTTGAAAGCATTCAATTTTTGTTATATTTTACCTCTTTGTTAAAAAAAGAAGAAAATCATTCACGTTGATTTTGACTCTGACTTATGCCAATAAAACCATTTTTGTTCTTTTATCATACCTTTGCATTATTCAACACAGCAGTGGAAGAAAATTTGTATTATCAGAGTTAATGGGCCCCTGTTAAGAAAGGAGTTATTCTCTGCTTTCTGTATTTGATTTCACTGATTGTAATTATCCTTCCAATGTGAATGTATTCTGAAAATCCAGGAAAAACAGTTCATGGATTTGACGAAACAGATTCTAGTCCACAAACGCTGATACTACAGCAACAAATCTTTTGTTATTCTTTCTTTCTGATAGTGCATTAAAATGTCTTTATTTTTTACAACCTGAATTTTTCAGATCTCATGCCCACCCCAGTCATATCACTCCTTTGATGTTTTTCAAAAATAAGCTTCAAATATATATTTATGACAGAAAGAGACTACCATGAAACTATTAGTAATTACTATAAGAAATAAAAAGTAGCCTCTTTTTATATTGGGGCATTTACTATATTTAGTAAAATATACTAAATGCCCCATTGATATGCCGATATAAAAGCATTCCTACTTCCCAGTATGAACTTAGCACATCTACTTATTAGGTATAACATCGAAGCATAAAAGCAAAGTTTAAGTTTCCTGATCCAAGCATTTTTAATAGTGCTTTGGATATGAAAATAGAATTATATTGCCATTCAATGAAAAGAACTTTAGCTGTAGGTCTGAAAAGTACCTGGGACTAGAATCTATGTATCACCTCAATCCTTTTTTTTAAAGGTATACAATAGGTATACAATATACAATACCCTGTTTCCCTGAAAATAAGACCTCCCAAGCTAATAAGCCCAATTGGGCTTTTGAGTGCATGCGCTAAAATAAGCCCTCCCCTGAAAATAAGCCCTCTTCAAAAATAGTGCAACACAGCAGCAGCCATGAGGTAACCATGCTCGCTGCCTCTTGTACCCCACCAATAATAAGACCTCCCCGAAAATAAGGCCAAGCGCTTATTTCGGGGGCTAATTATTTTTGGGAAAACATGGTAAACTCAAAAGAACAACATTTAAGAACCTTTTAAAGCAGGTGCAATGAGGGCAATTACCTCAGTTCACAGCCTTGGATAGAGCCGCATCCAAAGGAAATATGGTAATTGAAATAAGAAGGATCCATGTTCTTTCATTCCAACTAACAACATTAATCATGTAAAAAATAATGGCAAGGATTGTTTCAATATTACAGTTTCTGTATTGGGGTATTACAGTCGCAAGGAGCGCACGAAATCCAGCAGAGGCAGGAACGTTCTCGTCATTCCCCAGTCGCTTTCGTGCCTTCGTCATCCGGGAGCGCCGACAACATTTCTGCCTCCGCAGCTCCCGGGCGCAGCCGGACAGATGTAGCCACAGCGACGCCGAGGCGGTCCGGGCGGACGAAAGAGTGAGCGAGGCAGCCTGATCCTCGGTCGCTCACCGGCCGGACTGCCTCGGCGCCATTCTGGCTACTCCGTCCGGCCGCGCCCAGGAGCTGCGGAGGCAGAAATGTTGTCGGCGCTCCCGGATGATGAAGGCACGAAAGCGACTGGGGAATGACGAGAACGTTCCTGCCTCTGCTGGATTTCGTGCGCTCCTTGCGACTGTAATATGCAGTCGCGAGGAGCGCGCAAAGTCCAGCAGAGGCAGGAAGGTTCTCGTCGTTCCCCAGTCACTTTCGAGGACTGCGGAGCGTGAGCCGGCGGAGCACGCTCAGGAAGGCGGGGAATGGGATCACGTGTGCTGGAGGCTGAGGCAGTCTAAGCCTCCAGCACATGTGGTCCCATTCCCCACCTTCCTGATGACGTCACCAGCCTTACCAGCCATAAACCTCACCGCACGTCACTGGTTTCCACCCATAGCTTGACTCCCTCTTCTTTGGGGCAGCCTCAACAAACAAACAAACAAACAAACAAACAAACATTTGTAAGATTTTTCTTTCTTTTTCCATAGGAGCATTTAGGATGTTTCGGTTATGGAAATTTGGCATGTATATGTTTGTATAAGATATAAGATTGTGGCCAGAGTAACTGCTTACATCACATGGAGGAATATATTTATTTGTGTAATTTGTGCATTTAAATTTTCCACATAAAATGCCTGCTGAAGATCAAGTGAGGTACATATTTAAAAAATAAACATGCCACAATTCTGTCAGAGTCCTTGGGGGAAGCACATATAAACTGATTCTGAAGATGTGATATTAGCCCAGCCAAACTGGTATTCTTTGAAGGTTAAGGAGTAAAATCTAAGACGGGATCTTAGGTTAAGGAGTAAAATCTGAAGATGGGATCTTAGCCCAGCCAAACTGGTATTCTTTGAAGGTTAAGGAGTAAAATCTAAGACTGAACCAGATGTTATAAGCTCCTGTTCTATGTTTCCTAGAGTTACTCAAAACCATCTGATTTCAATGAGAACCTGTTAATGTGGAACATGTGGGTAATAAATCCTAAAAGTTGTACAGATTATAAAGAAAGATTCAAAATTGAAGATCTAAGGGCCAAACAAAACTCAGAAAAACTGTTCCTTTTTCATCCCTTATTCAATTGCTCCAAGAAACAACAAATACATCTGAAGTTGGACACATAAAATTGGTCATTTCTCATGTAAATAAACTCCAAAATAAGCCCTATTGGATCCACTGGGACCTACCGCTTGGTAAGCAAGCGTAGTATTGCAACTTTGACAATTCTACATTGGATTTTTGAAAGCATTCAATTTTTGTTATATTTTACCTCTTTGTTAAAAAAAGAAGAAAATCATTCACGTTGATTTTGACTCTGACTTATGCCAATAAAACCATTTTTGTTCTTTTATCATACCTTTGCATTATTCAACACAGCAGTGGAAGAAAATTTGTATTATCAGAGTTAATGGGCCCCTGTTAAGAAAGGAGTTATTCTCTGCTTTCTGTATTTGATTTCACTGATTGTAATTATCCTTCCAATGTGAATGTATTCTGAAAATCCAGGAAAAACAGTTCATGGATTTGACGAAACAGATTCTAGTCCACAAACGCTGATACTACAGCAACAAATCTTTTGTTATTCTTTCTTTCTGATAGTGCATTAAAATGTCTTTATTTTTTACAACCTGAATTTTTCAGATCTCATGCCCACCCCAGTCATATCACTCCTTTGATGTTTTTCAAAAATAAGCTTCAAATATATATTTATGACAGAAAGAGACTACCATGAAACTATTAGTAATTACTATAAGAAATAAAAAGTAGCCTCTTTTTATATTGGGGCATTTACTATATTTAGTAAAATATACTAAATGCCCCATTGATATGCCGATATAAAAGCATTCCTACTTCCCAGTATGAACTTAGCACATCTACTTATTAGGTATAACATCGAAGCATAAAAGCAAAGTTTAAGTTTCCTGATCCAAGCATTTTTAATAGTGCTTTGGATATGAAAATAGAATTATATTGCCATTCAATGAAAAGAACTTTAGCTGTAGGTCTGAAAAGTACCTGGGACTAGAATCTATGTATCACCTCAATCCTTTTTTTTAAAGGTATACAATAGGTATACAATATACAATACCCTGTTTCCCTGAAAATAAGACCTCCCAAGCTAATAAGCCCAATTGGGCTTTTGAGTGCATGCGCTAAAATAAGCCCTCCCCTGAAAATAAGCCCTCTTCAAAAATAGTGCAACACAGCAGCAGCCATGAGGTAACCATGCTCGCTGCCTCTTGTACCCCACCAATAATAAGACCTCCCCGAAAATAAGGCCAAGCGCTTATTTCGGGGGCTAATTATTTTTGGGAAAACATGGTAAACTCAAAAGAACAACATTTAAGAACCTTTTAAAGCAGGTGCAATGAGGGCAATTACCTCAGTTCACAGCCTTGGATAGAGCCGCATCCAAAGGAAATATGGTAATTGAAATAAGAAGGATCCATGTTCTTTCATTCCAACTAACAACATTAATCATGTAAAAAATAATGGCAAGGATTGTTTCAATATTACAGTTTCTGTATTGGGGTATTTTAATTGGTTTTAATTGGTTTTAATCATTAGTTAATTTATGACTATTGTACAGACTTTGTGCTTAATTTGTTTGTCTGGGGTTTTGTATCTTTGTTGTTTATTGTATATTTTATTTCTGTCTGTATACCGCCCAAGTCCCCTTGGGGAGAGGGGGCGGTTTATAAATTTAATAAACTGAAACTGAAACTGAAACTGTATGCTTCTGATTACTGACCACAATCAACAAAATAATAATGGAGAAAAAGATGGTTTTTTTTTTTACTGTAGCATGTAGCAAGAAGACAGTGTAGAAAGTGTTTCAATGAGAGTCATGCCGTGTGAACCTCTCAGAGTTTTTAAAAGTAATGCTTATAAACAATGTTAATATAATAAACCAAAAGAAAAAACATTCAAGATTGTAATCTCACTGTACAGGATTGTAGCATCAACAGATTTTAAAAGATTTATTCAACAGTTCTCATCAACAGATTTATTCTAGAACTGAGCCTGGTATGATTTAATGGGGGAATAACCTATGTAGAATTGCAATATGACCCTCTACAGAAGCATAAATAATAACACATTTTCCTTTTTGTCCAAATATAGGCTATATTCCCCACCAGGGAGAAACAAACAATGGTTTTAAGATTTTTCCTAGAAGCTATAACATTATTGTACGCTAATTACAAATCCTGCAGACTTAAAAAAAATGTTTGGTTTTGTCTCAGATACTGTATGGGCCCCTAAGGCCATAATACTCAATAAGTTGGTAAAAATTCTGTAGCAGAACAAACTTCTCGTTCATTGTCTACACTTAGGCTTTGTGCATTGCATTGCCTTGCCTAAAGTGGGCACAACAGGCAATCCTTGATTTCTAACCATTTGTTTAGGACTGTTCAAAATTGCTATGGCACTAAAAAAACTTACAACCGATTCTTGCACTTACAACTGTCGCAGCCAGTCATGTGACCAAAATTCAAGCGCTTGGCAACCAGCATGTATTTACTAATGGTTGCAGTGTCCCAGGGTCACGTGAATACCATTTGCAACCTTCTCAGCTGGGTTCCGACAAGCAAAGCCAATGGGGGAAGCTGGATTTGCTTAAGGACTGCATGGTTCACTTAACAGCCACAGTGATTTAACAACCGTGGCCAGAAAGGTTATAAAATCAGGTGCAACTCACTTGATAATTGCCTTGCATCGCAAGGGAAATTCTGGTTCCAGTTTTGTTCATAAGTTGAAGTCTACTTGTAGTGTAAAGTTTCTAAGTTCATAGATGCATCTTAAAAACCCTGCTTTGGAGCAATGCTGAAAGATATTCCCATAGCCACTGTCAAACTGCTCCTTATGTAGAGGAATCAGATATTCTTCTGGTAAACATCCCTATGTTTTTAATCATGTAAAAGAAGCATCCCACACTTTGAAAGACTCAAGTTTGAGCCAGGAAAGGAAGAATACATAAATGGGAGCTGGGGTATAAGTTACCTGGATTTCAGTTGTTTGAGGGCCTCTGAGTTGTTATGAGGAATGGAATAGTCCACAAAGAGTAGGGAGAGTGAGAGATTGAGACCCGAAGTAGATTCTGCAGAGATTTTGGATCAGAGATTCCAGTTTATCTTAATTATGGAACATAAGGGTGATTGCCTTAAAAAAAATACTGTCAAGAAGACATTTGGGATCTGAAATCTTCCTTCAAATATAATACCCATTGATAGTCCCCTCCCCAAATGTTCTTCCCCATTCCATGAGTGAATTAGATATAAAAAGCAAGCTCCCCTGAGATCAGTTGATGGACAGATGTGCTGAAATGGGGAAAGTGGCTATGCTAGGGCTATATATTACTTGGAGGTAAACAAGCATATATCATTGTTAGCATGGAATTGGACTCAGACTCTGAAAAGAGATTCTGAGAAGAAAAAGGGACACGAAGGAAAGTAATTATCAGGAAGATAATGTGGAGAACTGAAGTAGCAATAGCATGATTTTTCTCAGCCCAATGCGCAGCAAGATGGGTTTCATGTCCACTCTTGTGGTTTAAAAACTCATTTTCCCATCTGCAAGTTATTGTCTTATTTCATCTACTCACTTTCTTGATTAAAGATCCCGTTGTTTAAAAGTGTTCCTCTTACACATTTTATTCTTAAAACTTAATGAAACAATGTTTATTTGCACACTGCTCCCTCCCTTAATGCCTCAGGACAGCTGAGCTATTAAAGGAAGAACCACTGAAAGCAGAGAAATACAATTAAAAGGAACCATAAAACATTGTAGAAACAACCCATTTAAAGCCATGAAACAGTAAAAATTATTATCAGAAAGTTTAGATAAATAAGTATGCTTTGAGCTTTCTCCTAAGGTAATTAAGAATGATGTCGCTTGACATCACCAGTGGCATTTTCTCCCACAACATAGTGCTTGCAAAATGTCAAATGTATCTATGGTGGTACCCAAAAATGTTATTTTATTGAACATCAAATAATGCAGAGCAGAGCAAACAACAGTACATAACTTGCTTCCTTCCTATTCTCCTTTAGCTGAAACGTTTACAAATCATTGGCCAGCTACTTATTGTTAGCTCATGGGATTCCTATCAGGGAAGGAATATCTCTATAACGTTGCAATAATTGTAATTTTATCTTTATAGGAATGAATGGCGCTTATTCCATTTTGTGGAAGCAAAGCAGTTAAACAAAAACATATTCAGTGTTTCAATTTCAGGGGTGTCTCACGCAGAATGATTTTTAGAAAGGCAATATGGTGACTACGATAGTGCAACTAAAACTTTGCCTCTGGTTTATCCATGTCAATTCCCACCATTGTGGCCACCATTTTGATTGTTTTTGTTACAGCTTGAGGTTATCCCAGATTAATGTTAAATTCTCAGATGAACAGTTTTGCAAATCTGTTTACAACTTTCTTCACTTGGTTCTGTCGACATGCGTTGAACTCAGTTACTGCCATGTGAGTAAGAAATGGCAGCTATGAAATTTGTAATCTCTAATTGGCCTTGGGTTGGGAAAGCTACGTTATGCCAGGGATGACAAACCTTTTAGGCACCAAAGAGTGCCCAAAGTGTGGGTGGGCACCCAAACTGCAAGGCATGGGTACCTGCGCATGTTTGCCCTGCACATGTGCCCCCACCCTGCCTAAACTGTAAGGTGTGGGTGCATGTGTGCCTGTTCCATGCGTGGCAGAGACCAGAAGACCAGCTGGCTGGTGGGAGACACATGTGCATGTGCAGCAGAGACCCAAAATAGAGCTGGGGCAACAGCGCACATGCCCACATAGAGGGCTCTGCGTGCCACCTCTGGCACACATGCCATACGTTCACCACCACTGTTATATGCAGAGCTGCACTCCATAAGGGAGTGAGTCCATATACATCTGATGAAGTGAATTGTAGCTCATGAAAGCAAATTCCTTTTAATAAAATTCAGTAGATGGATAAGTGCTACCAGACCTCTTCTGTTTTCCAATGATGTATTGTTTTCTCAACTAACAATTGTTCCCTATTTATGCCTCACTGCTAAATGTTTGGATTGAATCCATATAAAAAACTGCATTTGTGATGATACAAAAATCCCATATGCTGTATATATGATTGTTTATTATCCACTTGTTCAAGCTACCACTTGATCCTGCAACCATCAGGATGTTGAATCTGCATGTGAAAACCAGCCCTATCATTATTTCTTCTGCTCCGTAAAGTAGATTATTTTTTTAAGTTGCCAAGAAATCTCTCTCCTTACTCAGTGACGAAACACCTGAGGACAAACATTATTTGATTCTAGCAATTCTTCCAGAGTTCTTTATATTAATGCCGCCATGAAATCTGCTTGCTTTAAAATAATGCTTATTCCTTTAAAAATATCCATATTATGCCCTTTAACTGCATTTGTAATACTCAGGCTAACTTGGAACAGTTTAAAAATCAATACAATTAGTGAAATAAAATCAATAGCAACAAGTGAGCATGAGTAAAGGGAAAGACAGCTCCAGCAGACGAAAGAAGTCTAAAAACAAAGGGGCAAAGATAGGCCACGAGAGGCATGTGCACTAACATTACAAGATAGTGTTTCGGTGATAGCAAGATATTTTCTACCAGCTTGATATGATCTTTGGAGCTTAAAGGTTTTTAAAACAATAGTAATGATCATAGGCAAGAGAAAGCAGAGTAGTAATGGGTGCCATGGATGCAATCCCAAAATAACTGGAGTACCACTTGCACATCACTGGCATTCACAAAATCACTATCAGTCAATTGCAAAAGGTAGCTTTAGTTGGAACAGCTTACATCCTGCAATGATTCTCTTAATACCATCAAATAACAATATCTACCTATCTCACATCTTTGGGAAGGACTCGGTAGATGCCAAATCCAGTCTAACCGTCTGGCTGATCATAATAGGAATTTGTCCAATCAATCCTACTTCAATTATCCATGTAATAGGAATATTTCTGAATGAAAGCAAAACTTTCACTGCCATGGCCAATACTCTATGTAACAATTACTTGTTGAATGAAATGGAATACCTGTTAAAAAGGCCTTTTTGGACTTGCTGGCATATAGGATACATGCAACGATACATCATTACATTTCAGAGTTTTAACTTTTCATGAGTGACCATGAACATATGCATCCTGATGGATCCAATTTAATTTTGGCCAGTAGGAGAGGTAACCAAAGCAGGTTACTCAGTTTATTGCTTGTTGCAAGTTATGTGCAAAATGCATTTCCTAGCTTGCTTCTTTTCTAACAAACCAGAATCATAAGCCAAGAAGAAAAAGTGCTAACAGAAAAACATGCCAAAGCTTCTTTGATGAATCAGAATTCTCAGTGAGATGTATGTTAGCTTAGCAGTTGCTTTTAGGCAGTTTTATTTTCCATTTTTCCTGTGTGGCTTTCAAATCATATTGGACCAAGAGTATATAAATCCTTTTTTCGGGATTTAAATATAATATTCCTTTGTTTTCGGTGCTCAGGGTCTCAGTGTTTTTGTATACCTCTTACACACTAGAAGAGTACAAACCATTACAATTTTGAACTCCCAAATTAATACCCAAACTGGCATGAAATTATCTCTCTATGTTTGCACTTCATGAGCTGCAATTTCCTGATTTAAAATATGTAGGTATTTCTGTGAATTGTATATAAAATAAATATACTGCATATAATGATGCCTATATTTTAGGTAAAATTGCTGGGGAAACAGGTGACACGATAATATATTAGAAAGAAAAGCTGTGGATATCAAAATAGGCGTATTCATCCATTTTTAATAGTTTAATAGCTCCTAAGGCAGGGGTGGGTTCCTGCCAGCATTACTATGCACATATGCACTTTAAAAGATCTGTGCATGTGCACAATATTAAAAAAAAGGGGGGTTTACATTTTTTTCAATTAATATTGTTCTGCACATTTGCAGAACAGAAAATCAAGATGGTGCCGCCGAGCATAGAATCGATATGGTCATGTGTCCGGCCGAGTTACTATCTATTCGGCTGAACCGGACCGAACCAGGAGGAACCCACCTCTGACCTGATGGAAAAGAGCTGGTCTAGTCCTGGACAATAGACATCAAGATTAACACTGATTCACTGGGCCAGTAACATTGCAAAGCAAGTTGCTACGTTGAAAAGAACAAGGTAAAATATTGACAGGGAATGGAAAATGACATGGTGCCTTTGCCGTTGTGTGAGAATGGTCTGCACCTGAGTAGCAGTAGATCTGGCCATGTCCCCACTATGCTGGCATCACTCTCTGAAGATAGAACAATTACATTTCAAAGACACGCACATTCTTCGGTGACCCAAGGCAGAATTTTTGCAGCACCATGGTTGCAGCAGAGTCAATAGGCTGGGACACGGCAGAACATCTGCAGGGCTTAGCTATTGTATATAGTTGATTGAGCAGAAGAGATCTTTCTTGGAGAGCTTATTGGAAGCAAATAAAATGTACCCCAAAGTGTGATTTTATCCACATTTTGTAACAGCTCGAGCAAAATAAGAAATAATGGATCCAGAGGGCCAAAATTTACCTTGTACAGCTCCTTTCCCTATTAGTATGAAATAGAAAAGTAAGAACAGAATATTGTTTTTAGGTGATATCAAGACTGCAAACACCAGAAATATTCCCCCAGTGCAATGTAACACACAGATTTTTAATTCTTGTTTTACTAGACATCTTGGCAGCATCTTTCCAAAATTCCTGAAATATTATTCTGAAAGTACTTTGAATCAATTAATGCCTTTCTGTCTCTTCACAGACTTAGACAGTCTGATGACTGTAAAAAAATTGACAACACATTTTTACCTTCAATTTCAATAGCAGTAATCCTTACTTTTGAAATTAAGACATTAATAAAAGGATTAACTCTGAATCCCAATAACTCCTATGTGTTTCCTAGCTCCTGTCCTTCTGTAAACACCAAGTGAAAGAGCTGGCAACCTAAATTAATAGCACAATGAAAGTTTCCACTCTTAATTTTGCTGCACAAACCCCACATGTATTTTTATATTTTCCAGGGGGTTGGTGCAGGAAATAATTGATAACACCATTCCCTCCAGCTGCCTGCCACCAACCTTACACAAGAAATCACTTGACGGGGGGGGGGGATGCAGATTTATGCCTTTTTCATTCATGTTGGACGGGAATTTTTACTACAGTCTCTTTAAGGAAGGACACCACATGGTTATGTATAACTTCTGAATATCTCAGTCACCTCTGTGATCAAATAACATCTGTGACTAAGTCAGTTTGGTGGTGTCTGTGCATGCAGGAAAGAGTCGTTTCCTTAATCCTCTGGATTGGAAAAGACAACTTCAAAATTAATTTATGAACTGGATTTATAGCTTCCTACTCCTTTAGAAGAATAAAAAACCCCTCAAATTCTCATGCTCTGTTTTAAACACAGGAGACCATTATATACTGTCCATTACCGCAATAATTTCATACTTATTTATCACCCAAACTTTCAGTTTGCCTGGATTAATCATCCAAATTATTCTCCTATTGATCTTCATGGTAATACAATCCAATGAATTTCTTCCCTCTTTTTTCCTCCAGTTATCAATTATTTTAGAATCTAATATTTAGACACTCAGTGATGTGCTCCAACACAATTTCCCCTTGCTACACGTATTTGGTTTTTTCCTGTCTTTTGAACTTTTTCTATCAGACAGCACCAAATTAAAACTATATATAAGCTCTTTAATACTTAAGAGCCAAGTGTTAATTAAGACCAGCCCCCGTATTTGTGCTGGAATAATAGTCGAAGTAGGAAATGAGTGCACAAAATTTGGAATCAGCACAAAAAGCTAATCCTTCATTTTAAAGTACATTTTAAAATCTGGGAGCTAGGTTACCTTTGTCAATAGCAAATATTCTGGATGCTAGAACGAGATTTACATATAGCACTATTTGTGCAAAGCAGTGTCTGCAGGAGGAGTTGTGAGAGAAGAACGACAAAAACAGCAATCTGTAGTCACAACAAAAGTCTCACACATATAAATGGTTGTAGGAGGAGAGCTGTGTTAGTCTATGGTGGCAAAAAACCCTCAGAAGCAGTCTGGTTTTTTTAAAGCACCTTTTCCGTCTAATTTTTATTAAAAGGCATCAGGTTTTGTGAGCTGCAGCTCCCTTCATCAGATGCCATCAGCTTCCGCTTTTCAATAAAATTTGTTAGAAAAGGTGCTATCAGACTCTTCCTGGTTTTTTTTTTTTTTACATAGAAAAGTTATGGACTTCGAGATGCAATTTCATGTGGCTGCTTTCCTCATGATGACAAAAAGTGTGGATCCTCTAGATCAGTGGTTCTCAACCTTCCCAATGCCGCGACCCTTTAATACAGTTCCTCATGTTGTGGTGACCCCCAACCATAAAATTGGTGTTTCAGTTCCTAAGACCATTGAAAATATGTGTTTTCCGATTGTCTTAGGCCAACCCCTGTGAAAGGATCATTCGACCCCCCCAAAGGGGTCCCGACCCACAAGTTGAGAACCACTGCTCTAGATGTCCAGGACAACACTTCCTTAACTGGTGACTGCAAACACAAGAGTTTGTACAACTTTGCCCCTTAAAGTAGTAGCATTTTACCGCTTGCACTTGGTAGTCCTGGTGCATAAACATGGCCTTCTGAGTTTGAAATAGCAGCCCAGCTTGCTCCAGCGAGATTCAGAAGCCCTATTCAGAACTAAATTAGAGGAGAAAATGGTATGTAATGGCTCATAAATAATCAAACCATAGTTTAAAACATTAAAACAAGAGTGTGCCTCAGAGAAGGACAAATATAAGATTGCTGAGATACTCACCAAACTTGATGCAGGTAAGCAGAACAGATGGGGCCTTTGTTATCTGATCATTCTCAATTATTCTTGTTGTTTGAGTCAACTGCCACCACATCTACCTGGGCACCTCCAAAATTAAACCACAAAGAAATCCTGAACAAGGACAGTTATGATCCTGCCTTCTAGTTGCGCTCACAGGATGTCCAGAATGATCACGATTCAGATGATTGGTCAGGATGGTTGCAGCTTCCCAGTGACATGGTTGCCATTTGCCACCATCAATAACAGCTTCCAGGAAGCAAAACGAATGGGAAAGCTGGTAGGAGGTTGCAAATGGTGATCATTGTGACTGCAAGATACTGCGACCATGTGGGATTCATCTTAACAATGGCAGCTGGGTCTACTGCAGCTACTGTCCTAAGTTGGCACGGTTACATGAGGTTGTACTTCAATGTAATGGAGTTGCTGAGCAACAGAGTTGTTGGTCCCAATTCCCATTTTTTTTAAGTAGGACTATATATTCTTCAAAGTAGACTAAGAATTCAATGCCATGTAAGTCAGTGTTACTTTTATTGTAACAGCAACAGAAACTTTCAAGTCTCACTGACTTGGAAGTCATTCCTTCCTTCCTTCCTTCCTCTTCAGGTGGACTAGGACTGGCCTTTCTGAGACGTTTTCTTCTTGCATAGTCTCAAGCCTCTTTCACCTGCCTGTTGCCTTGATAGTGACGCCTGTCCTTCAGCTCTGTGCAATATCTATTCAGAAGGAACCCATGCTGGGTTCAGTGGAACAGTATGTATTTCACATTTAAAAGAAAAACCATGGGAATTGAGAAAGAAAACCAGAGCTAAATTATACATTGGATCTGTTCTCTTTGTTTCAATTTACATCATCATTGCATATGCAACCATTGGTTCAATGGTACAAGATAATCTATTTATTTTTATTTACTATTGCATTTGTTAAGGCCACCCAGGTCCAAGAAGACTCTGGGTAGCATACAATAGATCCAAAAGATATAATATAAATATACAATTGTATAGATAAAAGCCAGCCTCCTTTCATCCTATTTCAGGTGATCTGGTTAATTTACTAAAATGTTTCTAAAAGAAAACATCTCAGAAGGGGTGCTGGTTATTTCCCTGGCATTTGGACTCGTCCTAAGAAAAAATATTTGCAAAACTAGTGTAATTTTTTTTTTAATAAACTGGCCGTATATCCAACCAGCATACCAAACCATCAAATACATGAATATTGCTTTTTGTGGGGGATGCAAAATCTAAGTACTAAAAATCCAGTGAGCAAAACTATATCTATCTGTTCAGAAATATCTCCCTTTAAATTCTGTGGGGCTTCCTTTCAGATTAATAGGTACTTTAAGACTACGGCCTTAAAATTTGCATTCAGTGGATCTCCAAGATCAGAGGTCTCCAAACTTGGCAACTTGAAGAGACTTGTGGACTTCAGTTCCCAGAATTCCCCAACCATTATAGCATAGCTGGCTGAATAATTCTGGGAGTTGAGGTCCACAAGTTGTAACGTTGCCAAGTTTCGAGACCCATGCCCAAGACTTCAGATCAATCCAAGTACAGGTAGTCCTCAACTTACAACAGTTCATTTAATAACCATTCAAAGTTGCAACGGCACTGAAAAAAAAAGTGATTTATGACTGTTTTTCACACTTACAACCATTGCAGCATTCCCTTGTGTCACGTGATCAAAATTTGGAAGCTTGGCAATTAGTTCGTACTTATGACGGTTGCCGTGTCGTAGGGTCATCTGATCACTTTTGCGACTTTCTGACAAGCCAAGTCAATGGGGAAGCCAGATTGACTTTAACAACCGTGTTACTAACTTAACAACTGCAATGATTCACTTCACAACTGTGGCAAGAAAGGTCGTAAAATAGGGCAGGGCTCACTTAACAAACGTTTCACTTAGCAACTGAGAAAGTTTGGGCTCAATTGTGGTCGTAAGTCGAGGGCTACCTGTAATGAAGAAAAATCCTTTTAGAGACCAAAGTTCAAGGATAAAAATATGGCTTCTGTTTCATCTCTCGCTCCCAGTTTTATTACAGACAAGTCTGTGGCCCCGATGTTCCTTTTCAATTAAAGGATAGCCAAAAGGAGCATAAGCGGACACCCCTCCAGCACTTTTGAGTCTTCTCTCTCACGTTTTTATAGACTAAGCACAGCATTCTCATTAAAAAGCCCAGTTTTGCCATTTACATGGCCCTAAATTAATTCATCTGCAGTAGATTAACTATGATTAACCACAGCATGTAATTCATTTTAATATCCATTCAATTGTGTTGAATTTTTAAAAAGTATGCCAGAAATTTCAGCAATATTTTATGTTTCCCACTTTTTGTCCAGTTCTATATAGATTTGATTAATATACACTCTTAGTTTATAGACCCCAACCCCCAAATTGCCACACTGGAATACCTCCAAGCAATAACCACCCATGTTGGCAGTCATTAAACTGCTGTAAAAAAATCTTGACAACTCTCCAAATGAACATCAAATCTTTCCAGAGTTCCTCCAGGGCTGTGGAGAGATTAACCCTCTCAAAATTAATATTAAGAAGAAAAGAAGAAGAAGAAAAAAAACCCACCACCCCGAATACTTCATTACTCCCTGCAGCTTTGCAACTAATTTAGAATCTCTACAACCTTGTGCCAATACATCAGCTCTACTTAGCAGGGATGTTTTTGCTTTCAAATTAACATCTTCTTTGACTACGAACATTGGCCTGGGGGATTGTTTTGTGTATGTTTAGAAGTCTGTCTTACATGAAACTGAAAATGTCCTTCAAGATCAGTGGGGAAGGAGAAGGTTGGACTAGAAGTGGTATTGTAATGTCTCTGTTGATTTGCGACTCCCCGTAGAAACAACTAGTGGAACAATTTTCTTCTAGAAAGGTTGAAAGACAGGTGGCCTTCTGTAACACTCTCCCTATGCTTAATGTCCCTATCCCCCCCCCTCCCGGTCTCCCTAAGAATGAGATTCTAGTCATCTGGGAAGAATGAATTAAGTAGCTTTTGAGTTCATATTGAAGAATAATATCCATAAAGTTGCCATTGTAAAGCCCAGATGATGTGTGACTGCTGTGTCAAAGAGTATTTAATGCTCTGCAAGGGTCCAGGTGTGCTTGCTCCCTACATTTCTTCTTTACTAAATCAGATTGATTTTTTTCCACCACCACCACCCCCTCCTGGTCTGCGTCTCCAGCATTTGCCAGCCCTGATTTACAATCTCCTTGACAGCCAGCTTGTGATTTTTGCAATTAGCTGAGCACGTGATCAAGCTCAGCCAAGGGAACTACCTCCAAAGCTCCCCCGCATGTATGAATTCTGCCTGCAGCTTGTGTGGCTTCAGATTCCTGGAGAATCCTGCTCGGGCCTGCGAGTTGGCACGGGAGCAGGATCACATGCTGCAGTCCTTCCAAAGGCTGCAGCTCCTTCTCTTGACTGCACACACCCAGCTTTTCTGCTGAGTTTGCAATATGACAAAAAAGCAAATCCCACTTGCTATCTTTGCCCTCTCTCCGTTTGGACTGCCAGGTGGCGCAGGGTTCAGCGCATGGCATGGCACAACGAGGGGGGGGAGAGGAGGCAAAGAACACCAGAAAAGCTTCACAGAGAAATGGCTAGAATGAATCAATAGCAACTGTAGTTGTGATATGAATTTATTAAAAGCGTGAAGCATTCAGAATGACATTGAAATACCAACCTAAAGTATTGTAAGGTTCATCATTCCCTATAATCAGTGGTGGGATTCAGCCAGTTCTCCCGAACAGGTGGTTAACTTTGTAAGCAGTTCAATACAATAATACAATACAATACAATAGTAGAGTTGGAAGGGACCTTGGAGGTCTTCTAGTCCAATCCCCTGCCTAGGCAGGAAACCCTATACTGTTTCAGACAAATGGCTATCCAGCATCTTCTTAAAGACTTCCAGTGTTGGGGCATTCACAACTTCTGGAGGCAAGCTGTTCCACTGATTAATTGTTCTAACTGTCAGGAAATTTCTCCTCAGTTCTAAGTTGCTTCTCTCCTTGATTAGTTTCCACCCATTGCTTCTTGTTCTACCCTCAGGTGCCTTGGAGAATAGTTTGACTCCCTCTTCTTTGTGGCAACCCCTGAGATATTGGAACACTGCTATCATGTCTCCCCTAGTCCTTCTTTCTATTAAGCTAGACATACCCAGTTCCTGCAATGGTTCTTCATATGTTTTAGCCTCCAGTCCCCTAATCATCTTGGTTGCTCTTCTCTGCACTCTTTCTAGAGTCTCCACATCTTTTTTACATCGTTGCGACCAGAACTGAATGCAGTATTCCAAGTGTGGCCTTACCAAGGCATTATAGAGAACCGGTTGTTGGAAGAAATCTCATTTTGTTTTTTTCCCCACTTTACAGACCTAATCCTGTAAGGAAGGCAGGAAGGAAACATTCTGGTGTTGTTTCTAGCCTAATCTTTATTGCCCTGCTTACAGAAACTGCCTCTCCAGTTAACCCTTATTACATTGTAACAGCTAAGACGAAGTGCCCATCAATGTGAGTGACATTGAATTGGCCACGCCCACCCAGTCACTTGACCACCGATCCCAGCTGGTCTTTAGGGCAGAGAATTGGTTGTTAAATTATTTGAATCCCACCACTGCCTATAATCCCTGTGATGGGCACAGCACAGCCTTTTCTTTGAAGAACACGGCATATTTGCAAGGATACCCGCTGAGTCTTCTTACATATAGAAAGAATGAAAGTGGTCCATGTGTGCATAAAAAAGTCAAGATGACAGCCACAAGCATATGATGCCTCTGTCGGATGCCCACAACCCTAACCACATTTTATAATAATACTTTATTTACAGTCACAGACCAAAACATGACCACTACAAAAGAGACACAGCAGCCAGTCACCAAAAGCCCAACTAAGGGGGGTTACAGCTCTCTCCTCTAATGGTCACAGCTCTCAAGAAAAACCTGGAAACCTGAGAGGTGATGTACGAGGAAACATCCCCAAGGCAATGCACAAACAAATCACAGCCATCAGGACCAGAAGGGACGATTTCAGGAAGAGACAGTAACCTAGACCAGTCCGCACTATACGCCCTAACCACATTTTGTTCTCACATCAGTTTTCAGTTCAGGAGGAAGAGAGATGGAACAATCTAATAATAATAATGCATAAGAATTTATTCAAATAATGGGACCCACATCCCCTTTGCACCAGTAGCACATTTGTTATGATGGAAGTATCTTCAATTTTGCAAATGTCAGAGAGCGTCCTAGTGGATTTTTGAAGGCCACCTGTTTGCAAAACTAGACACAATTGTTTTTTTTTTTTTTTATTAAAAGAGTTTTGTACAAACAAATTTTCCCCCTTTTTACCCACACAATATAAATCTCATACAAATGCTATACCCCCTCAACCCCCCCCGCAAAAATTCACATTCAAATATTATACCAAACACTTTACCCCCTCCCCTCCCCCCATCTTAAAATAGATTACTCATAACCCCTCTCCTCCCAACAAAAACTATATAAATTACTCTTAAATTAATAATAACACATTGATCATTTTCTAAGCTAATTTAACATCTATAACTCTTAATATAAACGTGGGAAAAAATATGGGTTCAGAATGTTAAATTTACACAGTCACAGAATTTAAGGGAGAATTTTTATAAAATGTTTTACAGATGGTATTTAGATCCTAAAAAATTATCATGCATGTACCCAAATGTTCAACCAAAATGTTGGAGATGCGGGTGTCTAGATGCTACCTTTTTTCATGTATGGTGGACTTGTAACAAGGTTAAAGCTTTTTGGATAAAAATATGGTGGGTTATGCAGAATGTATTTAAGAAAAGAATACAATTCACTCCACAAATGTTTTTATTGGGTATAGTTAAGGATTTTACCAAAGGGGAAACAAAATTGGCCTTGTATATGGTTACAGCAGCTAGGTTGTTGATTGCGCAACATTGGAAAAAAGATTTTTTGCCGACAATTGATCAATGGATTCAGAAGGTGGCGGGGTTCGCTGAAATGGCAAAAATTTCAGCTTTCTTAAAAGCTCAGAAACAGGAGGATTACACACAGGAATGGGCAAAATGGATTGATTATATACAGAATAAATACCAGACTAGGAGTTATTATCTAGCCTTTAGGTAAGAATGTTTAGACCGATAGATGATCAGAGTAAATAGTATATGGGATGTTTGGAATTGTTAGAGTGGTATACAGCGGAAGTCAGGGGGGTGGGTTTGTGTGGGAGGTGGGGGAGGGTTAGGGTGGAGGGTGGGGCAATATATATGTATGAATAAATTAGAAGATGGGACTAATGAAACATTGTTAGGCTAGGAGACACAATTGTTTTGATAGGGGCATTTCCCCCCTTATTTCCCCCTTACAATTTACATACAAAAGGCATTCCTGAATCAGAAGTGGTGTGTTTCAGGAGCATCCTACACAGGGGCTTTGCAGGGAATTCAAATTAGTATCATGTCAACATGTTTCTAATGTACAGCAATCCTAGATTTCCAAAATAGACACCATAGCAAAATGCAGAGGTGGGTTTCCAATTTTTTTACTACCGGTTCGGGCGCATTCCCCTCCCCCCCATGCATGCTACTTCTGCGCATGCACAGAAGCATCTGGGCAGGTGGACGGAGCCTCCTGCCGCCGCTACTATCAGTTCGGCCAATTGGGGCCAAACCAGCAGCAACCCACCTCTGGCTAGATGCAATGGTATGTGGGAATGACCTTAGGCGAGAAGAGGAAGAGCCACAGCCCAGACAAAGGAAATTTCCATACAAAGGAGGAAGAGTAGCAAAAATGCCTCAAAATGAACCTTTCCTAGTTTTCAGCAGAGTACAAGTGAAGGGAGGGAGGGATACTTATAAGATTGATGTCGGTCTTACAAAGTAGTCCGGACAAGAAGTACACCCAGAATTATTTGCTCTAACTTTATTGTAAGGTTAGATTAACAGAATCTTGTGTGATTTTCATTAGCTGGTAATGCTGAAATATAGGACCCTTTTCCCACACTACCTATAGTTAGCAAGGCAATTGCACATTTTACTTTCTGTTACAGTTTCTAAGATATTTTTCGCTGAAATGGGAAAATCTGAAATTATGGCTCATGTGGGGGCAGTTCTTTCTTCCTTCTTCCCAGGCGACCATAATAATAAGCCTGCAGAATGAAATGAGATAATAGAATTAGCCTGATCCTGTACTGAAGCAGATTCTCTACATCAATTTATTTTCAGAAATTGGTATGTTTAACCTAATGAAAAGAAGAACTAAGGGTGACATGATAGCAATGTTCCAATTTTTTAAAATTCAGAATAGAGCTGGAAGAGACCTTGGAGATCTTTTATTCCAACACCCTGCTCAAACAGGAGAACAGACTTCTGGTTTGCCCATTGGGCCATTTTTCACCCTCCAGAGCCTTCAGGGAAGCCTCCTGAAGGCTCCGGAGGGTGAAAAATGGTTTGCCTGTAGGGCCGTTTTTCACCTTCTGGAGTCTTTCAGAGGCTTCAGAAAGCCTCTGGAGCCTGCGGAGGGGAAAAAATGGGTCCATCGTGTGTCAAAAGCGGGGGAAGGGTCACGTGCGCATGCACACGTGGGGTGGGGGCTCACCCCCTGCGCTCCCCCCCTTTTGGCACGCAAATGGAAAACAGGTTTGTCATCAATGCCTTATACCACTTCACACAAGTGGCTATCCAGGTGTCTTCTTAAAAACCTCCACTGATGCAGCACCAGTGGTGGGATACACCCGGTACGCCCGGTACAGGTGTACCAGTGCCTGCTGGGAAAACCAGGTACCATTCTGGTACGGTGCTCCGGAGGGCCCACCCACCGCCCATGCTCCTTACATGTATTTCAGCTGGTTGGGGCTTCCATGCGTGCACACAGAGCGTACAGCACCTGCGTGAGGCTCCACTGAGCAGCTGGAGCATCGCGGAGCATTGCAGGCGGTAAGTACACATGCGCGCACATGCTGCACAAGTTCATGTGGTGGACGCCTGGCCCCGTTGCACTGTACCAGTTGCAACGGGATCAGGAACCCACCACTGTGCAGCACCCACAACTTCTGAAGGCAAAAGCTGTTCCACTGGTTAATTGTTCTCACAGTTAGGAAATTTCTCCTTAATTCCAGGTTCCTTCTCTCCTTGATTATTTCCTGGAATTTGTGAACCTGCCATAAGGAAGAGGGGGTTAACCTATTCTCCAAAGTACCTGAAGTCAGGAGATGGCTGGAAACTGAACAAAGAGAGAACCAACCTAGGACTAAGGAGAAATTTCCTAACAATGAGAATAATTAACCAGTGCAATGGCTTGCCTCCAGAAGTTGTGGATGTCCCATTACTGGAGATTTTAAAGAGGAAATTGGACAGCCATTTGTCTGAAATGGTATAGGATCTCCTGTTTGAGCAGGGGCTTGGACCAGAAGACCTTCAATGTCCCTTCCAATTCTGTTATTCTGTTATGTATTTGTATTTAGAATTTCAGTTTAGAAAGCAACCAATTCATCACTGACTCTGAGTGGGTGTACTGCATTGTGCTGATACATTATCTAAAAACAAAACAAAATAACACTAAAATAAATATTGGGATGGGGAGAGATAACCTAATCAAAACTGGTACTGACAGATGGGCACACCCCAAATTATTCCAGAATCCAGAGTGGGGGGGATTTTCAACAATTATTTAAAGCAGTGGTTCTCAACCTGTGGGTCAGGACCCCTTTGGGAGTCAAACGACCCTTTCACAGGGGTCGCCTAAGACCATCGGAAAACACATATTTTCGATGGTCTTAGGACCAAGACACCAATTTTATGGTTGGAGGTCACCATAACATGAGGAACTGTATTAAAGGGTCGCAGCATTGGGAAGGTTGAGAACCACTGATTTAAAGGCTTGCAAGGTCCCACCAGTCCTAATCTCAGATGTGAAGGGAATTCTACTCCAAAAGAACCACAACAGAGAAAAGGCTCTTTGTACACCCGTCAAATGAAATTGCTTAAAGGATGGGACAGAAACACTGGTTAGATTTTACTAGGTGGGCAGAAACAATGGGAGAGATAGCCGGTCCCTATGCCAAGGGGGGATTTATAGGTAATAGTTCTTTGAATTGAACCCAAAAGCTGATTGAAAAGTCACTGATAAATCTTAGTTTCAAAAGAAACTAAATTTACATAATACACTAAGCAAGAAAAAAAAATCAAGGATAACACAAAACTACCTTAAGGCATCTGCTGGGTCTTTCCTTGACTTATTTAATCAGATTCTGTGAACATGGCTAGAAAGATGTGATGAAGGTATTCAAGAAAATGTATATACTTTCACCTTGACTGCTTAGCCTTAGATCATATTAGTGGCAAACATGATGAATACAAGAATGCCTGCTTCTTTCTTATTAACAATATAGGAGGATAGTGAAGGATGAGAGCTGAATTGTTAACTCTAGCTATATCTTTCTGCTAGAAGCAAGGTTGCTTCAGAATAATTTATCCTTGGTTATAATAACGCTGTGGTACAGTCTTCATCAAGTCTCATTTATTTTTGAGACAAATCAGTGTTATTTAAGTTAATAAAGGTTAATTTGCTTGCTTTCAGTCAGATAGCTACATTTTTTATGAATGAAGCCAATGATCCACAGAGATAGAATCTAGAATCAGACTAGAGCTGGAAGGGACCTTGGGGGTCTTTTCGTCCAACCCCTTGATCAAGCAGGAGACCCTGTACAATTTCTAACAGGTCGCTGCCCAGTCTTTTCTTAAAAACCTACAACTTCTGAAGGCAAGCTGTTCCACTGGTTAATTCTTCTCACTGTTAGGAAGGTTCACCTTAATCCCAGGTCTCGATTAGTTTCCATCCATTGTTTCTTGTCTTGCCTTCTGGTGCTTATATGAAGAAGAAGAGGTCAATAAGTTGACCTCCTCTTCTTTATATAGTGTACATGATATACATACACTATATAAAGATACAGTATATATAGTGTACTTTATATAATAGGGTAGAATCAATCTTCAGGACAATGTTTATATACAAGCCTCCACACCTGGGCTACAACTAAAGAATAGGTAAATGAACCCTTGTTGGGAATGGTTTATTGGAATGTGTTTGGTGGAATAATGTATGGTTGTTAGAAAACTTCAACACAGAGCAAGCTATATGAGGCATAAGATTTTTCCTTCCATAGTTATGAATACATGATTCTATTCTCAAAAGTATAAGAATATAAGGAAATAAGAAAAGATATGATTGTGAAATGGTATTCTTAATACCTCTATTTAGGCAATCTAAGTTTTTATGTTTGCCCTTTGATAAAGCAATTTTTAGAGGCATTATCTAATCAAAATTGAGAAGTTTTAACTGCATCGGTTTCAAGTGAAAATATAATGTGTATTTCATTCATTTCCGGAGAACTCAATAAGACTTTTTTTTTTAAAAGGCTGACGGGTTGATTTGTGTTCTAAAGAAATTATGTATAGATAGATCAGATTCTTTGCCTTCCTTTCCCCATCTATACAGTAACTTGTCTGAGCTAGTCTACTTGCTAGAAGGAACATATGCGGGGAGTTTACTACTTAGTAGTTCAGTAGTATACTTATGACATCAGCTGTATTGATTTTAAAAGTAACATCTGTATGTGTGCGAGAGAGAGAGAGCCATTATTTAACCGGACAAGGTAATGTAAACTGAAACTACTGTATGCTGCCTTAAGATTCAGAAAATAACTTATAAGATATGTGTTCAAAATAGATGTATAGAAAAAGAGTTAATGCTTTCTGCAAAGACCACACTGTTACAGCCACACCTCAAATATCAGAGATATTTAATTTGTTAAAACCCTGAAGCATAAACCTTTTTTAGCAAAAGCTTGTTCTTTTTTTCCCTCATCTGCTGAAGGGCAGGATTTTACTCCCTTTCTCCCAACAATTTCACTGGAGAGGGGGAAAAAACAATTACTGAATCCAATCAGTTGTCTCTCATGCTTTTGGTAAAAAAGGGGGTATGTTTTTGAAATCTGGGAGTTCTTTTTGTTCTTCTGACTGTACTTTCATGCTAGAGTCTGCCTGCCTGCCTGCCTGTCATGTTATTTATTTAGCAATTCATACTTTGATTGAGCTGCCCATCACCTCTCAAAAAAACTCCCCAAGACCCTATGAAAATCCAAGACATCCATTAGATGCTTGGAGCAGGCCTCTCTAACAGATCCTCCCCTCTGCAGAAAAGCATGGCACTTCAGTCAAGCATCGTCTGTCCATAACAAGGGGAGAAGTTTAGTCTCCTCCATCTGTCCCAAACCAAAATTCAGATCTCATATGTTCCCTCAGTAAAATGGTTTATATCCAGGTTGCCATTGTTGCCATGAATACCTGGGCTAATTCAGATCTTTCACCAAGGAAGACAAGTTAAAACTTCCAAGCACAATCAGATTGGGGAACTTTACTGTCACCCAGCATTAATATTATATACATCCCTCCCTGCCAAGGATAACACAATGGAACAGGAAGACTTAATCAAAAAACACAATCCACGTCTGATCCTTCAAAAACCAGGAAGCATTTGCAATGTTGTGCCTTTGATGCCAGGAGAGTTTCATGGATGATAACAGCTGCCCCCCTCCCCTCCCTAATGGGATTGTGGCTAATGCCACATCCAATATTTGGGTGGGCAGAACTCTTTCGTTTAGATTTTAATAATACAAACCAGGTCTGCTATCTCATTCTGTGTTGGAATGTATGAATGATCTTGGGGATAAAGGAGAAGAGATGCTACCTGGAAAACAATCAAATAAGACAGGGAGAGCCTTCAGCAGCTTAATGGTGAGACAAATAACTTAGGAAAGACTCACTTTTATGGGTCAAGAGGTTAAAAATGGTGGCTAGAAGTTTATATCTTCAGACTTGCAAGAGTCTGTTAACGTAGCCTTACAATAAAGTAGGAGTAGCACATCTAATTGTGTTTCCTGCCTACTTTACCCGGGAGGGCTGACACATCCACAGTTAAATTGGGACCCTGCCTCTTGGAATAAGGAGAGACACTTCCCAGTCTATTGTGCTTTTAATTAAAAGCGTCCTCTGGAAATAATAACATCCTTTGTCTCTGAAGCTTCTTGTTCAGAACAACTTAGCTTTAACTAATGAATTGCTTAACCATTCTTTCCTATAAAAACAAGAACTTTTTATAGCAGCTTAGTATTGTGCGATGACAATGATTTCCAAGTAATATGCATAAGAAAGCATTCTAAATGTGACCTTTTTTCCCTGGCAATAACAGTTAATCTTTCTTTTCTTTTCAGATAAACTACCAAGATAATATGGTGTATCTGGGAGAAGGCAGATGGACTCATATGTTCCCTTTTCTCATAGTAGGTATTTTGAATGCATAAGCTGCAGGTCCATCCATTAACTGTAGCAAATTGTCAGAAAAGAACCATTCATTAGTGCTTTATTGATCAGAACCAAAATTTTCCACGTCGCTACTTCAGAATATTTCATTTTAAAAATACCTTTTAATGTCTTAAAAAAAAACCAAACCCATAAATGTCATTAATATCGTTGAATCTCAAGGAATTAGGTTGATCTGATTGGCAAAGTACATGTAATGTTTATTATTTTTACAAGATCCAGGGTTTGTGTTGGATAGAGATGGAGAAAGAAGAGAGCAGAAATGTCTAGCAGCTCCTGTAGTTTTCATTCTTCCACTCTGTGAAGTAGGAGTGGAAAGGGATGGAAGAGATTTGGTTTCTGGGACCATGGTTTGTACAGTAGTGAGTTTCCATTTTTTTTACTACCAGTTCATTTGTGTGAATGTACGCGAGATGCTTCTGTGCATGCACAGAAGCTTCCAGGGGTCTGGGCAGAGCCTCCTGCAGCTGCCACTACTGGTTTGCCCAATCCGGGCCGAACCAGGAGCAACCCACCTCTGGGTTTGTTTTACCGGATGATAGACTGCTATGCCAGTGACGTGCGGTGAGGTTTATGGCTGGTGAGGCACTGATCCAGTGGTGGGTTTCAAATTTTTTTAGACTTGTGTACTTCAACTCCCAGAATTCCACAGCCAGGCATGCTCAGTTCTGATTTAAAGCGACAGCATTTGTTTTTCTCCTTTGCGAAACAATTTTGCTTCTTTCTTTTTCTTTTTCTTCTCCCTTCCCCTCCTTCTTCCCGCTCTCCCTCCCCCCTCTCTCAAACACACACACACATATACACACAGAGAGAGAAGTTGGATTGGACTACAGTACACACACTTTCCCCCAGCCCCGGAAGGATCCAGCCCAGCTTCACTGATTACAGCTTTGAAAAGGCAACATGGCTCTGCCTGCAATCAAACCCTAGCCCTTCCCTCCAGCCTTTGCCCAAAGCCCCACACCAGGAGGATAAAGTTTGAATTCCTCCCCCTCCCTCCGACCCACATGTACCTTTTCCAGCTGTTTCAGAGAGGATTTCAACTCTGCTCTTGCCTCGGGTCCTCTGAAGAAGCCCCGCCCAAACGAGCGCCCACTACTATGAGGCAGGAGAACTGCTTGCCTCACCTACGTCAGGAATTTTTAGGCTTTTAACCATTGCTTAACTCTGCCCGAGTGATCATAAAACGCCTAAAGTCAGACTAGATGAGGCATGCAGTTCACCTGCCTCATAGTAGAGGGCTCTTTTTAAGAGGCTTTTTTAAACAGTTAAGCAGAGTCATCCACGGTGAGGCAGCAACTAGCTCAGCCTGACCTCAGCTCTCGCCTTTTTCCTTTTGCATTTTTTTTCTTTTCATGATGACAGTGGTGAGGCTGTGCCACCCCTGACTGCACATCACTGGCTATGACAAGATGGTTTGCCTCTCAAAAAGACTACCCAATTTTTTTTTACAGTATCAAGTCCAATAAAGGGACTCATTAAGCTGCTCAAATTAAAAATGAAGGAAAACATGGATTCATAAAGTTCATTGTCTTCAGTATCTAGATAAAGCAAGGTTCACCGCATGGAAAATAAACAAGGGGGAGCCTGAACTCATTACAGGAAAGCAACCAATAGACACAATTCACACAATTACAATAGTGCTTAAAGAGCAATGGAAATGAAGGAGGAGTTCTGTGTGAAAAATATGCATCATTCAGATAGATGACCTTGGTTTACTGTAGAAAACAACTGGATTAAATGAAGCTAGGAAAACAAGCAAAAGCAATAATGTTGTTGGTTTACGCTACTGACTACTCAACCAAACAAAATATCTTTCGAATGGCCTGAATGTAATAGCAATGGCAGATTAATTGGGGATGACCTCTGCGGAGTTTAGGAGGAAATCTACAGGGAATTTCCAACATAATCAGAAAGTTCCATCATTTCACCAATTGGTAAAAGAAACAAGTTGCTTAAGTATTCTTGTCTTGACCTCAAGCAATAGAGAACATATAGCAGATAAATATAGCAGATCAATCTTACACCCTGCTAGAGAATGTAGTCATGTGCAAATCTTTGTCATCAAGAAAGAAGATTTGAATAAAATCAGGGCAATTTTAAGACCAATTCTGTAATTCTATGATCCTCTGAACCTGGAATAAGCTTAAAATCACCAGCTTATAAACTTCAGCTAACAGAAGGGGAAAAAAAGGATTTGGGAATTATCATTCAGGGCTTCAGCTTCTTCACTCTTACTTTGGGGATCAGCAAAGTTTATTAAAAAAAGAAACAAATGAAAAATAAGTTCTCAAAAGAAAATAATCCGTTTAATTTTGAAATGCTGAAATTGCTAATATAGCCCAAGCTATCTTATGTTCAATGTAATATTTGCTTCAGAAAAGTTCTGAAAATAAGTGGAAATGGACTCCTTTGATCTTGAGAACAATAGCGGCAGATAGCTAATTTTAGAAAGCGTTACTAAGAAGGCATACAATATTCAGTACTTTTATGTTAATAAAAGCATTTTTGCTTCATTTTGCTTTTGGGACAGATTTGAAATGCCGGGAGCATGAAATGGAAGCTCCCTCAAAACGCAGTGAGGCTTTGTCTATACACAGAATGGCTGTCATACTATCTGACCATACTCTCATGGATGATTGTCTGTAATTAAGCTGAAAATACTAATAAGTCAATAAGAATAAAGCAAACTTGGGTCTCACTAGCAATAGCAATAGCACTTAGACTTATATACTGCTTTACAGGGCTTTACAGCCTTCTCTAAGCAGTTTACAGAGTCAGCATATTGCCCCCAACAATCTGGGTCCTTGTTTTACCCACCTTGGCAGGATGGAAGGCTGAGTCAACCTTGAGCCTCATAGGATTTGAACGGCTAAGTTTCAGGCAGCCAGCAGTCAGCAGAAGTAGCCTGCAGTACTGCACTCTAACCACTGCGCCCTTGAGGCTCTAAAAGGACTGATGAGTGTAAAAAAAACCCACCCACCCCAAATTCCATGGTGATGACCCCAACCTCTGATCTGTATGCATAGAGGACTTATAAACAACCTGCCTAAGTAATGCAAGGGGAATTTGGAACTGGATGTTGTAAACAGTGTTATAAAACTGTTACGAATCCTTCGTAAACCACATAAAATAATTCTGCAATTTAAACATTACATATAAAAGTCCTATCCTTTTTACCTTTTTTATTATGCCAAACAGATAACTTAACAAAATAGTCTTTGTTAAAGGAGATATCCATTCTGAAGAAAAGTTGTTGGTCATTTTTGCACCTGTATCGTAGTTTCATAGCATCACCCAGCCATTGTTGAAGTGATATAAATCTTGTATGCCTTATTATTATTATTTTGGCACAATGATAAATGAATGACACTTACAAGATATTATAAGCCATTAATGTGGAAATAACCTTAGGCATCTTTTTCAAACAATCTTGCCCTTTATATTGCATGTATGGACAATTAAAATGCAATGTTTCTTTATTAGATATTTTAGACATAATGTATTCAAACAGACCAGCAGTTTCTTATTTCAAATCCACAATTAGCATGCAATAAATATAAACTTATATGGCATTGATTAATATCCAAGGCTTTACATTCTATTTAAAAGGGATATAATTTTATGAAGAAAGCTAAATTCTGTGCTTATTTTTGAAAAATGGACTCCATTTTTATATTTATTTTATTCTAATTTTGAAGTCTACCTTACAACCGATAATCTAATTTGCTCCCTTTTTCACTTTCATTGTTCTTCATATATGACTTCACACATGCCTTCAATTGTAATGTCTCATATTTTAACAAAATAAGATGTGGACGATTTTTTTTAAAAAAAAATATTTATAATTTATAATTTATAAAATTATTGCTCCCATTACTACATTCTTCATATTTCTGCCTACCTGCTAAATAAAGAGTAGACATAAATGTATTTTTAGTTTTTTCTATTCCAAGAAAATGTGAAATCATGGAAGAAATTCAAGGTCATCTGGTTCAGCTCATAAAGATTAGAAGATACATGTCAAGTTTTGATGGGAGGTAGTTTCTTCAATGTCCAGTAAAGGGGGGCAGGGGGCGGGTTGTATGTTTTAAGCCCAGTGATTCAGCAATCCATCATGTCTGCCTTTAAATAACTATGACAACCTGGCAATAGAAATAACCAAGCTTTATTTTTTTGATACAGGCATCTCTTGTGTATTATGGTAATGCTGAATATTCTAACTGTGGTGAAAATGAGTATTACAATCAGACAACTGGAATGTGCCACGAGTGTCCACAGTGTGAGCCAGGAGAAGAACCTTATATGGTGAGTTTTCCACATTGTGAGATATAAGACCCAAATAGTTTAATACTCACAATACAGAAACAAGTCTGGTTAACAATTCAAAGGTTTATTGAAGAAAAATGAAAAGTGGTTGCAAGCGCCGCCTCCCAAATGGATTTAATATGAGAGGGAAAAAAACAGTTTTCAAGCTATGCAATTTATAGTCCCTAAACATTGCACGTGACGCCTAAGAAGAAGCCCTCCCCTTCTCCTAAGTCATTCTTTAAATCATTTTACACTATAAAGGGTCAGCATGACCCTTCCTGTAGAATCCCAGTCATCTTTGTTTCCTTGTGGCTTCACCCTAGGCAGCGAATGTTCCTATGTCACCAAATGGTGGCCTTGCCTTGGGAGTATGTTTCTGTTTTCAAAGGAAGTTAGTTTTAGCAAGTCATCACACACTGTTTTACTGAGCACATTTGGTGGTTAATTAGCAACAGGAAGAACTCTATAGCTTACTGATACATTTAACACTTTTATAAAAGAGTAACTTATTATTTATTTCCTACAACATCACTGTGATGTTCTTCAGATCATTTCTTCTAAATTTGAAAAATGTCTCTCAGAAGATAACAATGTTATTAAGAAATGTGTTCAAAATACTATAAAACATCTTTTTAAAAGCATTGCTCCTTCTGTCTTCATGTAGCTGTAGTGAATGTGTTTTCCATGCAAAAGTTGAAAAGAGAGATGTTCCATAAGGAGAAAGGCAGAAAGACCATATATTCTTCCTTGAGTGAGTGTGTGTGCACGTGCGTGGGGATGAGAAATCCTGCCTCGTAGCCAGAGCAGTAAATAATACCAGACTAAATAAGTTTGGCCTTCTTCTATAAAGGCAATTTCTGATGTTCTTATTTGTCCAAATAAAAATAGAAATCTGTACTGAATCATATCCATAGGCCAACAAAAGTACACTTTTTGAAAAGTCTTGTTCGACAATGGCCATGAACAATGTCATTTTCCCTGTGGTGCAGGGTATCATTATTCTAAATTTCCTCACTGTCAGGAAAATGGCCTTCACAGGACTGCTATGAAGTAAGAAAATAGCCGTTGTGTTCCTAATAGGATTTCAGACAACGTTGGTGAGTCCAGCAAAGTAGGAACAGTTTCTCTCCAGTGCAATTTCCCATAATTACTTTGCCTTGGAAATATAATTATCCCTGGCAGCAATTCTTTTAATGGGCACCATATTTTGACTAAGAGAGAATGAAACTCTGGCCTACATAAACCTAGTCGTACGTAAGAGATACTTAAAACCCCTCCTTCAGACAAACAGCAGTAACAGAGGATTTCCCCCGGTATTTCATCCTTTTTCATCCTTTGTACTTCACCGCCTTTCAGTTTTTGAATGCAAATAAGCATGCCAGATGCACAGTGCTAGGGTCTCTTCATGTTCACACTGAAGCCTATGATAAATGCCCCTTGCCTGAGCTTAGGTAACTGTGGTGCTGAGTGATTAGTGAACTCCTGGGCCAATACTGACAAAAAAACGCAGAGCTAAAGAATATTTTTAAAAGCAAAGGCTAGTCAACTTTATGATTAACACGAGATTAAATGTGTGCCGTAAAAGCTTAGTGAAAAAGAGCAAATATTACTGTCTGCCAGAAACAAGAACCTAGCCGCAAACATCTGGGGGAGGAGGATAGAGACACCTTCCTACAAGGTGTTGGAAGAAATGTCCATCTGGGTTCAGTTCCAAGTGGGGAAAAAGATACTGGATTCATGGAAGTTGCTTGGAAAGAAGGTTTATTGACGAATAAGATCACATGGTTTGAGATCCTGGGCAAAAAAGAGCAGAGATACCGAGAGTGTCTGGGTTTTATTCCTCTGTTGGACTTTGAATTTGAACTTGTATTCTGATTGATTGTCAGACTCCCATGAGGCCATGTAGGGGTACCTTGGTAGGTTGTCTGTGTCCCAGGCTTGGTTGAGCCTTGCTGGATGATGTAATCTTCCCAGGTGCCATTTGGTGAGTTCTATTGCTAGATGGGTCCTATTATGTCCTGGAGGCCATGTCTTTTCTATTGTGGATGAGCTGGTCCAGGCCTTAATGGCCCATTAACAAAGGGAGGGGGTGAGTTTCTGCCTCCCTTTTAGGGGAAATATTTTGCCCTTTTAATATTTCCTAAAATATCTCATTTTCCTAGGAGAGGGGTGGGTGCTAACTTCCTACAAAGGACTAGGTGCCACCCCAAAGAAGGCTCCTCTTTTTATTAAACTAGTCACAGACAAGGAAGGTCTTTTTCACTGGATAGAAGGCACACTTCATATTTCTTTCAAAACTGAATATGGAGAACAATACAGTAAAAAGATCCGGTATCTCTGCTCTGTTCTAGATTCTAGAGTTTAATCCTATCAGGAATGCAAAGCGGAGACTACCAAAGTAATCTTCAGGCAATCTGCAAAGGAGGACAGTGGGGAAAAGGAGGAAGGGCCATCAATTCTGTCTGTTTGTAAAAGTCATTGGAAAAAAAAAATCAGATGATTTGAAATGTTCTTGTTCTCACAGACATGTGGGTATGGCACTAGAGATGAAGATTATGGCTGCATCCCATGCCCATCAGAAAAATTTTCTAAAGGTGGATATCATATTTGCCGGAGACACAAAGATTGTGAAGGTTTCTTTCGGGCGACAGTGATGACACCTGGGGATAAAGAAAATGATGCCGAATGTGGACCTTGTCTCCCTGGGTAAGGATTTAATTACAGTCTTAACAGTCTTCATTCTGTGCTTGCTTCATTTTTCTGCATTCACTTAAATGCATGATAGTGATCCAATGATAAAGGTGGCCCCAAAGATTTGTGTTCACGAAAGAAACAAGACTATTAAAGCAAATGAAATATCAACTCAAATGCACACCTGCTTGTTTCTTAAAATTAGAAGCCACTACTGATTCTTGGATCTGAAACTTTTACATAGCAAGCAATGTGAAAAGGTAGTCATGTCTTAAATCCTGATGATTTTAAACTTAATTTACCTACCCAACTGAACTAAGAAATGAAATGAGGATTTTCTGTGCTTCTGGGGCCACATTTTTGAATAGAATAGAATAGAACAGAACAGAATTCTTTATTGGCCAAGTGTGATTGGCGCACGAGGAATTTGTCTTTGGTGCATATGCTCTCAGTGTACATAAAAAGACAAGATACATTCGTCAAGAATCATAAGATACAGCACTTAATGATAGTCATAGGGTACAAATAAGCAATCAGAAAACAATCAATACCAATATAAATCGTAAGGATACAAGCAACAAAGTTACAGTCCTGCAGTCATAAATGGGAGGAGATGGATGATAGGAACGATGAGAAGACTAATAGTAATAGTAATGAAGCCTTAGTGAATGGTTTGACAGTGGTGAGGGAATTATTTGTTTAGCAGAGTGATGGCATTTGAGAAAAAACTATTCTTGTGTCTAGTTGTCTTGGTGTGCAGTGCTCTACACCGTCATATTGGGGGTATTTTTTGCAGATATGAGGGTGGTCTTTGCATGAACCACTCTTGTCAATAAAACTCTTTTCCGCCCAGTAGAAATAGACCAGCCATAAATCCAGATGACCACTAGATGTCATAGGAATTAGTTTTCTGTATACCTTTTGCTGCCCTCTGATGGCTATCCAGAGTTTTGCAAACCTAAATACTCTCCCAATTCTTAATTGACCTTTTCTAATTCTGGGTCAAACCCAAAGCAATTAGTAGAGCAGCAGTGTTTCTTTTTTCCTAATTACAAATCAATGACTTTTTGCTTAGCATTCATCATAATGTTATTTCAGGTTTTGCTTCCTAAAAGTAACAGAGGAACAGTTGAAGCTAGAGGGAAAGTAACATAAAAGCACATGAAACTTGTTTCCCAATCCACATGAATGCATTGATGTCTTGCCTTGATATAATTATCATCAGCAAAATGGGAATGGCATATGGGGTAAATCTTAAGTTGCTTCCCACTTAATTTTTGTACAAAATCCAAACTGAGGCTTGGCAAATACATTTGTGCATGCCCAGCTGAACACAGGATATTGCCAAAGCTCCCAAAACTCATTGGGTGTTTATTTTAACTATTGTGTTTATCCTAACTAGGTTACACCCTTGATTTTTTCAGTACCTAAGGATATTATTTTTGTGTCAGTTAAGGCCAGGAGCTGTCTGGAAGATTACCTCTGCCAGAAATTTCTAGTGCAGAAAATATTTAATTTTAGAAACATATGTTGAACTTTACTGCAAGTTTTATGTACAAATGTACGTTGGATTAGCGTCATGCCATGGACCTTTCAAGCTTGATTTCACTAATCTTATGAGGCAATGGAGAAGGGACCTTTTCTAGTCAAGCAAGAAAAAAAGATAATATTGAAGCATTTAAAGTAGGGTGTTTATATAGTAATTAATTATTTCAACCATAGTCAATATCAGTAAACCCAGTTTTTTTAATTAGTTTTGCCTTGTCTTTTCCCCCCCCCTTTTTTTTTTTACAGTTATTATATGTTAGAAAACAGGCCTCGGAATATTTATGGAATGGTTTGTTACTCATGTTCAATGGCACCTCCAAACACTAAAGAATGTAAGTTGGATTCCATTTTAATTTTACTTTCCTTTAATTTAACCTACATTTTAGGCTGTTTTAAATACTGTGATGTTGTACATAGAATCTGTTGACTGGGTAACATTTTGGATTGTTCAGAATTGTCTTTTATAAGAATGCAGTTTTGAATTTTCCATTACAAAAAAAATAAAAAGTTCCAGTACAGAAAACATCAGGTATAATACTTAAATGTCCATATATCAAATCACATTCACAAATCTGAACCATATTTCTTTTTCCAAAAAAGAAAACTGAATTAACAAACAAACGGATATTAAATCCATAATCATATGTTAAGGTCCCCTCTATCATTTTACAATTCCTGCAAAATGATCAGAATAGCCAATCTTTTGGGGGTGAGTGGATATATAAATCTCAGCTTAAGAAAAAAGAAATGATACCAGTTTTGTCAACATATCTCAACCATTATTTATCTTTTTTTAACCATTGCTCTTATTTTTTTAATTAAAATAAGATAGTCCAATGGTTTATTTGGAATTCCTTCCTGCAATGGCATCATTCAAGTTCAATGACAATCAATTACAGTCCCAATATCTTTATTCACTAGACTATTGCCCTATGAATTTGCTCTGCCAACATTGTATGTGTGCATTGGTTATTTTGACTGTAAATTTGGACAAATTGTTAAGGGATGTGATCTGGCTTGGCAGGAGTATGGAGGCAGGAGTAAAGCAAGGCATAAGCAAATAAACAGATTGAAGACAACTAACTTGCCATGGAATGTAATACAACTTTTTATTTTATGGAGCTCTATTAATTCAACTTTGGATGCAAGGGAGAAAACCTGAATTTAAATCAGACCAAACCATTTTTCATATCATTTATATCGGCTCTTACCGTGGCAAGTTTAAGACTTGTGCACTTCAACTCCCAGAATTCCCCAGCCAGTATAGGTAGCTGGGGAATTCTGGGAGTTGAAATCCACAAATCTTAAAGTTACCAAGATTGAACCCTGATTTATATAAATGTTTCAGTAATTTATGCTACAATTATGTAAATTATGTAAACAAAGCAGCGAGTGATTGAAAACCTATAGACATTGTGTGCCCTTGGCTATAATGGGATCTGGTTTTATGGCAGATGTGTGGAACTGTGGCTTTTTTATGACTTGTGGACCTCAACTCCCAGAATCCCTGAGCCAGCATTCTGGGACTTGAAATCCACGAGTCATAAAAAGGTCATAGTTCTCCACCCTTGTTTTATGGTGTAAATTATTGCAAGGAGTGCATCAGTGAACTCTCCTCACCAGACAAGGAGGATGGGGATTTAATCACTGAGAAGGAAAGAGTGTTAAATATGTTCTACCCCTTGAGTTATTTATAAAAATAATACAGGTGAAATAAAAGTATAAATAAATATTTTAAAAATGTCCTAAAGGAACACGTCACAAAATAAAAAATTTTAAAAAATGGGGGAGAAATATATTTACCCTGCCAGGGAAAGACTCAGTAAAAAAATCTCAGGGAACTTGCTCCGTATTCACTGGATCATCAATTTAATTCACAGCAATAAATGTCAGCAAAAAAGTCACGTTTCAGATAGTGAATGCAGGCACCGCTGAAACAGGCCAGCTAAATAAAACTAGTTTATTAACATTGCATGAATACCATTTGGATTTCAAATGAACTTCCTTAAAATTTAAAGGTACACTATATTTCATAGTTAGTATTGCTTGGAAAATGCTTCCCAATGTTTTAGGAAAGACTTATTCAAAATCATGGGCAAATGAAAATGGATGTCGTTTTCTAAAGCATTTTTCATAATATAGGGTATAAAATGTTATTTAATGCTACATTTTATTTAATCTATAAACATTACTTTGCCTCATGAGCTGAGAGATATTTCTCTCATTGTACGAGAGAACCGAATTCCCTGTTCAATTTGCCTGGTGTCTCTGAGCTAAGCTAAGATTCATATTCCAGAACTGCAGAATAGTAATCATTTTTTCACTACAGAATGATTTGACCTGAATATAGATATAAATTTAATAAATAAATACATAAAATATTAATTCTAACCTGTAGGAGCCCTAGGATACCTTTTTCTTTCATAAGGGATGAAAAGTTCAATTAAAAATCAATTAGAAATAATAATTTGCATTCTATCTTCAACAATACATTTTTTTCCTTCACTGTCATGCAATTCAACTATTTCCATATTACTTTTCACTCCAGCACTGATATATGCTTATCAATACGTATGATATATGAAAAGCTGCAGTACATTGTAGCATACATTTCCTCTAAAACTGGGATGTCAAACTTACATTGTCAAAGTAGCATCACACGATGCATAGGGACTCCCCTCTCTTTGCTAAACCGGGCATGAGTGTGGCCAACGCATGACACATCCGACCCATGGGTCGGGAGTTTGACATCTCTGCTCTAAGGTATTACACATATTCAGACTAAATTGCCCGAACCGGTAGCGGTAAACACGGGTGGCTCCGCCCATCCGCGCCCAATTCTACGACATCCCATTTAGGGCATTTTTTCACCAAAAGTCCATGTGCAGAAGGATCTTATATGGTGAGTGTGCAGTCACATTTGCGAACCAGTAGGGAAGATAAGTATTTACCACCCCTGGTCAAACCCATGCGCATGGTATAGAGTTGGGCACGCACCAAATTAAGTTACCACAAAATAATAATAATAATATATATATATATATATGTGTGTGTTTGTGTTACAACCCCTGGTTCGAATCCCAGTAAGGGTATGGCTAGCTGATGAGAGCTAAATAGCTCGAAATGGATCTATACTAGTCTCCCTTTATTTTATCAGCACAAATACAACACACATATATATATATATATATAGGTGCCATAAAACCCTAGGTTTACAAGTTGTGAATCAGGCTCAGTGCCTTGGCATAACCATATCCATGAGGGTTACTTTGTGCTGTTGCAGCATGGATTGAGTGGGAGCTCTTGAGGAGAATGCTTTGCACAGGGCAGTGGACAGATGGCCCTTTTCTGGCCTTTTGCCGTTGCAATGGGCCTGTCTGGAATGGGCCCAGCCAGAGTCACACGGTATACGTCTCAAACTTTCTCTTGAGAGCAGGCAACAAAATTTCATTTTTAACGTAATGCCAGTGTGCTCATGGTAAAATAAAATGATAATAAAAGTTCTCTCCTCTCCTTTCATTTTATCTTAGCTTCCTGTGAATCAGACCTCCAACAGGGTACTGATCCGTGCCCTAATTAAATCATGAGCCTTGAGCCAAGCTTCAAAAGAAATCCAGTTATTTATTAGGAGCTTCATATCTGCACGTTCCAAGTGAAGCCAACTCTGACCTCACTTAATTCACACCCTGACTCTGGCCCTGTTCCCCCCTCCACCCAGTCTATTCTACATAACAAAGATCTACCTCCTTTGGGCAGAGCTATAGTAGGAATTGCCTAAAGCCCTTTCATTACATCATCACCCAGCAAGGCTAAACCAAGCTTGGGACTCAAAAAACAACCTACAAAATTACCCCTGCATGGCCCCATGGGAATCTGACATCCAATCAGAATACAAGCTCAAATTCAAAAGCCCAGAGAGTAAGGTGACCAACTTTTTTACAATGAAAAGGAGGACAAAACACGTTCTATTGTCCAAAATGCTAAGGTGACCAACTTTTTTACAATGAAAAGGAGGACAAATAAATTGGAAAAAATATATCGTAAATAAAAGAAATATTTTATTCATTGCAACAATAATACACTAAAATATGATATATGCATAATAAAAACATTTGCAACATTTTATATTGTAATTATGCTTACATGCCTGTTAATTATTATTTAAATGAGTACTTTTCCATTGAATTAATATTTTTTGTCAATGTATCATCTTCTAACAATATATTGGAAATATCGGAATAAGAAATATCCTTCATATTGAATTTTACAGCAAGTGCTGCAGCTAGAGTATCAACATTCAATCTCGATTTATCACTTTTCGAAAAATCATTGGCAATTGAAAAAAACTCTTTCAACTGCTGCATTAATTCCAGGGCAGCACAACGTAAATTGAACAAGTATAAATAAATGTTCACATGGAATATGTTCATTTTTGAAATGGCTGAAAATATCCACCCATCTTTTATCAATTTCAACATGTTGATTTTCCCATTGTATTAATTTTTTAGAATTTAACTATACATTCAGTCTTCTAATTTCTTCAAAGAGACAATTGTTGTCAATTTTAATGTCTAGCATTTCTTTAGATAAAAATTCAACACACGATTCAATATCTGTTCAATATACTTGCGATGAAGTAAAAAAAAACACCATTAAAAACTTTAATAAAACGTGAATTGTACTTACCTCTGTATAATTGAATATTCACTGAGAAAGAAATAATTACCATGAGTCATTCAATTGCCAACGTGCCGTGAGTCTACTGCGTGCGTATGTGCCGTGTTGTGTTTCGGTAAGAAGTAAACAAAGCCACTTGCACGTGCCTCTCTCTCTCAAGGTCTCCCATGCGGAGCGCATGCGTCTCATAATCGCGTCTTATACCATACTATACCAAGTCTTGACGAATTGTCATGTCAAATACAAATACGTCACATAACGCGCAACAGATTAGTCTTCAAATATCGAAAAGGAGGACATGTAGGAGGACACTTTTCGAGGGAGGACAGAACTTACAAAAGAAGAACTGTCCTCCCTAAAGGAGGACGGTTGGTCACCTTACAGAGAGGGCATAAAACCCAGGCACTCTCAGCATCTTTTCCCTTTTTCTTCGCCCAAGATCTTCAAGGCATGTGATCCTGTTCATCAATAAACCTTCTTTCCAAGCAACTTCCATGAATCCAGTGTTTTCCCCCCCACTTGGAACTGAACTCAGATGGACATTTTTTCCAACAGTGGGATATAATTAATGTTCAAAGGAAGCAAACTGCATCATTTGTGCAATAACACTATGCATGTATAAAGTCTATTTCTCTTGGATCTCCACCTTGCACCTTTTTCCAGAGATGCCTCTGCCTGTTTTATCATTTATAGAAATATCACTCTAAAAAGACAATTAAATTGGAGGTTTAATAATATTTGTATTTCTCCTTAGGATTATAGAAGTATTCATATGCCAAAGTTTCAGTTCTTTGTTTTTGTACTTACCTTTGGCTTTGTCCTTAATTTTTAAAAAGCTTTGTTTCTGATCTTGTTTTAGTTCTTCAGTAGCCATATAGCGTTACAATTTTTAAAAAAAAACAAACTCAAATTTTATTATAGCAAAAAATTTTGTCAACTAGACTCTACTTCATCCAATGCATAGAGGATAATACTGATAATACTGAAATACTCCTATTTCAGCATAAAATAACATATTGCTGATGTAACAGATCACAATCTAAGAAAATGTGTATTATATATATACTTTAGTCCTCTGGCTAGCATGTCTTCTTTAAATCAATCAATAACTAATTTCTGAAAAAAATGTTTGGAATCATAAATTGCTTCTCTGCGTCAGATAAAAATGGGCAAACATCTCCATTCAGACACAAAAATGTGCCAACTCTCTATTTCACATCTCAGTGGGATAAATTGAATTGTATAAAGTCATCTTTTAAATGTATAGGAATCTCAAATAATTGGTCTCTGTTCATGAAAAAAAAAGCAGTTCAAAGTTGAGATTTTGCAAGTAACCATCAAAATGTGTAGCAAAATTGTTTCTCATTACAGGCACAGGCGTTACTTCTGGTGTGTCAGCCAGTTTCCCAAGCACTTCTGGCACAAGTACTCATTCTCCTTTTCAACATGTGCACAAAGGTAAGAAAAGCAGCGCTTGATTTAATTCTTCTTTGTAGTGAATAGCAGGCTTTGGGCCACAGTAGCCTTTGTAATGTCAACTTGAAGGAAATTTGGCAAATGCAATGACACAGTTAGGAAAGATCAAGTGAATATTTAGGGTCTATTCAGGGGTGGGCTTCAAAAATTTCAGCAACGGGTTCTCTGCCCGGTTGCTGGGTGGGTGTGGCCATGGTGGGCGTGGCCTAGTCATCCTCCTGCACCACGGCGGGGGCAGGGCGGTCTCGCCTTCCCTAGGCTCCAAAGGCTTTGTTCGAGCCTCTGGGAGGGGAAAAATTGCCTCCCCTAGGCTCCGGAGGATGGAAATGGGCCTGTTTTCGATCCTTTGGAACGTCTAGAAGGCCTGTTTTTCCCCCTCCCTGAGCCGCCGTGTGGGCCCTTCACTTACCTCGCATCCAAAATGGGCCACTTGGAGACTCCTGGGAGGGGCGGCGTGGAGTGAGAGGGAGTGGGCAGGGTGAGCAAGGCCAGCCAGGGGTGGGATTTGGAAGTTCTCCAAACTGGCCATAACGTTAGCTACGGATTCTCCCAAACCCGGGCAAACCCTTATTTATTTATTTTCATTCATTCTTTCCATTTCTAGAACCGCCTATCTAGCTAAGTGACACTGGGAGTTTATAATTCTAAAGCTATAAAACTGTTAAAACAATTGATAACAATAAAACATTGAAAAATACATACATGTGGCAGCCCAGATAGTTAAACAACTAACAGAAAAGCCAAGAAACAGGGCCCTTAACACAGCTTCAGACCCAGGTAGCTAGCCAAATTTTTAAGCATTACAAAAGGCACACTGGATGGGGACTGTTCTAATTTCCAATGGGAGAAAATCCCACAAAGCTACAGGAGAGTGTAAAATTGCAAAAGAACAAGCTGCAAAAGGACAGCAGTCGACAGACAATCCTTCACAATGGCTTCTTTTCTCCAATATGAGGAATCCTCAGAATTATTCTTCAGCACTCAGTCTCCTTCAGTAAAGATGAATTATATGACTTTCATTTGCAATGGATGTGCTATTCAGGGAAATTAATTTGGTTGCTTTATCTCCTTGAGTGTAACTGACTTGGAAAGCAGAACTTTGATGGAATGTAGTCAAATGAACAAGCTTTGGGCTGCTTTGGATCCTTGCTTAGGAGACATATATATGGAAATGATATGCAGCCTAGTAATTGGGGTATGTGGTTTATGAAATCAGCTTTTTGTTCTGATCCCAAGAGTAATCATCATTGTAATGTGTGAAGAATGCCCAGCAATTTCATTAGTTAATTGCAAGGAGAGGGAAGTATGGAAGTAATTTACCAGGCATTTAGTGAGACTTCTACACTAGGGTCTTTTATGCACGAATGGGGAATACTCGCATACAATAAGTCTTAGTTTACGAATATAAAAATTGGGGATCTTCCTGAATTGGAGCAAGTTTACCTTCTTTGTCAGTTGCATGTTTCAAACTGGCACAAAACGAAAACCAACAAGCTGCAGAAAAATATATTGAAATGCCAGAAGGGCACAATAACCTTGTTTGTTTGTTGTTTATTCATTGAAATTTATATGGCTGCCCAACTCACTCTCACTGACTCCAGGTGGCTTATACAGTTATTCAAAAGGTAATTTGCTAAATCTAAAATAAGAACACTTATTTTATAATAATGCCAAATCCCAGTTGGAACCTCTGGCTGACTGTGTGATGAACCATATAATATTAAAAAATAAATAAAATATAAACAAACAAACAAATAATAAAATATTCCACCTAGTGTAGCCCTACAGTGAGATATGTAGCAAATAAATTTAACAAAATAAAACAACCAAAAGAATCCATTCTGAAGGGTCAAGGAACCAAATGGCAGATCCATTACTATTGAAAATTCAAGTCTTATTTTTAAGTGACTATATCTATATGTGTGTGTGTGTGTCTGTGTCTGTATTTGTGTTACAACCCCTGGTATGCCCAAATATGGGAGGGAGCTCACTACTCTTATATATATATATATATATATATATATATATATATATATATATATATATATATATATATATATATATATATATATATATATATATATATATATATATATATAAACATTTGTGTGTGTCTGTGTGTGTGTGTGTGTGTGTGTGTGTGTGTTCCAGAATAACTCTGGAATGCCTCAAGCAATTTCAACCACAAATGACTTACCCTCTGGGGGAAAATAGTGTGGGGGTAAGACACCCCTTAAACTCCTTGGGGGGGTGTTCTGTTAAGATACAGCCTGTTGTGCCTTGAAATGGCTTCTACTGTACTGCCAGAAAATGGCTTCTACTGTGTAGTGCAATGGAGTTGCCATGGTAACGGCTTCACAGTACTCCACAAGGGGGCTCCCTCTGGTAAGGGGGAACAACATTATAAATTATGTTTGGCGAGATATAAAAATGATGTAATGGAATCTACATGGAATTACAACAAATAGATGAAATTCTAACAGGCCTGGAAGATAAATTTATAACAAAAATGTACAAATATCTATTAGAAGTGACATTGGAAGAAGTAGTTAAAGTTTGCATAATAACGTGGGCCAAAAATTTTGGTCATATTATAGATCTAGTGGATTGGGAAAGAATTTGGAATACAAATTATAAATTAACAAGATCATTAGCATATAAAGAAAAAATGTACAAAATGTTTTATCGTTGGCATTTATCACCAATGAGATTGGCCAAAATGTACCCGAACATGAATCCGATTTGTTGGAAGTGGGAAAAAAATGCAAGGGACTTTCTACCATATGTGGTGGACCTGCCCGGAAACACAAAAGCATTGGATTAACATTTAGAAATGGATACAACAAATTATAGAGGAACGAATATAAACCAGAACATTTTCTGCTTGGAATAACCAAGGGGAAATATAGAAAGAAAATTAAATATATATTAATACACTTGTTGACTACAGCCAGAATAACATTTGCCCAATGTTGGAAACAGAGTAATATTCCCGTAGATTAATTAGTGATTCAAAAAATTCTAGATTGCGCACAAATGGATAAATTAACATTAAGTTATTTTAAAAAATTACTTTGGTCTGGACATTTTCCCCATATAAATAAATACCCGGGCAACGCCGAGTTATACTCTAGTTACAAATAAAAATAGATGGTAGCTGCAGAAGGATTTCAACTCCAGCTTTGATTTTTTCATGGCTAGTACTAAAAAGACTGAATAGACAAACTGGAGTAGTCAGTGAGCTATTATAAAATGTCCACAATTTGCAATGAATGTCATATTCTGAGATGGGTATTGACTAGTGAGGATAGAGCACCCAAGACTACATTTTCTCTTATTGTTATTTTCTGAATGAGCTCTGTGAACAATGCTCTGAGGTGAATGGAGGGTGAAAAAACCATTGAGAGAGTGAAGATGGATTGCAATCTGAAACATAGAGGTTTATAAAGGCCACCCTTTTATTCCGCTGCAAGCAAAGAACAATTCAGTTGACTTAAATTAAAATATTATACCGTATGGCAACACAATCCTAGGTATAGTTACTGTACTGTATATTATTAAAATGACATGAGCTCTCCATGCTAGACATGATGGAATGTAAGAGACTGGCTGCTTAGAAGGGAAAGATTTGACCCAGGAGACTAAAGAAACATTTAGTTCTTCATCTTTGTTGTAAATACTTGGTTGGTTGACCTTAGTGGAATTTATTTCAAACCGGTAATAAATTACCTTTACATTTAGTGCTGATTGCATTCGATAAAGATGTGATGTGATTTTATTAAAGCTCTTCTATTAAAAGAGTTAGGGATGCAGTGGCTCAGCGGGTAAGACGCTGAGCTTGTCAATCAGAAAGGTCGGCGATTTGGCAGTTCGAATCCCTAGCTCTGCATAACAGACTGAGCTCCCATTACTTGTCCCAGCTTCTGCCAACGTAGCAGTTAGAAAGCATGTAAAAATGCAAGTAAAAAAATAGGGACCACCTTTGGTGGGAAGGTAACAGCATTCCATGTGCCTTCGGTGTTTAGTCATGCCGGCCACATGACCAAGCAGATATCTTTGGACAGTGCTGGCTCTTCAGCTTTGAAACGGAGATGAGCACCATCCCCTAGCACAGATGTGCGAGGGGAATCTTTACCTTTTAAAAGAGTTGACTATCACAGATGTGTGAGGGGTACCTTTACCTTTTAAAAGAGTTGCTTTCTTCAAAGCTAAGAAGGATGCTCTTCGTCTCCCTCGATAGCTTTAGAATCTGCTTTGGCAGATTGGGAGCCTTCTTAAATCCTTTTTAGGAAGTTGGATGGGACAGTGGAGAATTACATTTCATTTTCATTAGGGAAGTTTACCTTTTAATTGTGTTTAGTTTGATTATATTACCCTCAGTTAATTGTTTAAGAGTACATATAAATGTACTATACAAGTACTTGTGTTAAAGACAAATACTTTGAGTTGAATTTCATTCATTCTCAAGGAATTGTAAATTATAGACATGGCCAATCTACAATCTCTAAGGTGTGTTCAACCTTCAATTCCATTTTTTATACTCCCATTTTCAGCACATACAAATCTAAAGACAGTAATCCCCCAATATCTCATATCCCCTCACTAGGGTAGGATCACTATGCCACTGCTGTGTGCACTACAGTCCTTAATTAAATGAATAATAATAATAATAATTTTAAAGCACTATGAAAATTAGGTTAATAATTACAAACTTAGTAGATTAAAAAATTACCTCCAATGAACTGTTAGATGAGTTTTTAAAATTGTTGCTTATTCAGTCACTGCAGCAAACAAAGCACCGTCAAAAAGAAATCATTGCTTTCTTCAAGCATACGGAATGGCTCCCTGATTTTAAGATGATGCTGGTACTACCTATGAGATAATCAGGGGTGGGTTCCAACCACCATTACTACCGGTTAGGTAGTAAAAAAAATTGCATGCATGCACTCGGTTTGCTCGTGCGCACGCCAGATGCTCACTCCGCACTTGTGCACATTTTCATTTAAAATGATCTGTGCATGCACACAGCATTAAAAAAATGAATAAAAATTGCATTTTTAATGAAGATTGTTCTGCACATGTGCAGAACAGAAAATCAAGATGGCGTCACCAATCATAGAACCACGTGTCTAGGTCACGTGTCATCCGGAGTTACTACCTATTCAGACAAACCGGAGATAATAACAAAACATTGGAAGGATTTTGATCTGCTTTAGAAATATTGAGTTGATCCTAGATCAGTGGTGGGATTCAGCCAGTTCGCACCTATTCAGGAGAACTGGTTAGTAACTTTCTAAGTGGTTCAGAAAACTGATTGTTGGAAGAAATCTCCTTTTCTTTTTTTCCACTTTACAGGGCTAATCCTGTAAGGAAGGCAGGAAAGAAGCATTCTGGTGTTGTTTGTAGCCTAATCTTTATTGACCTGCTTACAGAAACTGCCTCTCCGGTTAACCCTTCTTACGTTGTAACAGCTAAGGCAAAGCACCCATTGACTGAGTGACCTTGAGTTGGCCACGCCCACCCAGTCACATGACCATCGAGCCCCACCTACCCAGATGGCCATTAGGGCAGAGAACCGGTTGTTAAATTATTTGAATCCCACCACTGTCCTAGATGCATTTAATCAATAATTAAATGAAGTAGTTGATGGTTAATTATATTTTCTCTCTCTCCCTGTTTATCATTCTAGGAGATCTTTCTGGACAAGGGCACCTGGCTACTGCCCTTATCATTGCCATGTCCACTATTTTCATAATGGCGATTGCTATTGTGCTGATCATCATGTTTTACATTATGAAAACTAAAACTTCAGCTCAAGGTAACTGTCAATCAATAGCAAAGATTACAGTTTTGAAATGGGGGGGGGAGGAGGTTGCAGCAGAATAAAAAATGGGAAAGCTGACAGTTGCAACGACACAATTGGAGTGCCACCCCTTTTGTTGATGCGACACAATGAAGTATGAAAAGAATGGAGTTTTGATCATGCTGCTGCGTTTGCCATCTTGTATTCAACATGCTTGGTATAGGTAACTCTTACGAGTTAACAAGGTGTGTATTTTGATCTTACAGCATGCTGCACCAGCCAGTCAGTGAAGACCGTAGAAGCCCAGGCCAACATACAGGAAGAAAAAACAGAAGCCCAAGGTTGGGACCGTTTTGTAATTTCTGCTATTTAGACATCAGTGCCCATGGGGCTTACCTTGCTTTAATATAACTGCATAAGCTCCAATTGTTAGTGGAAGAATAATTGGAAAGGCATCGAAAACTAATGAAAATTCAGCTCTGCATTTGGTTATTTATACATTCTTACCTGCTTGGAGACGCTCCAAGGCAATTGTATTCACAACTCCAATGCCAGATGGTTGTTGTATCTGTCTGTTTTGCATTTTTGCCACTTTGTTCTTTTCACATTCTTTTTCCATTGCAGAAAATGGAAAGATTTTCTCTGAAAAAGATGAATTTGAAAAATTGACAGCAACTCCAGCTAAGGTTGTCAAGAGGTACGTGCTAGCTAAACAGCAAATCTTGTATGTGTGAGGGTGTGTTTGTGTGTAACATGACAACAATTGCAATCTATTGGGGCGGGGAAATGTTTGTGCCTAAACTGAGCCCCATTGAATCCAGTGGGTGAATTGCTAAGCAGTTTTCATTGGCAATGACATGGCTGGCATAATGAGAAAATAAGATCAAATAAATTAGGAGGGGCAATAATGAAGGCTCAAGCATTGTTTAAGAGGGAACAGTTCCCATTACTTAAACTCTTCAAAATTAAAACTATAAATAAGTAAAGGTGCTCACATGCAGATGTGGATCAGCCCCTATTAAATGAAATGTGAGGAGTGGATCTATATGCACAGAGAATTCATTCATAAATATTCAGTGGAATAATTCACGAGGGCTGGACTTGGGCATGTAAGTTCCCTTGGAAGTGGAAATGCACAGAACACTACAGTCCTACGTTGCTGAAGAAAACCAGGATTACTTTTGAATAAATATACTGCTAGGCATTAATTTGCAGATACAAGTGAAGAGTGTTAATGTTTTGCCTCCCCTTTTTTTGCAGTGTTTACTTACTCTCAATCTAGTATTCACCGTCTATATTAAATAAACATTTAACAAGTATGCAATGTAAATCCAAAAGGGCATTTCTGGAATTGTGCCTGTCGCTGTTTTAGAAAAGCTATCCCAGCATATTAAATTTGTGGTTTTGTTGCTTTTCAGTGAAAATGATGCTTCTTCGGAGAACGAGAGGCTTTTAAGTCGCAGCATGGACAGCGACGAAGAAGCTGCAATTGACAAGCAAGGATCTCCAGAATTGTGTTTGTTGTCTCTGGTACATTTGGCTCGAGATAAATCTTCAACAAACAACAAATCAACCGGAGTAAGTTAATTGGAAATCTTGTTGAATCAGTGACCTTTTTGATGATGTGTTACAGTGATTAGTTGCACTTTAAATGGACAGTATCCAAAAGAAGAATGTACGAAGGAGTCTTTGTGATGAGCTGATCAGAAAAAGGCTAAAAATGGGGTGGAATTATATTATTTCCGTCAAACTGCTAAAGCAGTGTTTCTCAACCTTGGCAATTTTTAGATTGGTGGGCGTCAACTCCCAGAATCCCATAGCCAGCATTAAGTTCACCCTTCTCAAAGTTTAAGAAATACTGTGATAAAGGCTACTCGCAAACCAAAAAGACAATTTTCACAAATCCCTGTGCTTTTCCCTGCTTTCCAAAATGTTTGCACACCCGGCTGCCTTCACCCTCTGTTCCTCTTTCCCAGGTGATCTCCTTTGCACTAAGACATACATTTGCTTTTTTATTTTATTTTCACAGTATCGTAGTTCTAATGCTACAATTAACATAACCATAGGGAACACGTTCTTTCACCCCTACTTTCCTCTGTGGGTTCATAAAAACTTTACAGCAAGGAAAAATGGAGAGTTCCAGTTTATAGGAAAGGAATCACGTTGCTATATTGCAACTTAATGATGTTTTAAAAATCAAGAAAAAGGAAGTTTAGCAGTAATGTGGCACAGGTGGGAAAGGAAATATGAGCTTCTAAGGGAGAAGATCATTGTCTTAACAGGGCATTGTTGGATCAACTACAAAATTATATATATCAAAAAGCATGGAGAACTGAGCAGCCCAATATGAAACCTCTACATGAGGTAGTGACCAGCTGCTGGAGGGAAGAAACATGCCTGGAACTGATCAGAAAAATATGCCAGCAACAGTTAAGGACTTGATACTACACAGCAGTGACGTGCGGTGAAGTTTATGACTGGTGAGGCTGGTGACGTCATCAAACCGCGTGGTTGCTCCGATCGCACGGGCGCAGCCCAAACGGAGAAGTTTCTCTTCTCAGAAATGTCAGAAAGGGACAGACAGGCTGCCGCAGCTCCACTAAGAAGACATTTCTGAGAAGAGAAACTTCTCCTTTCTCCTCCTCCCCCCCCCCTTCTAGCACTGATGATGTTACCTAGGCATTTTTTGCATCGGACGAGCCCGGGATCCTTGCAAGGGGAACGGGACCACCTGTGCAGGAGGCTCCTCAGCGCACAGCCTCAGATTAGCACAGCCACGATCCCCTTCCCCTGTACACGTGGTCCCATTCCCCTCCTTCCTAAGCCAACATGAAGGGGACCGCAGCTGCGCTGATTGAGGCTGGAGCTGAGGAGCCTCCTGCACATGTGGTCCCATTCCCCTTGCAAGGATCCTGGGCTCGCCCGATGCAAAAAATGGTGAGATCGGCACACTTGGGGCTGCTGCTGAGATGTCCAGGGAGGCTAAACCAAGCTGCGCGCCTCTCCCAGCCACTTTTGCGGCTTCCCGGAGTATTTTTTTTTTATTTTCATGATGAGAGTGGTGAGGCTCTGCCTCCCCTGCCTCCCCTGACTGCACGTCACTGCTACACAGTGCCCTTACAGTTTGATACAGGGGCTTTTTCATTAAATGTATTCAAGTATATATCTGCTTTAGAGGCAAAGTTGTTAATGGCAAGGATATGATTGAGAAACAGACTGCAGTTTTATTATTGCCTTTTTAGCCAACCCATCTTCCTCTTAGAAGCAAAAAGTTCTTGCAAGAATCATTACTGCATGTTTGTAGGAGGAAGGCTGTTGGCCCCTTCAGGGAAATCTGTGATGCATATAAGTCTGGATGAAGGGATATAGGTCCTGGGCCTCTAAGAAGACTGCAGTATGTTGCAGCATCATTCTTCCCTTTACAACTTCTCAGAGAAATGATGTGTTAACCAGGAGCAAAGGCCCCCACTGATGTTCCCAGTTGCAAAGTGTAACTGTCCACTCCGTAAGGCAGAGAGGAAGAAGGAATGGAGGCTGGGGTGAGTGTCCGCAGCTTCCCAAATTGCAAGCATAAACGCAGATTACAATGCCAGGTAAGGTATTCCCAAGTCACTCACCCAAAGGACATGAAGGGGTAAGGTGTGAACCCCCAAAGGGCTCCGGAGAGAAAAGGTCTGAGACCTCTAGCCTCCAACTCTGTGGGCTTCACCATTCCAGTGCAGATGACTTCAAAAACATGTCACCCCTGCCCATTGTGACACAATGTACGAAGAAGGAATAAAAGGGATCTCTCTTTGTTTCTTTTTAAAGGAGAATAATAAATAGGTTGCATACTGGGCAGAGAAGCAGTAATGTCAAGGAAGCCACATGGAAGAATCTTGCCTAAAGCTGCCTCAGTTTTGTCAACGCCAATAATAATCTTGATATTTCCTCCCCGTTTTCCATGGACTCAGAACGAAGAGTTGAATAGTTCGTCCAATCCAATATGAATCTCTGGAAAAAATAAAATCCGGAGAGCCAAATTACAGGAATCCAAGCCAGAGCAGTGTGTGCTTTGAACAAAAATAAAAAGAGCAGATTTCCATTTAAAACACAAACAATTTGACACAATTCCTTCTTTCCAGCTATGTATGCACAAATATATGTTTTTTTTTAACTCTACAGCCAAGATTTGTATGTAATTTATGTTCAAACCAAAACTACTGTATATACTGAATCCAGTTTTGGTCTCCACGATGTAAAAAAGATGTTGAGACACTAGAAAGAGTGCAGAGAAGAGCAATGAAGATGATTAGGGGACTGGAAGCTAAAACATATAAAGAATGGTTGCAGGAACTGGATATGTCTAGCTTAAGAGAAAGAAGGACTAGGGGAGACATGATAGCAGTGTTCCAATATCTCAGGGGTTGCCACAAAGAAGAGGGAGTCAAACTATTCTCCAAAGCACCTGAGGGTAGGACAAGAAGCAATGAGTGGAAACTAATCAAGGAGAGAAGCAACTTAGAACTAAGGAGAGATTTCCTGACAGTTAGAAGAATTAATCAGTGGCACAACTTGCCTCCAGAAGTTGTGAATGCTCCAATACTGGAGGTTTTTAAGAAGATGTTGGATATCCCTTTGTCTGAAGTGATGTACAGTTTTCTGCTATGCAGGGGATTGGACTAAAAGACCTTCAAGGTCCCTTCCAACTCTGTTATTCTATTCTATCATACCAAATACATAAGGAATGCCATTTTTTCCTCTGATTCTTCACAATCCTGAATGACTTAGGTCAGTTTAGTCTTGAAAGATAAATGTTTTTGTCTTTTATTTTCCTTAGATACAAAGCCGGAGAAAAAAGATACTCGACCTATATACTAATGTATGCAGTGTGGCAGAAGGTGAGTGAAAAGAAATAAAATATAGAAACTGAAACACAAATGAATTGCTTTTTTAAGTACACATCTTTATGGAGCTTCAACACTGCCAAGGAGTCACAAATTCTAGATACAGATTAATCCCATTCTAAGGATTTTTTTTCTTAAAGCTTATTTTGGAAGAAGTAAAGCTGAATATTCTAATGCCAGAATCAGGTTGGCATTTGGTACATTTGGAAATTCAACAGGGAAAAGTCTTGAAAACTTCTTTTGTAAGCAATCTCTGTGGAAACACTCCAGTAATAGGATTTGTAGTCCCATAGGCATCCTGCCTTTATCTGTGATGTTTAAGAATCAATTCAAGAGTTATTCTAGAAGACAGATGGCACATGGTGGAAAGTGTTAAAATAAACTTATATTGTAGGGTTCTTTAAGCTGATTAATTATATTTGTACACAGCCAGACTCAGAAAATAACTGTCTGTGATATACTATATATTATTTAAAAACTGTAAAAGAGGCAAAACATATACACCCTATATACAGTAACTTACATATTTGTGGATATAAGTTGTTTCACGTCTGTTTTGTTTGCTTTATCTCAGAAGAAGCTTTGGAAGAAAAAGAAACTTTCAGAGCTGGATTTGTTCTTAACTGTAATAAGAAGTGGGAAGTTAACTAATACAGAGTGCATTGCTCCCAGAATAAAGAGATTTTTTTAAAAAAAACACCCACACACAAATAAAAAAGAAAATATTGCAGGAAGGTTCTTTTGAATTTCTCATAAAAGGCTGTGGAACATGAGACCTTTCAGATGATTGCATACTTCCACCATCCTTCATGAAGAGCTGTGTGGGCTGAAACAGTTCAAACATGTAGTTCAATGAGATCCAAATTCCCAGTTCTGGTACAAATGGACCATTTCTCCTGCCTTTCTTTGAGGCTGGAGACACACATCTCTTTCCTTTAATTAAATTTTGTTGTTGCTTCATGTGAAGGTTGACAGAAGGTTATGTTGGCAAGTGTTTAAATCACAAGGGATAGAGAAGCAATGGATTAGTATATATTCCAAGAGAAAGTACAAATAAAAATGCTTTAAAATATAAAGTAAGAGACTCAACAATCTTTGCTGCTGTACCTTCTATAAGATGAAATCAAAGCAGTGAAATAGAATATATGTTGTTGAAGATATAGCATTAGTGGGTGAAAGTACTATGAAGTAGAAATAGGGATGAGCCAACATATCCTGTCAACTCTGTAAATGCATAATGTGAATATATGTTTTCATTTGGAATATACAATGTAATATTATCTTAAGGGATAGATATGTGAAATAGTAACAAGGCAGATCCAATCATGTGACTGTGAACTTCCTTCCAGGCCTCAGTCCCACAGAACTGCCCTTTGATTGCCTGGAAAAGACCAGCAGGATGCTCAGCTCCACTTACAACACTGAGAAAGCCATTGTGAAGACCTGGCGCCATCTTGCTGAGAGCTTTGGATTGAAACGGGATGAAATTGGTGGCATGACAGATGGCATGCAAGTCTTCGACCGCATCAGCACAGCTGGCTATAGTATCCCAGAACTGCTGACAAAACTGGTTCAGATTGAGCGATTGGATGCTGTTGAGTCTCTCTGTGTAGACATCTTAGAGTGGGCCCAAGTGATGCCAAAGCCTGATCCAGCTGTGACCTCCTGACTTGCATCTTTGTGATATTCATTTTCAGAGGATGATGGGGTGATTGAAATAACAAAGGGATTGAGAAGGAGATAAACTTGTGAAGCTTCTGTAGCTTTTGTTTCAGTATCGTTTTTGCTATTGAAACAATTTAATTGTTTTGGGTTTTTGGAATCAAATACAAAGTGCTCAAACGGAAGACTTTTACAACAAGACTTGTTTATGTCCCCAAAAGATATTACAGTTCATTTACAATTCCATTTACAAGCATGAGTACAGATCAATCTACTAGTATCGTTACTTGTTTTGAAGAAATATGGGTTAATTTTGTTTTGGTCCTGGATAATGAATATGTCACATCAAAAATAGTGATGTATATGAAAATCTGTGCTGCTACAAGAAGTATTTTTTGAATTATAATTTTTCTCCCATATATTATGGATTTGGGGAGGAAAAAATCCATGCCTGTAGGTGAAGTTGGCTGAATTATCATTATTATAAGATCTATAGCTTTATTCCAATTTACTCAAATTGTAGCAAATAAGAGTTTGTACATGTGGTCCACGCAGAAATTTCAGCAATATTTTCATAGATACTAGTGAAAACTTAAAACTACTTATAATATAAGCAGAATTTATTTATTAATGTATTATTGCATTTTATAAACATCTGATCAGAGCCATCTTTTATGCACTAGAACAAACAAATGGGAACATTTGTTAGTTCTTGAAAAGAGATCATTAACAAGAGGAAGAAGCCTCTAATAAATCTACCAAATTGATCAACTTTAGATGCAAAGGAAATTAATGACCGTTGAAACACTTTTATGGAAAGCATTTAAAAATATTACAGATTTCTTGATTAGAATTGTTGCAGTCACCAACAGAAATGTACATGGTATGCTTAGTTTTCCTGTGATGGCTTTTACTTTACCCAAAGCCATTTTTTTCTGGACAGCTGTAATAGGAACACTAAACAAGAGTAGTTAATGAGGAAACAGAAATATCTACTTTTGATACAAGCACAGCTCCCTCTAATATTTGAATGTAGTGAATCATCATTCTTATGATTATTTTTAAAATAAATCTGGTTTATAATATCTGAGCAAATGAGAATACACTATTCCCAATTTGTCACAGTATCTGAATTTGCATGGAGTTGGGGCATGTTTGAAGATGTGTTTCATTTAATTCATCTTTTCCCCAGCTGATAGGCCATCTGTCAGAAGGACCTGTTTGCCATGTGAATTAAATATCTCAGAATCATCTATGATGGATGCAGGTTCCTCAGAAGTGGATAATTTCTTTTCTGCCTATAGGATGTTGGACTAAGTACCAAATGATAAAACTGTATTGCTGTAAATTATTTTATTTAATGTAAAGGTACTGATTTTTCCAATATTGTTTAAAATAACTGTATAACATGTTTTAAAATGAAATCCATGGAAGAACTGATTATAGGAATATCATACGAACACCTAATGTTTGCTACGATGGTCTACATCAGGGGTGGGTTCCTGCCAGTTCTAACCTCTTCTATAGAAGAGGTTCCACAAATCTACAGTGCCTTTTAGAACCGGTTCCAGCTCCCTCCCCCCACCCGTCCACACATCATTAAGATGAAGAGCGAGAGAAGGAATTCTAGGAGATGAAGTCCACAAGTCTTAAAGCTGTCAAGTTTGAACACCCCTGGGGGTTTTTTTCTAAAGGGTTAGGGGTGCAAGGGTCTTGTAACTTGACAGCTTTAAGACTTGCGTGCTTCAAATGCCAGAGTTTCTGAGCCAACATTTTGGTTGCTAAGCAAGAGTGTTGTTAAGTGAGTTTCACCACATTTTACAAGTTGGACATGCCCACTCAGTCACATGGCTGGCAAGCCACCCCTACCCAGTCACATGGCTGGCAAGCCACTCCCACCTGGTCACATGGCTGGCAAGCCACTCCCACAAAGCAGGCCACACCTAGAGAAGAGGTTCTAAAAATTTTTGAAACCCACCACTGATCTACATTATATAGTTATATATAATTATATAGTTATTAGGGCCTTCATCCATTCTTACCTATCATCAGCACTTGAGAAATTTGCATTTGGATCAGTTCCTGTGACCCATTCTGATAACCCGCTTTGTGCAAAAAAAGAGCGGATAGTAACTATTGAGTTTTATCATAGCACATCCCACTTGGGGATACTACTTGGATACAATGGCCTGTGGTCTTTATTTATAGATTTGAAAGGAATAGTCCCTCTTTTTATGCCAGGAATCATAACTACAGAGCCCAAGAGTTGGTAGAAATTTAATTAGCAAGTTTGCTAATATACCTATCAGAAACTGCTATGTTGACAGATTTCAGTAAGTTATTATTATTAAAAGAAACAACATGCCTTTAAAACATTTTTAATTACAAGAAGCATGACTGAATGAAAATGCTATAAAACTATAATTCATGTTCAGGAAAATAATAACTAGGCCAACCCCCTAGTGCCTTTATTCCAAATAAGAAAAATCAAATTCTAGTCTAATGGGGTCACCGAGATGAATATTTAATATTGGTATGTCTCCATGCAGCATCCAGTTTGTTAGCCCATGAGTTCTTGCATTAAAATATATTTACTACCCGAGCTGTGTCCTTTCTCCTCTGAATAATGATAGAATTATTTCCTGTACTTAATTTGCAAACACAATATTTGTTACAGTTGCTTTTTCCAATGCAGCTGGAAGCCACCTTTAAATCTATTTTCGTAGACACAAATAAATAGAAGTGTCAGATTAGTACCTTGAAAAAGGGGCGGAAGTAACTTTGGGTTTTATTCTAAGCCTCCATGGCCTATAATTTAGTGCACAGTATGACTGTTCTGGTGGATGCTCAGTGGAAACCCAAGCAATCCCCCGTGGAATTAATATTTGCAAATACCACAGCTTAACCATTACATCATAAGATGTTCTACGGCAGAAGAAGGTTGCCCACTGTGACCTTCTCAACATCTGCTCTAAGGCAATTATCCAGAGGTAGGAGGCAACTGTCATAGCAGGTGGCATGATCTAGGCCAAGCTTGACTGATCTTCAATAGGCTAAGCAGAGTTGGGCCTTCTAGATCGTAAATAATAATAGGCGGATAAAAATGCCATAATAAGACTTTGACAAGCTGGTTGTGTACTGTTGCTAAGAAAACAAGATAAATGTATCAAGTATACATGCATTAGAGTAGAACTGAGGCACACTATCTTTTCCTTTTTTTAAGATGGTGACATAATAAAGTAATCCCATAGGTTCATTGTTGCGAACTGGATTTAGTTTTTATTCCATCTTTGTAGGATTAGGTTTGGTAGAATTCACAAGCACTTTAAAAAAGAAAGAAAGAAATACCTTTGGGTCATAATTTTGGGATTATAACATGCAAGAATTTTCTATTGCTTCTTCTGCATCTCCACATAAATGCAGCTCCAAGCTATAAATAATAATTCAGATCCCCATTTCCTACTGACAAAGTTATCTTGGAGAACTGAAAAATTGCCATTAGATTTGTTTTGGTAATTGTTTAAAAATACATATTTTATGTCTGGGGAATATCAAGGCTTTGAAATCCACAGTACCAATGTGAACAGAGGAATATTTAATATTTTGATTAAAATAGAAAGAAGCTTTTTACTGTAATTTAAAAAGCAGCAAAAGGCAAGATTAGTCTTGCTTTCTTAATAAATATTGTAACAATTTTGTGTAATTTTGTATATATAACTTATTGTTGCACATTATGACAAATAAATATGATAAAAACATAAAGCAACATGTGTGTTCTAATAATTTAGATGGCACCATTTTTTTTTATAAAACAGGCAAGTTTTGAAGAGTCCAATCTCCTTTGCCAAAAGTTAACATAAGTATGGTTACATTTTTAAAACATGTATTATCTTAAGGTAACGGTACAGGTTCCCGTCCCACATCTGTGCTAGTCATTCCCAACTCTAGGGGGCGGTGCTCATCTCCATTTCAAAGCCGAAGAGCCAGTGCTGTCCGAAGATGTCTCTGTGGTCATGTGGCCGGCATGATGAAATGCTGAAGGCACACAGAACGCTATTACCTTCTCACCAAAAGTGGTTCCTATTTTTCTACTTTCATTTTTACATGCTTTCAAACTGTTAGGTTGGCAGAAGTTGGGACAAGTAACAGGAGCTCACTCCTTACACAAAACTACAGACCTATCAGCCTAACCTCAATACCAGGAAAGATTCTGGAAAAAATAATCAAGCAACGAATTTGCGAACACCTAGAAGCAAACAAAGTAATAGCCAAAAGCCAACATGGATTTGTCAAAAACAGATCATGCCAGACTAATCTTATTGCATTCTTTGATAATGTGACAAAATTAGTGGACCAGAGGAATGCCGTTGATATAGTTTACTTGGACTTCAGTAAGGCTTTTGATAAGGTAGACCATAACCTACTACTAGATAAAGTAGAAGAATGTGGGTTAGACAGCATCACCACCAGATGGATTGGTAACTGGCTGACCAACCGCACTCAACGTGTAGTTCTCAATGGAACTGCATCTACATGGAGGGAAGTATGCAGTGGAGTACCCCAAGGCTCTGTTTTAGGCCCAGTACTCTTCAACATCTTCATCAATGATTTGGATGAGGGAATAAATGGGGAACTCATCAAATTTGCAGATGATACCAAGCTGGCAGGAATAGCCAACACTCCAGAAGATAGGCTTAAGATACAGAAGGATCTTGACAAACTTGAACATTGGGCACTATCTAATAAAATGAAATTCAATGGTGAAAAGAGTAAGGTTCTACATTTAGGCAACAAAAACGGAATGCACAGATACAGTATAGGTGATACCTTACTCAGTAGTAGTAACTGTGAAAGGGATCTTGGAGTCCTAGTGGACAACCATTTAAATATGAGCCAGCAGTGTGCAGCAGCTGCCAAAAAAGCCAACACAGTTCTAGGCTGCATCAACAGAGGGATAGAATCAAGATCACGTGAAGTGTTAATACCACTTTATAATGCCTTGGTAAGGCCACACTTGGAATACTGCATTCAGTTCTGGTCGCCATGATGTAAAAAAGATGTGGAGACTCTAGAAAGAGTGCAGAGAAGAGCAACAAAGATGATTAGGGGACTGGAGACTAAAACATATGAAGAACGGTTGCAGGAACTGGGTATGTTTAGCTTAAGAGAAAGAAGGACTAGGGGAGACATGATAGCATTATTCCAATATCTCAGAGGTTGCCACAAAGAAGAGGGAGTCAAACTATTCTCCAAAGCACCTGAGGGTAGAACAAGAAGCAATGGGTGGAAACTAATCAAGGAGAGAAGCAACTTAGAACTGAGGAGAAATTTCCTGACAGTGAGAACAATTAATCAGTGGAACAGCTTGCCTCCAGAAGTTGTGAATGCCCCAACACTGGAAGTCTTTAAGAAGATGTTGGATAGCTATTTGTCTGAAACGGTATAGGGTTTCCTGCCTAGGCAGGGGGTTGGACTAGAAGACCTCCAAGGTCCCTTCCAACTCTACTATTGTATTGTATTGTATTGTTACTAGGGATTCGAACTGCCAAACTGCTGACTTTTCTGATCGACATGCTCAGCGTCTTAGCCACTGAGCCGCTGCGTCACTTTATGTATTAGCTTAGTTTCATATAATATTGATATTTTATGTAATATTAAGTAATTTATCATTACCTGATAATAAAACATCAGTTCTAGCTGAAGTTCCCATATATTTGTTTTAAATAATTAGCTGTCAGCATCAGAGGTAGTTCTGTTTCAAGTCTGTTTCACTACCTACCAAAAGAATATCATCCCATGTTGTTTCCAGGGCATATTATGTGAAACCTTTAACAAAGGAATTTAACTATGTGGTTAACTTATGAACCACTTTTATTCTGATTAAATAATTGACCAGTCAATTTTGGTGCTGTCTATGGAGTGGATTTTCTTGTACAAGAAAGAGATTTCCCCCCCCCCCCCAATTTAAAGCTCCATGGACCCAATTTAAGATCTTAAGATCTGTACCATTTGTGACTAAGGGACGTAGTGGCTCAGTGGCTAAGACACTGAGCTTGTCGATGAGAAAGGTTGGCAGTTTGGTGGTTCAAATCCCTAGTGCCGCGTAATGGAGTGAGCTCCCGTTACTTGTCCCAGCTTCTGCCAAACTTGCATTTCGAAAGCAGGTAAAAACGTAAGTAGAAAAATAGGGACCATTTCAGTGTGAAGGTGCAAAGTGTTCCGTGCACCTTCGGTATTTAGTCATGCCGGCCACATGACCACGGAGATGTCTTCGGACAGGGCTGGGTCTTTGGCTTTGAAACGGAGATAAACACTGCCCCTTAGAGTCGGGAACAACTAGCACATACGTGCGAGGGAAAGCTTTACCTTTACCTTACCATTTGTGAACTATTTCTTCTCTAGAACAGGGGTATCCAACCCCTGGACCATGGACTAGTACTGATCGTTGGCCTGTTTGGAACCGGGCCACACAGCTGGAGGTGAGCAGTGGATGAGTGAGTAAACTGAAGCCAAGCCCAACCATGTCCATGGAAAAAATTGTCTTCCGAGAAACTGGTTCCTGGTGCCAAAAAGATTGGGGATCACTGCCATAGGAATCTTGATTTTTTTCCCCCAATAATTTTACTTGACTCACTACCTAATTTCTTTCAAGAGTCACCCATCTTTATTGTGCCTTTATGACAGCTACATTCCTTCAGATGGGTCTAAATTAAAGATGGTAAGTGCAGCATATGCCATTCTTACCGGACTATTAAGTCAGAACATTTTTGAGAGAATTGAATATCACGCTTAAGCTGAGCATTCCCCGTCATGCTCCATAAAAAATGGATCTCAGTTTTGTTTAAAAACAGTGAATATATGCATCAAACTGTGTGCTACGTTTTTTTACTAAGCTCTGTGGCTTCACTTCAATTGCTAATTGATGTTGAGATTCCCCTTGTCCATTGTTAATTTTTCACGTGTTCCAATATGAGATGCCTCAGTTGTGTATGTACGTGATTTTAAGAATTGCTTTGCCACTAAATGTTGACAGAACTTCATGTGGACCCCACTAATATAGAAGAGAAGCAAACAATACCCAAATATGGTGCTTGTTTCAGATTGTTGGGGGCAATATGCTGATTCTGTAAACCACTTAGAGAGGGCTGCTGTAAAGCACTATGAAATGGTATGTAAGTGCTATAATGCTATTTATTTCACGAACAAATAATTCAGAATATAACATCTTAGTATGAACATTAATATTGACCTCAATTCAATAGTTTAAATTAAAGGATTAACTATGGGCAATTCTTTTTGTGTTGCATTAAACAATAAGGGCTGTTTTGGGTCACTCGTGGTTACAAAGTTTTGTTTCACTCATCGTAGTGAATAGGACAATATTCAAGAAAGATGACATACCCACTGCATTTAAAAAAGGCATTAATACCTATCAGTTTGCAGAAGATTACAACACAATTTCTGAAGCTCTGGATGTCTCCAATTCAGTCAGATATGTACTCTTGAAATTGAGACCATTTGCGATAATACTGAGCTTTTCCAAGAGTGTTCATCTTATCAAAATCACTGTACGAATAGAGCATAAAATAGCCAAGGACAATCTATGGATCTGCAGGTCAATCTCATCTTGGTTAAAGTTCATGACTCGCTTTCAGAAAAAAATTCAGAGTAGAAATGGGATTCGTGGAAGAGTAGCAAGGCAGATGCCACATCAATGTTCACACAATTTGTGTGCATGAACCATAAACAATCACAAATGAACTCTTCTTCTTCTTTTTTTCTTCTTTTCTCCCAGAGATTAGTGACCATCAACAATATTTGCTCTTTTGCTGTTACTAAACAAGGAAATGCATTTTTGTCAAACAATACATATCGTTTTTTCAACTAGGATTGATGCCATCTGCCAGTGCTATGTTTTCTTGAATCTTTTCTTTATATTTCTGATTGCTTACCCTGTGTGCTTAATATTTTACTGTCCTTTTGGTGATGGTAGGCACAGTGTCCAAGCAGAGGATTTATTTGTCTTTGGAGGACCATCTCATTTTGTTTATATGCACACTATGATATTTTATGTAGCCTTCTATAAAATCCACATTTCAAAGTTTTCTAGTCTCTTTGCTGTCACACGAGTCATTGTATGCTTCTACCTTACAACTAAGAATGGCAAAAATGTAATGGCAGATGCTGGCAATTTTGCCTCAAAACACTCAGTGAACTCACTTCCATATTGCAAGCATTTATTAACCAACTCTTTAAAAACATACATGTGAAATCCAGTTGCGGTTTGTCTTAAACGTACAATATGTGCTACTATTAATGAATTGGAGTCTTTCTGATGAAGAACAACAACTGAAAGTGCAAGCTCTTTCTCTAGACTTTGAGAAAGGGTGAAGCTACCAGATTTGGACTGGTGATATTTGCACAGTTGCTAGATGGCAGCAAAGAGTTGAGGTTCTGTGTGTTTCTTTGTTGCCATCTAGTGATTGTTCAGATTTTTGCAGCCCTGATCTGGTAACACTAGGATGAAGGATCCCTGTTCTAAATCTAAGGTGAGGATTTGTCACCATCTATGGTCATTTTCTACTCATTTCATTCAATAGAGCACAATGGATTTCTTGGGATGTTGACAGATTTAAATTTTTGCTTTGAAAACAAGCAAACATTTGTTTGTGTGGTATTGCACAAACAACAACACTTTATGCTACAAGAGGTACTTCCCCACATATGTATCTTTATATCACAAGCATAAAGTAGCTGCATGCATTTGCAATCTCATGTCATCACTTGAATGTGATGAGTTAAACTGAGCTAATTTTCTTTAATTGTTGTTGTTCTGTCTCAGTTTGTGTCAAGAATTGCAGAAGAGGCATTTTTGTTGTTTGCAACACTAAAATTAGCTGAAGATGCCTTGTGGATAGGTCTCTTCCACACTGGTGGGCACTTCCCATGTTTCAGCCTAATCTCTGGCTTCTAACACCAAACAGGGATCATTCCCTCCGCCCCTTGTGCCAAGCAAGCTTTAGTATCCTGTTACTCATCTTTGGTGCTGGCAGTTTATTTTATTTCCATTCTGTTCGGAAGGCAGGGAAGGAGATGCACAATAGGATGTTGCACTTTAAGTTGAGTAATTGAACGGGAGGTGTTTCTATTCTCTCCTGCTGGGGAGCAGAAGGTGGAGGCTGATAGATTTGCGTTGTCTCTATATACTCAGCATTTCATGACATGCAGGGTGGCTTCCAATTTCTTTAGAGAATTTGGAAAGATGGGGGGGGGATGCTCTTAAATCCCCACCCCATCAATCAATCAGTTGGTCTTTTCCCTTCCTTTTTTTGCTGCATGTATATGTTTTAAAAGCATATTTCATACAAAAGAGAATAGAATAGAATAGACATTCTTTATTGGCCAAGTGTGATTGGACACTCGAGAAATTTGTCTTTGGTGCATATGCTCTCAGTGTACATAAAGAAAAATAAAATAGAACACATTCATCAAGAATCATAAGATACAACAATTAGAGATAGTCATAGGTTGCTAAAAGCAATCAAATCATACTAGGAAACAAATCAAACGATATAAATTTGAAAGATACAAGCAACATGGTTATAGTCATAAGTGGGAAGAGACCTAGGTACTAGGAACGAAGCGAGGAAGAATAGTAGTGCAGTCTTAGTAAATTATTTGACAGTGTTGTGGGAATTAGTTGTTTAGCAGAGAATTCGGGGGGAAATTGTCCTTGTGTCTAGTTGTTCTGGTGTGCAGGGCCTTATAGCGTCATTTTGAGGGTAGAAGTTGAAACAATTTGTATCCACGATATGAGGGTCTGTAGATATTTTCACATCCCTCTTTCTGACTCGTGCAGTATACAGGTCCTCAATGGAAGGCAGCTTGGTAGCAATTGTTTTTTCTGCAGTTCTAATTATCCGTTGAAGTCTGTGTCTGTCTTGTTTGGTTGCAGAGCCAAACTAGATAGTTACAGGGGTACAGATGACGGACACATCCAGGAACTTTTTCTTTCATACCAACTGAAATGAAAATTTACCAATTGTCTCCTTGCATATCCCTTTTGTCAAGAAAAAAACCTATCCTTCTTTGCTCAGCTTCCCTAAAAACCTGCAGCATCATCATGTTACCACCTAATGGGACCTCAGAGACACATCTGACTGGCGGTCGCCCATGATGGATTGTTGGGAGTCACATAGAATTATGGTGTGAGATAGGTGAACATATATATATCCTGTACATAAATTATATGAACAGGTAGTCCTTGAGTTACGACTACAATTGAGCCTTACATTTACGTTGCTAAGTATAACATTTGTCAAGTGAGATTTGCCCCATTTCACAACCTTTTTTTGCCACACTGCTGTTATTAAGTTAGTAACACTGTTGCTAAGTGAATCTGGCTTCCCCATCGACTTTGTTTGTCTTGTCAGAAAGTCACAAAGGATGATCACATCTTCCCTTTCCTCTGGAGGTTCTGGGGTAGATGGGAGATATCTGCCTCTCCTTGCTTTATCATTACAACTTTCTGAAGTAGATTTCAGTTAAAGACAATCAGGAACCAATAACTTCCCAAAGTCCAACAATTTTGGCATACAATGTATAAATGAAACAAATGTTAAAGGTGAATTTCTCTTTTCAACCTATTTTTTAATTAAACATTACCAGGGTTGGGCTTCAAAGATTTCAGCAATAGGTTCTCTACCCAGTTGCAGGGTGCGCGTGCCTCCTGCACCATGGTAGGGGAGTGTTTTCACCTTCCCCAAGCTCGGGGGGCTTTCCTCGAGCCTCTGGGAGGGCGAAACTGCCTCCCCGGGGCTCAGGAGGCCTTCCTGGAGGCCTGTTTTATCCTCTCCACGAACCTCCATGCGGGCCCTACGCTCACCTTGCATCCAAAAGGAGCTGCATGGAGACTCCTGGAAGGACAGAGGTGGGGAGGGCGGGCCAGCCAGGGGTGGGATTTGGAGGTTCTCTGAACTGGCCATAACGTTAGCTATGGGTTCTTCTGAGCCTGGGCGAACCTGTCGCAGCCCATCCCCTGAATTACTAACATTACATTCCTACAAGGTGTACAGAACTGGCTTTGGACAAGATAACAGCTATGATTCCTTATACTTCTTATACTGAGAATTATGAAGTAAACCCTTTTATAATGGAATGGCAATGCCTTTGGGACCTTCCATCTGAATTACTTGCAACACACTCTACATGGGGCTGTCCTTGAAGAGCATCTGGCAGCTTCAACAAGTGCAGAATGCAGCTGCATAGATAGTCAAAAGTGTGGGATATTTGATGCGTGGAAGGCCAATGCTTCGTGAACTGCATTATCTGTCAGTGTGTTTCTGCCTGTATTTCAAGATGCTGATTGTCACCATTAAAGCCCTTTCTGGCTTGGAATCTGTTTACCAGAAGGACTGTCTTTTCTATCCAATCCAGTCTGGCTGACAGGAGGACATATACTCCAGGTCACTTCAGCTAAGGCGTGTCAGCTGGTGAAGACTAGGAGGTGTGCCTTCTGTTTTGTAGCCCCTGCCCTCTGCAATATTCTCTCTCCAGAAATTAGGATGATTCTGACTTGGTTGGCCTTTCATAAAGCTTTGAAGACCTGGTTATGTGCCTGTGCCCCCGAGTGTGTTAAGGGTCTGTTTCCTGGTTATTTTAACTTCTGTGCTTTTGATTTCTCCGACTGCGATAGAAATTGAATAAATAAATGTAAATAAACTGTTGTTATGGGAATATGCATCCATATCAACTTTAACTTCTTATCTGAAAAACGAATCTGATTGAGAGTTTGCAATGCAATGTAGAAAACATTTTGGACTGCATTTTTATAAATGGGATAATACCACATCCAAATTTTGGGTTTCCTAACATAAGATTATAATATTTCATTGTTTTATGATTTGTTAAACTCATTAATTGTTTTAATGAGACAGAAATTAGTGTAACCCCTTTATCTTGGTTTGTACTTTATAATTTGAGCCATATTGGTCATAATGTTAATATTGACTTTAACGTTCATAGCGATGTAAGGCATTTCAGTATACAGATATCAATCATTGCTATTTTGGGATTTTATGGCTGTCAGGTCCACCATAGTATTCTGGTGTCCTGTAATTGTGCTGGGGAGAATTTGTAAAAGCAATAAATTATAAAGATAAAGAAAGAACCGGTTTCCAACTGATAGATGTAATTAATTGTCTTTCTTGTATCTTTTACCCCTAAAGAGTTGTTTTTAAGTAAAGAAAATACTAATTAAATCAACTGTTTGCCCGTGAGTTCATTTTGGTGTGATTATATTCTAAACCAAAGATGAATTTTTTATTAAAGAAATCAGCGCTGGAGCTGTGCCACTTCCTCTGTAGTTGATTTTGGAGAAGTGATTCTTCCCATTAAGCATTTGTCTCTAATCACCAAATTCCTGTAAAATGGAAAGGATGTTTAATTAACTGCTATTGGCCTGAAACATATAAACTTTCCATTTGAATAGATTCATATTATGTTCTGATTCTTGAGTCAGGAATAAAATGCCTTTTTACCTGTTCAGTTGATTGTTATCTTAGCTCCCCCCCCCCCCCAAATATATGGTATTACTTCCAAATTCACACACATCTGGTACTGCTAGATTAAATTTAGATGACTCATCACTGAAAGATGTTTTTATTTGTCCTTGGAAACTCTAACAGGCTGGTGTAATGTTATGGGCACATTTTAGCAGAGCAACTTAAAATGGTATGAATAATATGAATTCACATGTACTTGTGAATGTTTCCTTTCAAAACCTATCAACTAACCTCTAATAGGGATCGGACTTGTTCTCAATAAATCTTGAAAAGTTAACGTATTTCTGAAAAAATGAACTCCAGCAATTTCTCATGAACACTGATGTCTTTGAAATATCACAAGATTCTTGTAACTGTGATATGGGAAAGGCTGCCTTTGAAGACTGGAAGTTGAAATTGGGGTAAAAGAGTGAAATGCCAAGGGCATATTATATCTCTGCTCTGGTTCTGTAAGATCTGATGGTCCGAGAAGTCACTTGTAATGCTCCTCATAAGAAACTGAGTTTCTGCATGCTCCTTCGCCCCATGGAACTGGAATTCTAGTTCATGCTTTTTAGAAAGTATCCTTAGAACATTAAAAGTTTTTAATCATTATTACGCATAGAATAAGACAAAATTCAAAGTAAACTTTTGGCAATCAAAGAACTATCATGACATGTTTAATATCACTTCTTCTACTTCTTCTTCTGTTACTAATGAGCATCAGTCCCCAGGAAGTAAGATTTAATTTCCAGAAGGCCATTAATCTTCTTTCCCCAGCTGTTGCTATATTCAGGACACCAGTGACTGCTTTCTAATGGTAATTGTGTTTCTGACTCACTGAAAAGCTAACTCTACCCAACAGGCTTAACCTGCATTATTTAGAATACAAATATTAGTAAAGTTATCATTCATATTTCCCATTGTAGACCCTTCTCCTGCAGTTGAGCAAAGCATTCCCACTTCTTCAGAATGCTGTATTGTGAACAAATATATGTGGAGATTCTCAGTCATCCATGTCAGAGGTGGTATTCAGCAGGTTCTGACCAGTTCTGGAGAACCGGTAGCGGAATTTTTGAGTAGTTTGGAGAACCGGTAAACACCACCTCTGACTGGTCCCTTCCTCATCTATTCTCTGCCTCCCGAGTCCCAGCTGATCTGGAGGGAATGGGGATTTTGCAGTAACCTTCCCCTGGAGTGGGGCAGGAATGGAGATTTTACAGTACCCTTCCCCTGTCACGCCCAACAAGCCACACCCACAGAACCAGTGGTAAAATCTTTTGAAGCTCACCACTGATCCAGGTCAAGGCAACTGGATTTTCTTTGTTTTTCCTTGAAGACGTTTCACTTCTTATCCAAAAAGCTTCTGAATGGTGGAGAATGGAAGGATTTATATTCCTTGCAGGCATTTGCTCCTTAGCAATCTCTTTTGAGAGTTGTTGAGGCCACTTGGAGGCTTAGCTGTGGTCTCAGGGACACCTGAATAGTGCAAATGAGTGTGGCATCTTCTAGGAATTGCTGAAAGGACTGTGTTACAAACAGGAGATAGGTGGTATTGTATCCCCTCCCCCAATGTTGAGATGTGAGATAAACCATAATTAATAACAGGTCCTTCTGAACATTTATTATCATTTTTAGTAGTGAGGTGAACTTTCCTGCAGTTTTGGTTTGGCTTCAAATCTTGGTTAGAGAAATGATTTTGAATTAAAAAGTTTTTCCGAAGAGTGTAATAAATTAATGAATTTCTAGTAAAAGAAGGAAATGTCCTTTTAGATCTTTGAAACAGAGAAGTTCCAAGTTTCCTTAGTCTAGAAAGCATATGAGATGTTTCTTCATCTAGTTGAGAATACAATTGGTTCTCTCTCATTTCATATTGCCACAAGAAAGAAAGATAATTTTCCACTTAATTCACAAAAAAATGTTAAAATTGCCTGCTTAGGCAAACTCTGCAAGAGAAGATGAAAGGAGATGCATCATTTTCTAAGGGGATAAAAACAGAGGAAGAAATAAAAGAAAACCATCTCCTAAGGGTGTGGAAAGCTACTCAATTTATCAAAGCTGCCCTGTAGCAACTATGAATTATGAGCTCTTCTCACAACTCTTCTTTAATTTGAACTGATAAATTATATCATTCCAGATCATGACATGTAATATGAATGAAAACTCTTAAGGGTGAGAGGAGAAGATCGCCAGGGGCATACTTCCTATCCTTCAGTTAAAGGATCTTCTAACACTCTTTCCATTAATTTATTCTTTAAAGCAAGCTATGAAACATGGAAGAAAAGGAGCACCATCCTAAACTAAAAGCGGAATTGCTAGCTGGAGAGTTTACAACAATTGTTTTGTGAATTGGTTATATTGTCTTAAATTAAATGTGATGAATTGTTAAGACTGTTGCTGGAATCTGATGGTCTAGAGCAGTGGCACTCAAACGTTTTGGTCTTAGTTCAGGACCCATTCTGATTCTTAAAAATGATTGATTGCATTAGAAATTAAAACTGGGAAATGTTACAATGCTTATTTGACTTCACAGATACCCTGACAGGGTCTTGAAAAGTCCCAGAGGTTCCGGCTTCCGGTTCCGGCTGCTGATCGCGACGGGCAGGCTCTGCTCGCCCCGCGCTCTTCTGGTGGGCCCCTCACCACTTGGGGGGCACAGGACGCCCCATAGAGGCTTCTGCCGAAGGGGCGGCGTAGCGGGGGATCCCCTGAGTCAGCGGCGGCCGGGGGGGCCCCCGCATCGCCCTAGGCACCGGGAGGCATGATGGGGAGGCGCTGTGGCGTCTTCGTGAGGAGGCAGCTGGAAGAACACACTATCTGAAGGACGCGGTTGCTGTGTGGTGAGGTGGAAACTTCCCTCCGTTCCCTTGCTTGTTTAAAAAAAAAAAGAGAGAAACTGCCAGCTGTTTTTAGAGCTGTTTTCAACTCGGCTCGGAGAAGCGTGACTGGAGGGGGATTTCCCCCCCCCCTCGGACAGGTGGCTATAAATGATTCTGCTCTCGGCCCTAGAGGAGGAGGAAGGGAGAGAGCCATGCAACGATGTCATGCTCATAACGAAGGCGGATTTTGGATTGTAATTCTACAAATGAGGTGATGATCTGAAAACTTTGGGAACTTTGAAAACTTTTTGTTATGCCCTTCAACTCCGAAGCTGGTGGGGCAAGATGGCATGCTTCCGTTGTCTATATAAACATTGAAATTTGACTCCACCCATAGAACTTCAGGCTTCCTGTCTTTGTCTCCGTGACACTCAGATAAATCTCTTGTCTGTATTGGACTCCCTTGGAACAAAGGATTTTATTACTCTATTGCCAGAAGCTGCAATTAGAAAAAAACCCCTTCTGCTTGGACTCCTTGCCTCCTGATCTCTCTTGGCGGTTTCCCTCCCTAATTGCTTCCTCTCTGTATTGACTTTGAACTCTTTCTGTTCAATATAATGCCACCTAAAAGACCATTCCCGGGGAAGCCGGGCTTTGCTGTCTCCGCCCCAACATCTACAGTATCCAGTCCTAGTGGACAACAGACTCTAACATCCCTGATGCAGCCTAAGTCTTCAGAGACAGATTTTCAACAGATGTTTCAACAAATTTTAAAGGGACAGGAGGATATAAAAAGTCAATTAAAGGAGATGAAAGAGCAGCTTAAAGAGAACCAGGACCAGACGAGCAAAAACTCACAGAGACTGGATCGTTTGGAGGGGGGATGGCTGAGATGAGGGGGGAGATGAAAGGGGTGCAGAAGGGGAACCAAGAGCTTGAGACCCACCAGATGAAAACAGAATTTGAAAGAATGTCTTTTTTCCTTAGGTTCCAAAATGTGGTTGAGGCAGATGATGAGGATTTAAGGGACATCATGACAAACATTTTGGCTGAATAAATTCAAAAAGAAAAACAACAGATGGGGTGGGAACTGGACCTGGTTTATAGAGTAAACTCAGCATATGCTAGAACACACAATGTCCCTAGGGAGGTACACATTAAATTTCTTAGAAAGACCACAAGAGATGAGATTCTGAGTGCACAAAGGGGGCAAGTTTTGAAATATCAAGATAGAGAAATAACCATTCTGAAACAGATCCCTAAGAAAGTGAGAGAGAAAAGAAAAAATTATTCGCAATTAGCGAAGAAGCTTTACCAGAAAGGGGTGTGGTTCAGATGGTTGATACCTGAAGGTATGTTAATTTTCTGGGAGGATGCTAGAGTTAGAATCAACACAACCATAGAGGCACAGGCCTTTATGGAAAAAAATAAAGCACTCCTAGATAAAACTGATGATCCTACACCAGATCTACAGGACACGGGAGGGGCCGGAGCTCTGTTGGCGGGGGGAGAAGGGGCAATACCAAGAAAACTCAGATCACAAAAATGAACAAGAAAATCTGCTTGATAAAAATTGATTGAAATTATTATCTGAATTTATATGCTGACAAAATATTGTTATTCAGTATCAAAGTTTATGTTTAAATGAATACTATGAGTACGGGGGGACGGGACACCTTCTACATATTGTAACTGCCAACATTTGTAACCCATTCCACCACCCCTTTCCTTTTTTTTCTTAAAAAAACCAATAAAATTTTGTTCAAAAAAAAAAAAACTCCCAGTTCCCAGACCACAATTTGAGAACCACTGGTCTGAAAGAGTGGTAAATCCTTATTTTTATTTTATTTTATATTTTGTTGGGCCTTCAAATCAGCTCGTCACTATTGGCAACTGCTTGAACAAGTCCCTGAAGTTTTCTTGACAGAATTTCTCCAAACTAAATTAGTTTACTATTACCAGCTTTCTAGGGCTGAGAGTATGACTGACCCAAGGTGCCTTAGGCAGGACTAGAACTCATGGTCTCATGTTTCCTAGCCTTGTGCCTTAACCACCAACAAAAGTGATATTTGTCTAAACACATAAATCGATACATCATTGTGAAACGACACAATTAAATCATGAATGAATGGCAAATTTCAGAACAATTTGTGCTCTTGAATAAAATTAGTTTGATCTCTTGATGATCAATTTGACCCAAGACTTTTTCAAAAGTCTGCTGGTATTAGAAAAATTGAAATTTTGGTAAAGAGTTAAAAAGAAAAAAAAATGAATATTTTTTAATATAAATCTTTTATATGCTTTCGCTTTACATTGTATTATGCATTTTAATCTTGTAGATCATGTTGAGCTGCAGAATCAATTAGACAAGATAAAAATATTGCAATATAATAAATCATGTAAAATGACATCAATAGTAGAAATAAGTTATTTTTAAGGTGGCAGATAGCATAAATTGAAGAGTAATAATTTGTATGATAAAGTTCCTCTTGTCAGTATAACTTGAAGAACTTAGTTGAAAATACACAGTAGTGTGGAATGCCAACATCCAACCATTATAAGCTAAACTTGCTTTAGAATTTCAGTCTTTAAAACAATGATGGATCTGTTACGTGTCACCAAGTCATTTTTGACTCTTGTAGACCATATAGATCAGTGTTTCTCAACCTTGTCAACTTGAAGATGTCTGGACTTCAACTCCCAGCATTTGCTGGCTGGGGAATTCTGGGAATTGAAGTCCAGACATCTTCAAGTTGACAAGGTTGAGAAACACTGATATAGATTGATCCCCCCCCCCATGAAATCTATACTTAACCTGGCCTTTCACATCTTCCATTGGTGCACTCATAGTCACTGTAAGTCAGGAGCTCCCAACCTGACTTGTGCTCATGTGGACACTTGCATTCGTGCCGGCAGGCACTTGCACTCGTGTGCAAGCTCCATTTGTGCAAGTGGTGGGTACTCGCACCTGCTGCTTGTGTAAATGAAGCTTGACTAGCTTCACTATCTATGCAGCTGCATTCTGCACTAGTTGAAGCTGCCAGATGCTCTTCAAGGACAGCCCCATGTAGAGTGTGTTGCAAGTAATTCAGATGGAAGGTCCCAAAGGCATTGCCATTCCATTATAAAAGGGTTTACTTCATAATTTTCAGTATAAGAAGTATAAGGAATCATAGCTGTTATCTTGTCCAAAGCCAGTTCTGTACACCTTGTAGGAATGTCATGTTAGCAATTCAGGGATGGGCTGCGACAGGTTCGCCCAGGCTCAGAAGAACCCATAGCTAACGTTATGGTTCAGAGAACTTGAGTGCCCTCTCCACCAGTCCGCAAACTGGAAAGTTTGGAGACCTCTGTTTGTACCAGTAAGTGACTCCATCTAACTTGTTGCTAGTCATTCTCTTTCTCCCTTCTCTTCTCCCTTTCCTTTTCCAGCATTAGAACCCTTGCCAGAATCCCGAGTCTTCGCGCAGTGTGTCTGAAGTAGGATAATTTGATTCTTGTGTGTGTCTCGTGTGAGAACTCTGGGTTGATTTGTTCAATGATCCATTTGTTTGTTTTGTTGGCTGTGCACAGTAACATTTTGTAAAATTAATTCAAAATAAAAGGTAAACACTTTTTTTAAAAAAATAGCTTAATTAGACTAAAATGTTAGTATATCTCCCATTTATCACCTCTAAAATGGAACAGTCATCCTGTCAAACATCTAGGGTAAATCCAGATCGTACCATATTTAGTCAATGAGCCTAGAGCCATGATAGAGCCACACGTGCCAGAGGTGGCACACAGAGCTCTCTGTGTGGGCACACACACCATTGCTAGCTGTTCTTCTGGTTTCCGGTGCACGCATGCATGCTGGCCAGCTGATCTTTGCATGTGCCAGAGCTCTGGAAACCCAAAGACCAGCTGGCCACCATGCATGCGTGCACCAGAAACCAGAAGACCAGGTGGCCGGTGTGCGCATGCGCACTGGCCAGCTGGTCTTCGAGTTTCCTGGGCTCCAGCGCGCACATACGCGTTCCAGTTTGGGCACCTGCTGTCGAAAAGGTTTGCCATCACTGGCCTAGAGACTAAATATATGTGGATACCAAATAGATCAAGCGGCTGGTGTAATTGTGTGGTTACTGCCACTGGTCGGCGAGAGGTGAGTATCTGGGTCCTTTCATTGTGAAATGTTAATATTGTAAGTTGTCCAGAGTCACCATGCATGAATTGGGGAGCCATATGCATTTGCTTATCGGTAACAAATAAATATTTAAATAAATAGGAGTTAATTATAACGTCCTTGATTTCACTGGGTTTTCTTTTAAGGATACTTGCATCTTGATTCAACCCATTTATCACCTGGCTATTTTTAGATTTTTTTTCTCTTTCAATTAAGAAGAAATCAATGGAAACATGACACGCTACCAATCAAAGCCTTAGCCTATAGAAGCATATTTACATATATGGGCTGCAGGCACCACATGCTTCGTTGGGAATAGTCCGCCTACCACTCAAGATAAAAAGTCAACTTGGGGTAGAATCTCAGTTTGCCTTCAGGTCTCAATGGGTGTTTCCGAATGAATATACATCATAGAGGTCATGTTCTATGTACAGGTAAGCCCCCGTCATCCCCATGACATGTATTTTATGAGAGCACCCAGAGTTTCCTTTATTATGCCCCTTAGCTCCAAAAATATTATCTACTAAAATAAGGCTTCTGGCAGACAGAGGACAGTCGATTAGCAAGATTCTTTGAAGTTTCTTCCAGTTCAAAAGAAAGAAGATCAGTCGTGTCTTTTGAAGGAAGAGCAGCAGGCTGTTTTTTAAAAGGAGAAAAAGAAGAGTCCTTTTTCACGAGAGAGGATGAACAGATGCCTGCTTCTTTCACAAAAGCCAACCAAGAAAACACTGCGGCATCTGAGCAACCAGTGTGACCATTCTAAAATAAAAGTAAATGAAGCACACCCACACCCATTTAACACTCTTTTATGATGCGTTGCAGCTCTTCCTAATACATGAAGACTGTAGAAATAAATGTGTCTTTCACTGGAATATGTGCTTGCAAATATTGATAATGGCAAAACAATGCCCAGTATTTGCAGAAGGTATTGGCTGGTGAACCGAAACATCCACTTTAATCCAGAGTTGGCTTTGTTTCCAAGTGAAATGAAAACAAATACTAAACCATGATTGGTAGATTTTGAAATGCTAATGTTCTAGATAGATGATATAAATAGATGATAGACAGACAGATGAGGGGAGAAAGATTTGTATGGCCACTCAACTCTACATTGTGACTACTGATGGCAAACAGTCATAACTGCAGCAGACCAATATGTATCCTTATTGATATAGAAATCCAACAAATTTCTATTCAGGATGCAACAGCAGGTGGCTATACAGAAATTCATTCCAAACACTCCACCAAGTCCTTCTGAATCATGATCTCCCACTGTTGCCGTTATAGCCCTTTTGAACCACGGTGCAATTTACCGTGAAAAAATGAGTTAAAATATTTGAATACCTTCTAGATAACAGGAGACAGGAATAAACAATGGCTTTCTTTTTTAAAATGGACATCTTTCTATTTCCGTACTATAAATATTTATGTACACTATTCACAGAACCAAAGTAACAAGCAAAAGTAGAAAATACAGCTTTAATAAAGCAAGGTCCCAAAGAAGAAAATTAATGTTATTTGGGATTTTTTTTGTTTAGAAACATGGAATTAATGAAGAGAAAACACGACAACTTTATCACTATGCCTGCTGTGTAAAAAAGCTCCACTTAGTTCAAGTTCATCTTTCATGCCCCCCCCCCAATTCATGGTGGGAGATTCATAGATAAAAGTATAAATGTGCATATATTGTATCTAAATTTAAAGGGGTAAAGATGATTCTGTCAGACCTGGAAGGCATCTTTCAAATTGGGCCTTCAGGATTGCCACATTCAATGCTGTGGTAAAATGGGAGATGGGGATTGCCGTATTTTTCGGACTATAAAACGCACCGGAGTATAAGATGCACCAAGATTTTGAAGAGGTAAATTTTTAAAAAAGCTTTCGCACTCTGCGGGCTTCCCAAACCTTCTGCATGCCTCATTTTTTTGTGAAAAACACAAAAGTTTTTGAGAGGCCTGCAAATTGCTCCTGGAGGCTGGAGAGGCAGAAACGAGCAAAAAACGAACAATAAACTGCCCATTTTTTGGCAAAAAAAATGCATATGATTTAGGAGGCTTGTAGAGTGCTCCTGGGGGCTGGGGGCAAAAAATGGCCTGTGTTTTCCTCATTTTTGCCCTCTTCAGCCCCAGGAACACTTTGCAGGCCTCCCAAAACCTATGCAGGTCCATTTTTGTGAAGGGGGCAGAGTTTTGGGAGGCCAAAAATGCTGTACTCAAGTGTATATGATACATCCAGATTTTCACCCTCTTTTTGGGGTGAAAAAGGTGCGGCGTATAGTCTGAAAAATACGGTATATGGAGTATGGGAGATATATAGTCAAAATAACATTCCTTTCCAGAGTCAAGAACATCTTGCCCTGCCCCTGGAAGGGTCTTGACTGGGAGGCATCTCCAGTTGGGACAGTGCGTGATTGGGTCATGTGACAGACATGTGGGTGCTGGGCAGGAGCTTGGGACTTTCATCTGGGTGGGGAAAACCTGGAAGCTCAGATTCGGGTTTTCTCAGATGTGCCAATATGACATCTCTAATAAAATGGAAATTTGAGGACTTTTTGGAATCTTTTTTTGTTGGGGGGGGGGGGTTACTTGGAACCCTGACAGATTCAGAGTACATGTGAATTCACACCAAAGCTACCTGTAACTACTTAAGTCAAACGCCCCTGCTGTAAAATCCAGAAGATTTAACATCTTTTAAGACATCTGGTTGGTCACTGAGGGATCAAAGCAATCTAATCCTGCACAGCTATTCCATGTGCTTAAGGAGAGGCAGAGGACCAGGGAGTGCACTTCCTATCCACTCCTCCCCTTTCATGAAGTGGTTGGAGTACTGTCTTCCATCCTGCATGCATCAATTCATTGCACACAATTTTAACGACCCTCTACTCGTTCCGCTAGGTTGCTGTCCGTGGAAGGAGATAGTCAAGTGGAATGGAACAAAGAGCCATCATAGACTCAAGAGAACATTAAACCCATCATTGATGGTCTGGTCCAGAGGGAGATGCATTCAGTTTATGCAGCCTTTGGCTTGCTCCACTAAGCTCCTCGTCTTCATCTTCCTCAGCTTCCAATCATTGGATCTTGTATGTTAAAACAAAAACAAAAACCAGGAAAGCTGATATAATTATCCAGCGGCAGTAAAGCAGCAGAAACAAGTACAGGACAGAAGCAAACCAAAGAAGGGTGTAAGTAAGACATGTGAAAGGTAGCTGAGCATTTTATCAAAAATGTCTTCAATGTTCTGTTTCTCAGTCCCAAGCTGCATGTTTGCAATACAGAAATCATGCCTGGGCATATTTGCTTCACAGGTTGAGTGACACGATTAATTTACAATTATAATGTAGACTAATATAAGGTCTCATCTCCACCCCATCTATGCATTGGTTTATCTGTTTTAATATTAATGCTTTAGCTTTTAATATCTGATGTCTTAATGTTTAAATCCTGCTAATTGTTTTATTGCTATTTGTGCTAGTGTAAGCCGCCCAGTCGCTTGGCAGAGTGATGGGCGGCATACTAAATAAAGTCCATAAGTCCCAAAAGGGCTATTGAAAAACATAGCTCCAGGCACATGTACAAAACATGTGTAATAAAAATCACTAAGACGATCCTTCGTTTTCCACGCCGACATCTTATGCAAATTGATATTCAGATACGTTCACATGACAGGTTTGAAAATTCTACTGAAGCTGACTTATTCAGGACTCTAAGATCTGTTCTTGCTTCGGTGATCGATCCATTTCTTTTTCAGAAGCCTGCTTCTAACCGAGAAGGAAAGTATGTTCTTATATGCGTTTACTGGTGAGGGTTGGCACTGAGTGAAGAAACTAGTTGGCCCTCTCCACAAAGATGAGTCAGAGAAACATGTAATCAAGTGTTTGCATACCTACCACCTATTTTTAATGCAATTTACTAAGTGCTTCAGACTAATCAAGCTGAGATTTTTTTCATCCATTCCTCCGAAACCTGTCCCTTCTCCTTACAGTTGCTTTTAGAAACTAAGATGCTATTTTCTTTCCTTTCTTTACAAGCTGACACCCCCCACCCTTAAACTAATGATTAGGGCTGTGCAAAACATTCCAAAGAAATGTATTGAAGCTGTGGCAGCTTGCATGAAGACTCCTTTTCAGATTGTTATAGCAGCTGCATCATCTGTAAGGCTTGTTTCTTTTGGTTATGTTTTTGATTGCCTACGTGTGCCCAGAAAAAGCTGCTATGTGGGTTGGGGTGTTTCTATGGAACCAAATGAGATGCGATCAAAGGATATGGGCAGAATGAGGGTTCAACCAAGATCCCTCTTTTACCCAGCAGCTTCAGGATCCTCAGGAATTTCCATGAATGGAAGAAGCCCTTCCTATTCTCGGAAAGGACAATCTAAGTTCAATTCAATATATAAACGTATCAATGAATAGACTACAATAAAAATAAAAGTCATAGTAGTTCAAAGATTTTTTTTCCCAAAGAATAACATTGCCAATATAAATAAGGATTTTAAATTGTTATTTTATTACATTAAAATGACGCCTAAGGCCATTTTAGAGTGGTCACTGTAACATGACAATAAAAAAATAAACACACATGAAGGATAAAATAAATCTTTTTGTGACCCTTATAAGACCCAGCCTACTGTATAGAAAATATCAGAAAAAACAAATTAAGACTACGTTCAAAAACTGGGCTTTTTCTAACATAAAGAAATCAGGAAAAAAAATTAAGTGTTGTGTTCAATAATGATTCCAAAAAGGTTCTTTGGAATGCATTATAGCTAAGGCACAGAATCTCTTTAAAGCAGCTGTGTCTTTTAATGTCCTCCTTAAAGCAGCTGCGTGTTTTCAGGTTCTTTATGAAGATATACCTTAAATACTTGTGCATTGAAGGATGTATTTAAAATAATTTTTGAAAGTTGCACATTTCTATTATTGTGTAATCTGAAATGTTCTGGAGAAAAGAAGGCTTCTTCCAAGGATGTCTCACATAGCAACAATCTTCAGGTACTTCACATTCAGGTTTGGGATATTTCTAACACTGACAAAAGAGCTCTTGGAAACTCAGCTAAGAATCAATGCTTTCTTTTCATAGGCCAACACCAATCTTCTCAGCTACTAATAGCCTCCACAAAACAGTTAAACATGTATTTAATGAAAGGCCATACCATCAACCTCAGTGGTTATACAATATTTTCTCATTGTATTGCTGCAATAGAAGTGCTGGGAAATCTGATTCTGTCAATTACCACTGAAACCTTGGGGTCAAGCGTTATGAGGAGGAAAATGAGCATCTCTACAGAAAGCCCAGCTGCCCAGGTAAAAGAATATTATGATTCTTTCTGTACTGTCCTAGTGATCAACCTGCAGGTCATCAGACATTCAACTCCATTCCTCTGGCTCCAGTTAACTTTCAAAAATTTGTGCCATGCTTTTTTCATGGTTTCTAAACAAAGTTGGATGCATTAAACTTCTGGGAAACTCTGCAGTGCACATATTTTATCTCTTAGTTGCTCCACAAATGGACCAAGAAAATGGGCTGAAATATGGCCCCATCACTGTCATGCCTCAAACATCGTGGAAGGGAAGAAAAATCGAAGTGTGGTTTCTGCCCACAGATCACTTGCCCTGTCCTAGTGGATGCAAGTTTACTTATGCAAAATGATACTATATGATAACCAATATACTATTCAGCAGATCTCATTGCAAGAATAGTGTATTGTGCTGTCTTTTGGGCTGAAGACCAGTCTATAAAACAAGTAAAGTACTTAAAGGTAAGCAATCCAGCATTATAAAACAGACAATTCCTATTAAAGTAATTCTATCTGATGTAGTGTTCTGAAGACTGGTACAACTGAGAATGTGGCAATTCCCATTCCACATGTTGTTAATTTATGTAACACAAACAAGCCACTGGAAACAACCTTTTATAAAATGCAGTCTGCTAGTCCCTTGCATTTTCACTACTTTCAATAGGGTTGTTTTTTATTAAACCCAAATTAAAGAGAATTGAGTTGAGGTTAATGCACAAAAAAGTGTGATCTGGATGTGCTGTCCTCAGTAGTTCTTGAATCATCAGATGAAGAGTAAACAGCTCAAACATCTTCTTGTTACTCCTGCAATATATTTTGAAAAAGATGCAATTAAAAAAGTCAGTTCAGGAGGTCAATTAACGCTTGATTCTGAAATTTCAACTTTCCAAAGTGAAATAAACAGTATTTGCTGTTATTCATTGCTGTATTTTATGTGGTTATTTTTAATGATAATTTATTAAATTTATACACACTCCCAGCAATTCTAGATTTTTGCTTTTGCAACCTCTAAAATAAATTTCATAGGCTGCATTTTAACTAAAATGACTCCTAGTTGTAACACAATGATATTTGCAAGATGTAGGATTCATTATTGCAGAAAAGGGAGTAGAAAAAGAATAGGCCCAAACCAGTTAGAAAAAAAATAATAAAAAGCTATTATTTCTATAGTTTACTATTAAAACTTGCTTAGATTACATTACTGATCTTTAGCCACTAACCCTTTCTCGGTACCACCAAACTAAGTCTTTCCTTAATGGTTTGTGATTGGATCTGCCCTATTTATTTGGTTGATTGTTGTCAAGTTCAATTATTGCATCCATGTTTTTTTCTATTCGTTTTCCCACAAATCTCACAAGCTATATGGAAATCCTGGGTTGCCCCGATTCCAACAAACACATAATATCAATCCTGAGAGAAGTATTTCGAGGTTGGAAAGCTTACTTGATTTTTGAAAGTTTCTGAAGCAGAATGCTGAGTTTCTCCAGGAGCTGAATATCAAGATTAGAACTGCGAAGAAGCACTGAACAAGTCCGGAAAAAGAGTTCATTGCTACAAGTTTCCAGAAAACGATTCAAATACCCTGCAAAATAAAGTGCTCAACAACTATAAGGAGCTCAGCAATCATAATTTGTGTGTATAGTTGTAAGGCATGTTATATCCAAATGTCTTCAACCTGGGATTCTATCAAACCTTCTAAGTTAAAATTTCAGCAGATATTACAAAACTGATGATGTATTGTATTAACTGGTGTTGATTCAGGTTTTTGCTTGGAAAGCATTAGAATCCATTCCAGAAGAATTTAAATTCTCAAAGAGCAAATCTCTCATGCCCATCACTCATACATACAATTAGTTGGGGGGTGGGAGGGAGAAATGATGTACAGCACAAGTAAGTCTACAATTCTTTTCAAGTTTCATGGTCCTTAATGAATACTGAAAAATATACTCTCTTGCTCAAAGTCTTTGAAAGAACAATGGTATGGTAACTCTATCTTTAATCCCCGTCCTTTGAAGGGATGGTTCCTTAGAATATTTCACCACTATCTTGACCTGCCCAGCTCCACTTTGCTATGTAGATTTTGATATTTCAGCTGAAGAAGAAGAGGCATGAAAAAGTTCCCATCCACGTGCCTCACTTTTGACTTTAGAACACTGATCCACTGTTCTGATCAGCAGTTCACCGAGACACATTTTACAAACCAGGTCAATGATAATTCATGAAAATCTTAATCCTAAAGATTTAAAAAATATCTCTTATATTAATCTGTGCATGTAAAACATAAAAAGCTTGAATGCCTCAGCTTTCTTAATAGTGGGAGAGATGGCTACCTTGTTTAGCACAGTTCTGGGTTACAACTGCTTTCTTTAACGCAGTGCCTGCCTCCTCTCCTCCCGCCAAGGAAACACAGAGCTGGTCTGTTTGCTTTGTTGGATTTCTGATATGTATTAAGTGGAAACTTATTTTAGCTCTGAGATTTCCCAACAGTATAAATAAGGCAAAAATACCAGAAACATCCGTGTTTGCATATTCTTTGACACAATCATCAATATGGTGGTATCTTTGCAACATTATTTTTAATGAAGGAAGGTTTCATTCCTTAAGCAACTAGCTGAAGTTTCATTTTTAGCAGGAAATGTTTTTCTCTTACTATTTGTTTCCATATCCCCTCTTAAGCAGCTTGCAGCTATCACATTTATTATGCTACAACAATATATTTATGGCCTGCCTTTGTAAGCAAAATGCTGGAAAAAACTGAGCGCAGTCCATCCTGCATAAAAAGAAAAAGAAAATCCTATGAACACGTAAGAGAAAAAGAAAGATTTTGGGCATTAAATGTAGGAGCAATATTACAATCCTATTTATTTATATGCCACCCACATGCACAACTGTAGGTGGCTCATAATATACCCAGTAAAACACTATAAACATCCACTGTGCTTCCTTTAGGCTTACTCCAATCAATACACATTTTAAATATTAGCATGCAACAGTCCCAATGTCTAATGAGTTTATAAAGTGCTGTAAAGGTTTCTTATCCATGCAATTGGTGGTTTCAATGTGAGTGTAGATTTTCAAAGGAAGCATCTACAGTCTAATATTTAGTCTTATGTATACACTAAACATTGGATGTGAAAGCAAGATTCTTATTCTGCTTGTTTCCTTTGCTTCTGCTCTCCTACATAGGGTTAAGAATATCTTCTCAATTATTCTTTTTGCCCCCAATTAAAAGGGTATTGCCTTATTCAAAATAAGACTCTTTGCCTAGAAACCTCTGCTGCTCATTCTGTAGTAATATAGATGCCAATATACAAGGTACCTTAGAGTACCTTCCAGTATTACAAGATTAAGTTAGGTCAGCATCTCATCATTACTAAGTCAAAAGGCTACAGAAATAAATTGAATATCTACAGAAATATTGCAAACAGCAGAAGAAGAATCAGCAAAGGTTCAAACCCACATGTATCAGCCAATCTGGGGAATGACACACAAGCCAAAAGTAAAGGACAATAAGCAAGATGGGTGCATTCAATTTAAAAAATGATGGGTACACTATTGGGAGACCTAAAACGTGAGTTTGGAAACAGATTATTCTGAATTATCTAGCTACATGGTCCCTAAGAATCAACATAATCAGTCAATCAAATCCATTAAAAAAATCTTATCTAAATCATGCATGCCTACAGCCCACTGCTATTATTGAATTTTTCCAAGTTTAGCTTTGGTTTATTCATTGTTAGTTTTATTCCTGAATAAAGTTGCAGAGTTCAATCAAAGCCAACAGTATTTTAGTGTACTCAGAGGGGTGAATTCAGACAATTCAGTTCTGTTTTGGACTCTAAGAAGGAGCATTGCTTTAGTCATAGGCTGACCTCTGTCTTCAAATTAGAAGAAAAACACAATCCAAACCTCTCAGAGAGAACGTTACAGTCAGGGTGAGAAAGGAAAGTCTGGAACAGGAAACCTTTTTTAAAAAAGCATGCCGCTTATCCTATATAAGCTATAAAGCATTTTTTTTCATCTCTAACTTCAAATGCCTGTTTAAGATAAGTTTGCACTTGCCCTTTAAAAGAATAAAGGATGGGATGGATTAACCCTTGCAGCAGTGAACACAGCTAATGCGAAGGAGAAATCTTACTCACAAAATGAAGAATCCAATTCTTAGCCTTTAAAAAATGATGGTAAGAATGTGTAGGTTCCTTTTCAAATAGGTAAGAAACAAAAAAAGATGCATGCCAGAGGTTTAATAATTAAGAGAATGATATCTGTAGCTACATGGTGTTTAGTTTTAATTCTAGATAACTACACAGATTACAACCCTTTTAACCTTTCAACAAGAGCCACCCTGAATAAAAAGCAGCAGTTGAATTCTTGTTATCTGCTGAACCATTCGTCAGTGGCACTTTGAATTAGTTATAGATCTTAGCAGGTGAACTGCTTTTGGGTGTGAAAGATTATGCTGTTCAGCTTCCAAAGAAGCAGAGAGAAGAGAATAAAATTATTTCCAACGAATTTCATTTACCCCAACCTTTCCTCCTAGGATTTAGAATAGAAAGTCAAGTTGCAACAAACCTTAAGAGATAAAAGTCTCACAGAATCTTTTATTCTGAGAAACTTTAACACAAGTTTTATTCCCTCCACAAAACAAACACATGGGCAAGCTTTGAGGTAACTCCAGTACTTCTCTTCTGAACAGAATATTTAAATTGCAAGGGTAAAAGTCAAGTCATAGGTGAATAACTTATTTGTGATGAAGGTACAGTCCTTCAGGGACAATTTTGTGGAATGAAAGAGGGCAAGGCCAACTCTTCTCTTTACCCACTTTTCCTTTTATTTTCCTCTGCAACTTCGTTTAGTTATCTTGGGTTTAATAATTTCACATATACTACCACTTAAAGCCAAAATGTGGTAATATATAAAGCAGATCCACTGTGGTAGATGTTTAGCAAAAGTCTAAATTCAAAGCTACCACATGGATTTTTTTGTGCAACTGACATAAAAGAAACATAGTCCCGACAATGTAGTAAGTGTCAAAACAGCTCACTTAACATTAGGAGGCTAAATATTTTTTTTAAAAAGACAATTATTTCCTGGTTAAGATAAAACAGCATAATCACTCTAGGCAGAAATTGTGGGATGAATCCTTAGCAGTGATTTATCTCAGTAGAAAATCAAGCTGTCTTGTTTGTATAGGAATGCAGAGTTCTTTCTTTTAATTCCACTAACTGTGAGTTTTAAATGTAGCATGATTATTCTGTTTGGCTGGAGGCACATCTGGAGATCTTACTTAATTTGATGTTAAAATATGACCAGAGACAGGAATCGTGGCGTTCTGAGGAATGGAATCAACAGTTGCAGGACCAAAGTGTTTACATGTGAAAGTTTAAACAATTTAATCATCCAGGTATCAATTTAAGAAGCCATTAGTTAGAATTCCAATACAAGAAACAATCCACAAGACAATAATGTACACAAACCCACTGTGTACATGTTTATTTCTAGAGAGCTTACACATACTAAGTATTCAATCACCATTAGAAATCAGAAAGAATTTAAAGGCATCTTATTACTAGAATTTGTATTTACATAAACAGGTCTATGCTGAGATCTCAGAGCTTGTTGAAAAGGTCAGCCCTACAATATTTAGTTGGACATTATGCTTCCATACATCATAATTTCATGCATAAATATCCGATGGGCATAAGGCTTGAAATCCCTTCTATAAGGTATAAATGTTTTTTAAAGCATTCATTTTTTAAAACTAGCTGCCTATCATATTGAAGTACAGCAGAGGAAAACACATTTTCTTTTGAAGTATTTTCCATTCTGCCTGATAAAAATAATAGTAATCCTTCCCTTGCAATAACTTAGTGTGCAATTACCACAAAATCAAACGTGGAGGGCAAATAAAACAAGCTAAACCATGTAAAAAGTGTATGAAAAAAGGTTGATTACTTACTAGATTCTGTTGTCATCTGAAGTAAACTGTCAATGGCATTGGAAAGGAGGCCTTTCCTTGACATTCTTAGGTGAGTCAATATTATGGGCACAGCTTGGTAGTCCAAAAACAAGACTTTCCCTTCCTCTGTCTTCAGATCAATGCAAAGTGAATCAAAGGCTTGTGCCAAATAATCAGCTAAAAGATATATTTAAATTTAAATATTAGAGATGTACACCACTGTTTCTAGACATCCATACAGGGCATCACTAATGCGCATAAAATCCTGCACAATGTACTATATCAAAGTTTTTAAATTATATTGCTTACCAAATGAATTATTAAATGAATATGTTTGCTCATTATGTGTGTCAAGCAGTACCATATTAAGAAAATTGACTCGAAGCAAATTACACTCGCAAAATCCTGTTATGTTTTATTAACGACAACCTCAACAGCTATATAAACTTTATATTTACAGCATACCTAGGCTATTTTAAAATTAGAACCATCATATATAGCAACACAATCTTTGCCCACTGAAGGTGATGTTATTTACTGTATTTTTCGGCGTACAAGATGCACTCCCCCCCCCCAAAAAAAGAAGTTGAAAATCTAGGTGCGTCTTACACACTGAATACAGCATTTTTGGCCGACCGAAACCCTGCCCCCTGTGCAAAAATGGACGTGAAGAGGGTTTGGGAGGTTTGGAAAGTGCTCCTGGGGGCTGGGGAGGGCAAACATGAGCAAAATATGGTCCATTTTTGCTCGTTTTTGCTCCCCCCAGCCCCTAGGAGCATTCTACAAGCCTCCCAAAGCTCTGCATATTCCCCTCCCCCCCAATAATCGAGGTGTGCAGAGGCTTTGGGAAGCCTGCAGAGTGAAAAACTTTTTTTCAAAATTTACCTTTTCAAAATAATGGTGTGTCTTATACTCCAGTGTGTCTTAAGAGTCCAAAAAAATATGGTAGTTACTATACAGCACAAAATTTTTTTTTTTTGCTCTCTTCATAATTGGGAAAAGTTTTGAAAGACCAAATAGTCCAAATTTTAGAACTGACCAAATGAAAAATTCATCTACTTATGAAGTGGAACTCCAACTTTAGGAAAGCAACAAGCATTCTTCTATGACACACAGAACAGCATCAGCCCAAATGGTCTCGCATTTTAAGCCAACAGACTGTATGTGAAATGATTTATAATCCCAGGGTAGGCATATTGGAAACTTTGCGTACTCTGGATGAAAGAAGCCTTTACGATGTGACAGACAAAGATGACATTGCACCAAAAAAGCCACGCTATACAATCCCCAAGCTTTTAATTTTTAATTTTCGTTTTTTTAAAAATGTGCGAGCATATGTCTAAACAAAGCTAGAGCTGATGCTAGAAAATTTGGGACAGCAGGCCAATGTTTAATTTAAAATGTCTAAAGTACAGAATCAGGTAAGGAGCCTAAAAGGAGGACCTAATGGACCCTTTGCTGAATGCTCCTGGTTCACAGACCATTTAAAGAATGCTTTTTTAAAAACAATATCTTAATGACAACATTAAGATATTTGGACTTCACTCCCAAGATTGCTGGCAAATTCTGGGAGTTGAAATCCAGACATCTTCAAGTTGCAAAGGCTGAAAACACTGCATTAAAGTGATCGATGCTTAGTAATCGTCATACAGGTTTTGGGAGGGTTGCCTTCAGGTTGTCCTTCTGCCTTAGAAAAAATGCATCAGAACAAAATTGTACACAGTGGAGCTTCGAAGATGAAGGAATATAGAAAATTTTGTAGATTTCTTGTAGCATTATGATGATTCCATAGTCTATTTCTCTCCTTTCACCTTAACAACTAGGCCACTCTTTATAAACATAGATAAAGATTACCCTCGCACATATGTGCTAGTTGTTCACTACTCTAGGGGGCAGTGCTCATCTCCGTTTCAAAGCCAAAGAGCCAGCACTGTCCAAATATGTCTCCGTGGTCATGTGGCTGGCATGACTCAATGCCGAAGGTGCACGGAACACTTTTACCTTCCCACCAAAGGTAGTTCCTATTTTTTCTACTTGCAGCTTTTACATGCTTTGGAACTGCTAGGTTGGCAGAAGCTGGGAGAAGTAACGGAAGCTCACTCCGTTACGCAGCACTAGGGATTTGAACCCCTAAACTGCCGACCTTTCTGATTGACAAGCTCAGTGTCTTAGGTGCTGAGCCACCGCGTCCCTCTATAAACATATAATAGTTTAAATATGCCCCAGGATTTCCTGTTTTTTGTTTCAAGGTGGCTGGTCCTCTGGAATGGATATAATAATGTAGAAAAAAAAAATCAATAGATGTTTAGATGGTTGAAAAATACCAACACTCATCTACTCATGAAATTCATGACTATGAATTTTTCACTGGCCATTGAAACTTATTGTTGTACTGAGCTGTATTTAACCTTCAGTGAAAGAAAAAAATCATCCATACAGAAACTTGCCAACATCAATCTGAATATTTAAAGAATAACAGGAATAACAGCAAAATCCTATATTTTTAATAATAAATAATAAATAAATTGCCATAGTGTTCAGTGTAGGTTATTGGTACGTTTAAATAACCTAAAATAGTAGATAGGTAGTAACTCTACTCCCAGTAAATTTTTCACTAAAAACTCTGGCATCTTAATGCAAACTACACTTACTTTGGATATATTTCAAATACTGTAATATGTATGTAGGTTAATAATATAATAGTATTTTCCTGCAAGATTATATAACTCAGAAACTGCAAAACCTTACTTAGAGTGCCCCCTACTGTATCTTTAAAGCAACAAGTTATTTACTAATTATATAATAGTACACTTAATTTAATTTGTAATGAACACACATTTTACAATTTCATCTAAGAAAGGAATTTTGGCTTATTTTAAGGCTTTATTTTTCCTATGATGGATTGAAGGCATCCTTCACTGCTCATTCTTGCTTTAAAAGGCAGGATCATGGAGATCTTACATACATCTGTGGGAGGACTGACTGACTTCCAGTTCTGCACTTGAAAAGTAGAGAACGCAATCAGAAATATAACCTAAGAGGAGACAGTGAAAATATTCCCATTCCCCATCCTCTAATCATTTTATAGGCAACAATCTCCTGACCACACTATCCATCTACTATACAATAAGCTGGCTTCAATAAGCAATAGTCTCGTTCTCCTTAAGTGAGTTATAATAAAGCATCCTGCATTAAGAGCAGGAAGAGTGGCTGAAGGAAGACACTTTAGGAGGAATGGACAACCTATTGAAGGTTCTTCTGAAAAGAGGCTTCAAATGAAACAAAAGCAGCTAACTGAATAAAATTTAAATCATATGGCCAGTTAGATACCAAAACATGGCTCCCAAAGAACCATTGTTGGAAAAAGTACTGAAGTCTGGAACTCCCAATGGATCAACAGCCAGCAGAGGCTTTCAGCCGTAGGAGCTCACTGGGTAATCTCTAAAACCAATCTAGACTGGAAGGAGAGAACGTTATGCCCGAGGTAAAGGTGGGATAGAAATCTAAAAAGCAAATAAGCCAGAATGATATAACCCTTAATTCATCTATGGATGACTATCACCTCCCAATCTACATCTATTGAAGAAAAGTAACAAAATATGATCTGAAGATTTGTGATTCTAAGACATTAATCTGAGTTATATTTGATGCAATTGTTGAAGAGAAAACTGAGAGATTATTTAAGCATTAAGTGTAGGTTCCATGATGGAAACCTATGACTTACAGATTTGAGGTTCCTACAAAAATCTCTTTGAAAGGATTACAGGATTGGGGGGAAAAAACTTTCAAACAACCTTTCAAGGTAAACCAGCATAAAAAAACATACATGGGAGGGATTTCAGGAATGCTATTTAATAACAGAAACTAGAAACCTGTCCAAGTTTCCCCCTTATACTAAATGAAATGGTGGGGTTGAGTTTCTCTCATGCCTGCATCAGTTTTTGGACGTGTACTCTTTTCCATAGGCATCTTCTTAACTATTCTTTCAGACAGTCTTTAAGGTTATCTCTAAATTCCTTTACAATAAAGGAAATTGAGGCTAAAGCTATGTGCCAAGAATTTGGATACACCCTTTGTTCAAATATCAATGATTTTTTTTTGGGGGGGGGGGGAGGGAAAAAGGCATGAAATCTTTTACAATAATGGCAAAAAGGCCTTCAGGGAACTTTTAATATTAATTTTTTAAAGCCACCTATCTCCCCTACGAGGTGACTCTGGGCAAGGTAACTACAGGGATAAGCATCATGGATATCCTTCGAAAAGCTACAGTGATTTGGATTGTATACTTATACAACCAATTTACAATACAATACAATACTAGAGTTGGAAGGGACCTTGGAGGTCTTCTAGTCCAACCCCCTGCCTAGGCAGGAAACCCTATACCGTTTCAGACAAATAGCTATCCATCATCTTCTTAAAGACTTCCAGTGTTGGGGCATTCACAACTTCTGGAGGCAAGCTGTTCCACTGATTAATTGTTCTCACTGTCAGGAAATTTCTCCTCAGTTCTAAGTTGCTTCTCTCCTTGATTAGTTTCCACCCATTGCTTCTTGTTCTACCCTCAGGTGCTTTGGAGAATAGTTTGACTCCCTCTTCTTTGTGGCAACCTCTGAGATATTGGAATAATGCTATCATGTCTCCCCTAGTCCTTCTTTCTCTTAAGCTAAACATACCCAGTTCCTGCAATTTCATTGTAGACATGATGTACAATGACAATAAAACCTATACTATAACTTAAATCCTACAGTAGGAGCAATCCAAAACCTGTACATGTAGTTTTAAGCAGTCTGCATCTGGATGGTGAAAAGCCCAGAGGTTCTTGACAGGATGAAAGGGCCTGTGGGATTTCTATGAAAGGTTGGATTATCTCTAAAGCAAGAATCTCCAAGATGGAGTTACTAATAATTTCCTTTTGACAAAATTTGCTCCCTCTTGACAAATTTAGTACAGACCTGACCAGAAAAAGTAAAAAAAAAGCACAGGAAGATCCTTGGTCTTTTTCAAAATCAGGGTTTCCACTGATATTTGAAAATGGGATATGAACTCTCTGACATGGCGTTTAGTAGGAGCACAGAAATATTTCAATGGACTGATGAAGTGTTTTGTTCCCTAATGAACCGAGCTGAATCAGAGAACTTTTGATGTGTTCTATTGAAAATGTTTTTGCCTTGCTCAACCCATGGTTGTCTGAGAAAGCAAAACGTGTCAATCTGAAATAGAAAAGTAAAAATCCAACAATGCTATCTCCCTTATCTAAGAAGTCTATGTTGCACTTGGCTTCCTGTACATTTCAGATGTACAGTACTTAGCATGGTTGCCACGGCTGAAGGCTGACATTCAGCGGGCAGAAAATATTCCATATGGGAATATCTGTCATATTCGTTTGGAGATGCACAGCTGAGGAATCAAGCTGCAAGCCAAGTTCAAAATCAAACTTCAATGTTATTGAAAAAATAGGTTCAGCCTTGCCAGTTGGAACCATGAAGATCATTGACAGCAAGTATAAACCAAATGGAAGCAATCCGGAATGTGCTTGTAAGGAAAACACATGAATGAAGCTGAACCTCAATTAGAGCAGTTCAGCTTCATTTACACCTGCATAAGGATGAAAGAATGTTGGGTAGATATGGTATGACCACTCTAGAATTCATAACTAGAAGCACCTTTGTAGCAGCTCGAATTTTGACAGCATCTAACCTAAGATTCTAGGCAAGATTCAATAACAGCTACCATCTTTATCACATGCATATTATTTGGACTGATTGTGGGAAACTTAAGTTAGACCATTGCTACTGCTTAATCCACTGCAACTCTGCAACTCAGACAGAAACTTTGGGTGTGATTTATGACAGGCAGAGCAATTACAGTCACAGGTTTCTCTAGGTTTAAATAGCCTAGCCTGTTTTTTGTTTTTTTGCCAGTATTGAGTCAAACAGAAATTGCCTTTCTATACAGCAAGAGACAGCTGCAAATGAAAGGGCAAGTTATACAGCTCTTTAGAAAGAGAAAAACTTGGGGCGGGGGAAGGTCTCTCAGCATTAGCTTATTAAAATAGCAATAAAGTTTCAATCTCTAGAATAACTTATATTTGAACAGTAAATTTGATTTAGAATTCAACTCCATTTCAAAACCATTTGAGACTATAATTTACATTTACAATTTTCAATTTGTGAAAATTGAAAACTTGGGGTTTAGAGTTTATTTCTTGTCATTACCATATGAAATACGTATAATTCCATAGTATTGACTTAATTTATTATTCATTATCTAGTTGCTCTTTTTCCTTTTTTCTAATAATTTGAATTGTGTTAACCAAGTACTTCCAAAGTTTAATAGTTATTAGTCACATTTTGATCACTTCGGTAGAACATTTATTCTGCATCGCTTCAAAGCACCCATTCCAAATTCATGAACACAACCTTAACGATTGAAGTTTTTCTCATAAGCTTATCTTTCTCTGGTCGATGTAACTTTGAAAAGGAAACCAAACTAGTGTGTGTGAGGAATGGGGAGGTCTTTGAGCCAGCATTGATTCCTAGACAAATCCCTGTATTTTTCTGGATGAGATTTTCAGAAGTGGTTTACCACTGTTTTCTTCCTAGGGCTAAAAAGACAGTGACTGGCTGAAGGTCACCCAGCTGACTTCGTGCTTAAGCTGGGACTAGAACTCCTGGTTTCTCGGCTGGCGGATCTCTATGGTATGGATCCAGGCACACTTTTTTTTTAATCAGAGCCAGTGTCCCTTCCACTGGAAGGATGATGCGATTATTTTTGTTTGTGAACATCTCTAGGAAGGCAGGAGGAAGATTTGCCCTTGGAGTGTACTTGAGAGAGTTGCTACTTTGGTTGAGTCTTATGCCCCTTCCAATATGATCAGTTCCACTGGGGAAGGCTGGGGACCTTTTCCTTCCCAGACTCTAAATCAGGTGCTGGGCTTCTACAAGTTGTGGCTGATTACTTGACTGTATTAGAACTGCAGAATATACCCCAAAGGTCTTGTTCTTTCTGAGTTTCATCTGCACATAACTCTCAGACTGTTGGCTCCTGAATTGCAAAATCCGAACCTATCAAGCCCTCAAATTCAGATTTTTTTTTAAAAAAAATGTTTAATTACAGTAATAAAAATGAATGCAAACTAAACTCAGTGAAAGGAAAGTAAAAAGAGGGAATAAAAAGCACAAAGAAAAAAAAAGAAGTGTGAAATAAAGAAAAAGAAATATATAAAAAATTCCAATCTTCATCAAAGAAAGTACAGTACAGGTAGTCCTTGATTTACGACCACAATTGAGCCCAAAATTTATGTTGCTAAGCAAGGAAGTTGTTAAATGATTTTTGCCCCATTTTACAATCTTTCTTGCCACAGTTTTAAGTGAATAACTGCATCTGTTGCTAGTAACACAGTTAAGTGAATCTGGCTTCCCCATTGACTTTGTCAGAAGACTGCAAAAGATGATCACATGACTTCAGGGCACTGCAACCGTCATAAATAAATGCCAGCTACCAAGGATCTGAATTTTGATCCATTGGGATGCTGCGATGATTGCAAGTGTAAAAACAGTCAGAAGTCACTTTTTTTTCAGTGCCTTTGAAACTTTGAACGGTGACTAATAACTGATGGTAAATCGAGAACTATCTGTATAAACAGTAGTTGTTTACTCTCTGTAAGGTTCAACTGTTATCTCTTCATCCCAGATTCCATCCCTTATACTTTAGCTATAAGCAAATCCATAAAACATCATTTTTTTAGTTCTGGTATCAGCAAAAATTCTGTAAAGGTTTTACCAGGATTTCATAAGAACATGTCTTATTTTAACCTTGATGAAATAAAAAAAAACTTTGTATTTCTTCCTTTTACTGGTTAAAATCTTAATCTTTAATCCATTCAATTATTGTCATAGGATTTGATCTCTTGTCAATTCTTCTGTCCCATTGCATTGCTTCTTCTTGTAAAGCCAATAAAGAGACATTATCCAGGCCATTCCCTTGGTTTATTATTTGTATTTCCCTTTAAATTTGTAAAACTTCAGCTGGCTTCTTTTGGTTCAGTTACAACAGCCTGTTTGCACCACCCCCACAGTCACATGATCACAATCGGGTGCTTGGCAAACAGCTTGTGTTTATGATAGAATAAACACAGCATTTCCTTTCTTCTTTGCCAATTTTTGAAGGTTTTTTTTTTCAATTTTCAGCAAAAATGCCTATCAGGGGGAGCTGGATTTGTTTAAGAACCTGCATGATTTCATAACCACCCTAAAAATTGCCGTAAAATCAAGTCTGACTGGAATTACGATGCTATTGATTTACAATAGAAATTATGGGCCAAATTGTGGTCATAAAACAAGGATAATCTGTAAAGAATCCTCATCTGAGTCATTCTCTTATCACTTGTATTTCTACTTTAAATGCTTCCCTCTTTTATCCAATATTTCTCATTCTATTTTTTTAATCAAACAAGATTCATTTCATGTCTTTCATTTCTTTATTAAACATCCTTTAGATGTAACCTATGAAAGCAGATATTGTTACTGATATTGTTGATATTGTGGCTACTAATTTCTGGTCCTATCCTTGAAAAACTCCTTTAGTATTTCAAATGCTGTAGTGTATCATTATGCAGATCCTAATCTTCTGATGACAAGAAAAAGTATTGTATGGTCAACCAAACTACCATTTATGGTCATCAGAGATTGAGATAACAGGAAATGCATATATTATAGCCAGTATTTCCAGGGTGGTTCAGCATAACAGCTTAGACGAGTCTTTGCATGTACAACATAAAGAAGAATGGTTCTAAGTTGCACATTGTCAAGATGTAAATTGAGTTGATGTGTACACTAATGCCACTCTGTGAGATATCTCCAAGAAGGAAAAGGAAGATGGATAATGTATGCAACAATTGGAATCAAAGCTATTGGGATCCCTTTGCCTAATGAGATCACAACCATCAGAAGATATTCAAATATGTCTCTGAGAGAGGCATTTTCTGCCCTTGGCTTTCATTATGGACTTTGCTGAAAACATTGAAGAATGTAACTTTCAAAGAATTCTACAAATCAAAAATAGAATCCTAACCAGTGGTGAGTGGAACTAAGAATTTTGTGGTCCTGCCTGAAGCAGCAAGTGAGAGGAGCAAACCTAATAAAGGATAGCCTCTACCAATACTGTAGGAAAAAGACTTGCTTCTGTACCTTAAATATTTAAAATATTACTTGTAGGAACCAACAACTTTTAAAAAGTTTTCTAAAAACCCTAACAGTTTTCCTAGGTTTCTAGTATTTAATATTTTCAAAAATATTTATAAAGCTTACCTTGTGTGACCACTTTGATTATAATTAAAGTTGATACAACTCGTAAAGATGTATTACAACTTTTAAAGAAAGATGCAGGCTTGGGCTTGGAATCAGTAGCATGTTCAGAAGAATTGTGTTGACTTTCCTTAGGGACAACACCTTTAAATAAGTCTTCACCCAGTCGTCTCATGGTTGAGGTCATTGCTGCATGCTATTTATGCAAGCAATAAAAAGTAGGACATGATTATAGTATTCTGTGTTATGTATTGTCATAATATATTTATTCCATATACATTTTACTGTAATATAAATGTTATAGACAAATATTATCAATTCTGCAATCTGACCATTTAAAATATGCAAAGTACTTCCAAACAAGTGTTCTCAGAAGATAAATACTTAATGTAATAAACCATTTAATATGTTTGACACTATAGTTTATATTCAGAATTAGAACTGAACAGTTCACAATGTAGGTTTGGTTTTGGAAATGCTCCAATTTCTGTCTATTACAAATCTGTAATGAAGATACATTGTTCCATAATGATTAATTATAAGATTGATATGAACTTGCATCAAAGCAGAAAAACAAAAATTCTAGTGTTCTCAGAAGATGGATTCACAAAAGAACTGGGTCTTACAAGAAACATTGTGGAACATAACATTAATATTAAAATGATTTATCTATGATGAAATGATATTTAATCATTTCATTATTTATGCATTTATTAGATCTATGTACTGCCCATCACGTCTAGAAGCAGGTTAAAATTTAGATTAAGCAGTGCCATAAAAAGCGAGTTTTGTTTTGTTCAGAGAAACATCCTTAGTGAAAAGCGCATTTCCTGCATGAAAACATATTTTACCTGGGTACTTCCATCCAACTGCCTTACAGCCCAGTAAATGCACTTAACCACAGGGAAGTGCAGGTTAGGATTCACAAAGGGCAACCACTGAAGTTGTTCCACAACTAGAGGCAAAAGCTGCAAAACACAAACAGAAAATTGCAATTATTTTCCACATTATAGTCTTATAAATAGATTGTATTTGGAAGCTGGTTCTTGTAATATAAAATATTCACATTACGCTTGTAATATAAAAATTAAAATGATTAAAAGTTAAATATTAATACGCAGAAACGTATCTCAAACTATGAATTAGAGAAATGCAATTTAAATTTTTTTCTCACTAATTTTTCCTGCTTTTTTCCTTGCAAATCTTCCAAAACCAGCCCAGCCTTCCCAACCAACCTGTTTGGCTGATCCAGGTGCTAGGATTGTGCTGGACCTTGATTAGCTCCCCCCTCCTCCTTCCACAAATATTCATGTTTCCATATGTTTGAACTTTAAATACTTTAATTTTATTCAAGCAGTAATGAATTGCCTAAAAATGGTTAATTCTGGCTTTTTCAGTGAACATTCCAGTTTAAATGATATCAATCTAACGATCTATAACAGTCTACTTTTACTAGCAAATTCTAACCTAATGGTTTGCCATTGCCTTGAGCCCTGGAATTGGCTATGGTCACCCATCCAAGAATTAACCTGGACTGATCTGAGATCAGCCCAGATCAGCTATCACTTATCTGGGCTACAAACTGCTATTCAGGACAACATTGTAGGGACATAAATAGCACGTAGTCTTTTGGTCAGTCAGTATTTTGCATAATGAATGCCGTTTGGAACTGGATTTGTTTACGATTGCTGTTGATATAGCACTATCATTATGGAAGGTATTCCTCACGCAGGGAAGTTTTACATCCTCTTTGAGATTCCTGTACTAGGAACACAACCTGGATTGTAGTGTTAACAAAAGCCTGTTAATAACATCTGTACTGTAGCTAACACATAATTTTCGGAGAGATAGTATATTTGGCATTATGATGCCATTAACAGGTTTTAAATATTTTGGTATGCAGCTTGATTGAGAAATTAATCCCTTTTTAAAAAAAAAACTTTATTAAACTCATTCTTCTGGCATTATCACAACTTTTCTATTACAGAGCACAGGAAGAAGCTTACTTGGGCCTGTGTGGAATGGACGGTGCAAGGCTATGCATGCTGAATTAGAAACAAGTTCCACTGCAACCAATTGGGTTACTTTCAGGCAAGCATGTTTAGCACTGCAGCTAATGGACATACACGAGCACTTTTGTTTTGTAATTGTCTATCTTAAGTAACCATTATCTCTTGTTTAAGAAGAAAAAAATCATTCTATTAGCAGACCACTTTCATGTACCAGTGCTGAACATACAAATGATACCAATGTACTTTTTTATTACATTAAGTTGGAAAAAATTCTACCTTGACACATTTCTCCTGCATATAGTTTTTGCTGGAAACAAGTGTGCCTGTTAGCTTGTGAATGTTTTCTTTGTCTTCATCAACAATCAATTTGCATAGGTGCTGCTCTGAGATCCAGTTCATTAATACCGTTAATAAGTTATAAACATGTGAATTAAGTGGCAACTGCAAAAAAATAAAACACAGAAAGGAGAATCGAAAATATCTTTACTGTAAGATTATATTGACAGGACGTGCCAATTTAATTTAATTTTTAATTTAATTTAATTTGTTAGCCGCTCCCTCTCCACATGGGACTCGGGGCGGTGTACAATAAAAACATACATAAATAGATATAAACATACACATACACACATATACATACATATACGTACACGGAGGAGGTAACAATTACATATATCACAATAATAATAATAAAAATTAACCATTAAAAATACCCCATAATAAAATTACAAATTTAAAAGGACTGTCAGGAGGAAAAGATAAACTACGGTTGAGCCAGGCCAGATAATTGAAAAAGGTGGGTCTTGAGCTTTACGCGGAAGGAGCGGAGATCGGAAGTAATCCTGATGTCAAGGGGGAGGTCATTCCACAGGGCTGGGCCCATCACAGAGAAGGCCCTGCTCTTGGGTGTCGCCCCCCGACACTGTTTAGCGGACGGCACCCGGAGAAGTCCCTCCCTGTGTGAGCGGATTGGTCGTAGGGATGTATGGGGCAGGATGCGATCCCGCAGGTAACTAGGTCCTGTGCCATGGAGCGCTTTGAAGATCGTAATCAAAACCTTGAAACGCACCCGGTAGACCACAGGAAGCCAGTGCAGCTCGCGCAGGAGAGGTGTTACATGGGAGTACCTAGTCCTCCCCATAATCACCCGCGCGGCCGCATTCTGGACCAACTGCAGTCTCCGAGTGCATCTCAAGGGAAGCCCCATGTAGAGAGCATTGCAGTAGTCCAGGCGAGACGTCACCAGCGCATGGGTGACTGTGCGTAAGGCATCCCGGTCCAATTTGAATGTTTGGCTGTACAACACATACCCAGTTTGGGTCACCTGTTCCCAAAGTTCATGAAAACCATGGCTGGCACTGATAAGAAAGTGAGAAGGAAGGGAAATGTTGTTCCACCTTCATATGCATGGATAATATATCCGGTAATACTGTAAGTATTATATAGCTACAACTGGCTCTTCTTTTCCTGTGCGCAGCTGCTACTTGTATTTATGATAGCAATTGGGTGCAGAATTTATGTTGCTAAGTAATACAATCATTAAGTGTGATGCCACATGACCACATCACTTACTGACAGTAGGTCCAACAATCCCAATTGCCATTGTAACTCCAGGACTATAAAGTCTTAAAGAGGGAAGAGGCAGGAGCCCCAGGCAAGCAGGTCAGTGTATAACAGCTTGGGATGATATGTGGGAAAGACTATAGGGAGGATAGCATTTTTAGACCTGCAAGATTTTGTCAATATAGCATTACAATAAAGTAGAATTCACACATCAGATTGAGCCATTGTTTCTTTTAATTTCATACTTTAATTCTTTTTACTTTCTATTTAGAATATTCCTCAACTTACACTTATATTTCTTCTGACAAACCCAATCTTCTATACACTAAAGGGGAAATAAATGCTTATTTCTTGCAACACACCACAAACTACTTACTACTATTCAACCAGTATCTGCATGTCACAAATTCTACCACCCATTTTATTATCTTTAATACAGTCTTCCATTCATCTATTTGCTCTAATTTTAATCACTAATGAGCAATCATTCCCTCTATTCCCTTGCAAAGCACATTTATCTAAGTCTTTTGATATATTGTTTTTCATATTCATACTCTTCACTGCATCATATAAGCCTTCCCTGAAAATCATTTGAGGTGTCAGGATCAACACAAAACTATACAGATATTAACTTCCAAACCAATACACCACTAATGTAACCACAATCATTATTAGATTTTTTTAACCATCACACATCTTTGTCTCATTTCCTTCTCACTGCTGAACCATTTGTGAAGCTTTCCATGCATTATTTTAATGTTGGTTGGGACTTGGTTGCTAGAGGCAGAAGTATTTACAGATACAGCAACCAATTTTCATATTTGCAAAAGGCATTCTGTAATTTAAGAATATTCTACAAATTAATAAATGTATGCAAATATTTTAATTTCAATTTTTTTTAGTCTGTGATCTTTTTTACTTCTTTCTTCCTTGAACATATATGCATAATTAGTACATAATGTATATTAATGATTAAGATATATTTTTAAAAACTATTTAAAAAAGAAAACATCTTTCTTTTTTTTTAAATGATCACTACGAATTCTGAGAACTCGCTGATTACCTTCAGCAATACAAATGAATGTAACTCAATAACTTCTGCATACGAATAGTCAGTGTTCACAAGGCATCTCACATATAGTATAAAAAGGACAATTGTATATTCTATATGCACAGCTGCCCTGTCCGCTCTCACACAAAATAAGGTTTTCTGACTTTAAAATTCTGAGTTGGGGCATTGAGTGATTTATAGAATTTGCTTTACTTACTTTATAGGCCTTTGCTGGTGCTATTGCTCTTTCTGACTTCACAGATTTACGGTCTTGGAATGTGGCTTCTTTAGATCTCTGTACTGATAAAAATTCATGCTTTCTCTGAAATAGGGCAAAGACACAATGTGTAAGATTTCTGATGGTGGAATGGGCAGAGGACTAAGATAACAAAAGCCAAGATTCAATATTACCTGCAAATTCTCTAAACGAGCCTGTACTTTTCGAGACTGGACTTCAAGCTTTTTGTTTTGCTCAGTCACATCACTTAACTAAAAATAGGGAGAAAATGTTGAACCAAAGCTTAACATTAAATATTTCTACTATATGAAATCTTCTGTTTCCCAAGAAATGAACCCTGAACCAAAGCGCTGATTATGTATAGTTTTTTTTTCTGACATGATGAAAACTCATTTAAAGTTCTATACTCATTTAAAAAGGGCTGACTTCACACAGGCAGTTAGTCCAAAGTTTAAAATCACCTAGCTACATTTTCCATCAGTATGGAGATCAAAATCCTGCTACCAAAAAATTCTGATTTCAATCCTAAATATATTCAAAGCACATTTATCTAATGGCATGTTTTATTGAAACTGTCATGGATTTTTCAGCACTGTGGTTAAAGACTATTTCACACATATTTTCACATTTCCAAAGTTATATTGCCACAATAAATCAAACAAATCTTTATATTATAGTCATAGATTAACATAAGGGGGTGGAGTACACACATTTTTTAAAAAAGATAAAACTAAAGTGAAAAGATACATACACATAAGACATAAAAGGTATACAAATATAAAAAGTGAAAAATCTAAAAGACGTTGTAAAGAGCAAAAATGTATCAAATATAAAAACACGTATTGTCTAAACTAAAATGTATGACACATAAAAGGAAGCATTAAATGTTAGCACATGAAAGGCCATACTTGTTAGGTGACAGCACCCCAATATGGCAGACCAGGTACACCCTGAATGTAATTAATAATGCTAAGCCCTAGATCTGGCCTGACATATCTAATCATCTGACAATTTTTTGGTGCACAGAACAGAACCTGGCTGGCAATGGCTGTCTGTTGTAGCAAAGTTAGTATCTAAAAGCAATGGAATGGGGTAAAATTGTCCTTGTGCTCCAAGTAGGCTGGATGACACTAGCATGACGACCTGTAATGTACAAGCACTGGAGACGAACACATTCTGGTGCCTCTGCATGTCAAAGTCACGAGGGCACTGCTGCTCCAAGGATGGAGAGCTACTATTTTGATCTTCAAGGATGCCCGTGGGGAGGGAAGTGCATGACATTGTGTCCCAGGAAAGGGCTTTCTGAGGTTAGACAGTTTAAGGTATGGCATAGGGAAGTCAGAATAACTGTTGGAAGCTCTGGTGAGAAATCTTGGGGCCTTGGATAGGCTTGACTATCCATGTTGATTACACCTTTCCTACAGTGCTTTGAAAGCTACTTATATACCTGAAAACATCTAATAAGTAGCCACAATTCGTTAAAGTTTCCTGTGATGTGTTTAGTCCTTTTCAACTACTGCAGATGTCTCCAATCTGCAATAAAAACATGAGCACTTTTGCCCATTGCTAAAACATATTAAACTGTAACAGATTATGATAATTAGAAAACTTTAATTTTCAGACAGAAGAGCTTAAATAATGAAGACTATTAAGCTACAGTAATTCAAACGCTAATTTTTAAAAAGATACCACTATGTATTAGGGTTAAAATACATGAATCTTCCTGACAACTATATTCTTAAAACAAAATAATCTGTAGATATTTGTCACCGTCATTGTTGTAACATATTAATACTTCATATTAAAAACAACCTATTTATAGCGCTTAATGCCAGATTAATGATTCTGTTAAAACTGTTAATTGCCTGTTTTTTTAAGGTGTCATTCAGCTCCCTTAGTGTTTCAAATGATGTCTTCAGCCTTTTGTTCTCCTTTATTTTTTCTTTCAAGGAATCGGACAATTGCTTTATTTCAGCTCCATGTTGCTGCAAACCAAAGTAAGAACTTTTAAAATAAAATTAACCAGAGTTTTAAAAAAAACATTGTAAATCAAAGACCATCTCTGTATGTAAGACAGACAAGATATAAATACTATAAGGAATGAAATCATTGTACCATCCAGAGCCTGCTGTCTCAAATAAAAATCCAATCATCTCAAAATGAAAACAGAAAAAGATAAACATTCTAAAGGAAGACGAAACTTAATTTTCTTTGAGCAACCTTTCTGTCAACATTCTAAAATACAATTCTCCCTAGTGCAGGGCAGAAAAACTGGCTAAGAGACCACTGAAAGAAGGAAAAAAAGAAACAAACAAAACATAGTTACAGTATACTAAAAGAATCAATAAGATTAAACTCTTAAGCATGCATCTTAGATATATTACACTCTATAGATATACATGAGCATATACACTACGATCGCTGTATAAGCTTTACTATCAATCCCAATCTTGCTAACAGGAAAGTATTTCATTTGCTCTCCCCATAATATCTTATTTAATACCTCTATATCCCCCGATTACCCAGAGATTTGTTTTTCAGTCCACTTCCAATACTGATGCCCTATATTTAATGTTTTCTGTAAATTACCCAAGAAAAAGATTTCTTAAGGAGTGGAGAACTGATATATAACAGTGGGGCCCAAATCTCCAGCTGCACTGCTTTCACAACTGCCTGGGCAATGATGATATCTAAGAACCCTTTCTCTTATGTCCATAGGAAGGATAAATAGCAATAGCACTTAGAATTACATACCGCTTCATATTGCTTTATAGCCCTCTCTAAGCGATTGACAGAGTCAGCATATTGCCCCAAACAATCTGGGTCCTCACTTTATCGCCCTCGGAAGGATGGAAGGCTGAATCAATCTTGAGCCTGGTGAGATTCGATCTGCCAAATTGCAGGCAGAAGTAGCCTGCAGTCCTGCACCCTCACCACTGAGGCTCTATAAATCTATAAATTCACAACTTTTCTTCTGATGATATCAATACAGTCTTGTGTGTTTATTAGAATTATTTTCTCAAATTTAATAAGAATTTTGTAATTAGGGATACCTCCTTCATAATTTGAAATTTTGTATGAACTTCTTCTTCAACGCCCTTTATCTTGGTCAAAGCAGCTTCATGCCTACAAAGCTGGACTTCCCGTTCAGCTACGAAACATTCTCTCTTTTGAAGTCTCAAAGCATACTCACGCTGACTTAATTTTTCTTGCTGTACACCATAAAAGACAAAAGAAGCAAAAACAAAATATAGTAGCATTTGCTGATATTTGAAAGAAAATGAAAATGTACCCATCTCCGAACCATTATTAATATTTTACCTGTAGCTTCCGATGGATGATTGATAATTCATGGCAAATATCATTGAACTGGGGTGTTACTATGCTTTCCTCATTCAATTCTTGGGTTTCAGAAATGTCCACATTGTCTCTTACTGTATCACTGTCATTATTATAATCACAGTAAGCAGTCAATCCTAAAGTGGATGGCAGAGTAATATCTAATAGATGAAAATGGAAGCAGCATTATCAGCATTATATTCATCCATTTTATAAAAAGCCATTACAATTTTTTTTTTCATTATGGGAAGATTGTATGCTGGTTATGTGACTAGCCTCTTTTCCTGATGATGACATAAAAGGCAGAGTTTTGTCTGTCAATTAGTTCACATTATGAATCATTATCAACTATTCTCTAAACAGGGAAATCTAACATTTGGAGATAGTTCAAAAGAATTAAACAGCACAATTAAGTCTAAAAGTTTAGCCATAAATATACAGGAACCAAAGCTCCCTGCAAGGTACCTTAACATAGAAAATTAACAGAATACAGGTTAAAACATGTAACAATAGCAAAACTATGTAAAAACAGCAAAATTAAATTATTGAACATCCTAGATTTTATTAGGAAAGGAAATCATGTAGATATTGAAATTTATATTCAATTCTTTTCCCCCTAATCCCAAAGCAACGCTGGCATCTTTGTGGATCACTTTGATTTCTTAATCAGAGTGTTTGATATATGTGCATCTGACGAATGTAGAATTTTTTAGGGATGCCAGATCTTCTCTATACTTACACGGGTGCCAAATAACAACAATCTCACCTCTGAAATCTCAGATTAACATCTGAAATCTCTTAAGATTTGTGTTCTGACATGGGAGAAATTGTAAAATTTTAGTGAGATTTTTTTTAACTGGATGTAAATATGTGCAATGTAATTGTGCATGATTCAGTATGCCCATGGCTATTACATCACCTTTTAAAATTGCTACATCTTTTTACTTGGAATTACACACATTCTTGCCACAGCTTTAAAATTGCTATTAAAGAAATACATAAGAAACAAACCTTGAAAACATCAAGAATGATTTCCAGTTGCTCTTATGACTTTCTCAGAATGGAAAAAAAACACTTTTTCCCTCCCAATTCTGACAAGAATGACTGAAATTAAAAGTCCTGAATATGATCAACTAAACAACTTAAATGACTGTTTTGTTTAGACAGATAGATAAAATGAGTTATATAATCAGTATAATGAATGTGTTTTGCTACCGTGTTTCCCTGAAAATACGACCTGTCCTGATAATAAGGCCACGCCACATTTTTCTGGTGGGCAAAAATATAAGCCCTCTGCCGCAAATAAGCCCCCTGGACAACCCCCACCTCCAGCCAGGCAGAGCGCCGCTCACCAACCTAGCGGTATCCCAAAGGTGCCAAGCCGCAGGAACCGGGGGGGGGGGGGAGGCAAAGGTGGTCGCGTTGCTTGGTGCCTTTGGGATACTGTTAGGTCGGTGAGCAGCGCTGTGGCCAACTGAAAACGGGGGTTGCTGGGCGGTTGTTCTCTTGCGAGCGGGCTCCCGAAGAGCCGGGCACAGCCTCAGGGGCGAATGGCTGTGTTGCGCTGTCGCAGCAGCGCAACACAACAGCCATGAAGCAACCACGCTCACGAGCAGCCACCCGGCAAACCCCCTTTCCAGCCAGGCACAGCGCCATTCACTGACCTAGGGGTATTGCCAAGCCGCGTGAGTGCCTGTTCCCCCCCGCCCGGCTCCCGCATCTTGGTGCCTTTGAAATGCCAGTAAAAGGCGCTCTGCATGGCTGGAGAAGGGAGTTGCGTGAGCAGCTGTTCCGCTCCCGCTCGTGTGCCTCCCAGCCTCACGATACCCTGGCCCAGCTCTCCCCACAGAGCCAGAGTAACTTCACCACCGCATGGCTTTTTCGGTGGCTTCCAAATGGAGTCTTCTGGCAGTAGCTGCTCTGGGCATACGCTCTATGGTTGTGGGCCAGCTGCTGGCAGAGTGTACAACCATAGAGTGTACGTCCAGTGCGGCCACTGCCGGAAGACTCGGTTTGGAAGCCATCAAAAAGCCATGCGGCAGCGGTAGCAAAGAGAGCTGGGCCAGGGCTTCGTAAGGCTGGGAGGCGTGAGAGCGGAACAGCCACTCGCGCAACCCCCCTCTCCAGCCATGCAGAGCGCCATTCACTGGCATTTCGAAGGTGCCAAGCCGCGGGAGCCAGGTGGCGGCGAACAGGCGCTCACATGGCTTGGCGATACCCCTAGGTCAGTGAATGGAGCTGTGCCCGGCTGGAAAGGGGGTTTGCCGGGTGGCTACTTGTGAGCGTGGTCGTTTCATGGCTGCTGTGTCGTGCTCCTGCGACAGCTCAACACAGCCACTTGCCCATGAGGCTGTGCCCGGTTCTTTGGGAGCCCGCTCGCAAGAGAGCAGCCACCCAGCAACCCCAAAACAATAAATCCTCCCCTCATAATAAGGCCCAAGCCATATTTTGTGAGTAAAAAGAAGATAAGACCCTGTCTTATTTTCGGAGAAACACGGTATTCTGCAAAACACAGATTTAGTGAAGATACTTGTTAATTCAGAACACAAAATAGATACTCCACCTCACAAGATAGATACTCCACCCTCTTGTCTGGAACTAAGAGCAAACATTTCCTCCACAACGGAATAGCAACAATTTGTCATAACTAAGTCCTAGAAACCTCAATAGGGTGAAAAATGGAGTTTCCACGTGTGAAATGCAAATGTGAATTAAGACAGGGCACAAGGGAGCACTAAGAATGCAGTTCATCTTGCATAGAGTGACATTAATGTTGCAGTTAAAAGCCTAGAAAAATGTAGTAGGATCAAGCCAATGATACATTCTGCATAATTTCAGAAGTGATTATGTTATTTTGCTCAGGTTGTGTTAGAAATAAGTAATTGAATACCTGCTTCTGAATATATGCCTTCACTGTGGATTTCACCATTTCCAAGAAAATCTCCAATTGGTTCTGGCTGTATATGAAGCTGGTCTGAATCGCACAAAGAATCCAACTCATCATCTGGCCTAACAAACACAATTATCACGGTAATCACAATTATCACAGTATAAGACAATTCTAGAATTACCAGAAAATTTAGTACTTCACAGGAAGTTATTGAACTGAATTATTAAATGACCTGATAGGTTATGCATTATAAAAGGATGTATGTTTCGAAGAGTAGAGATTTCTTACCAAGCCAATTTTTTCAAAGTTTTTGAGGAGTCCAAAAATCTTCTATTATGCTTTCTTTTGCAGTACAGAAGCTTTGATTGTGAGGAATTTATAAGTATAGATGCAACTGTATCATCAAGTGAGTTATCTCCTGTGAGGAAACTTTACTTTACTTTACTGAATTACAGTTAAGAGACCATCATTAATTAGTTACAGAAGATCATCACTGCATTATGGAATGTTTTGCACTGTAATACAGCAAACAAATAAAGATAAAATGCTCAGCTATTAAATGCAGACATATACCCCAACTGTGCATATTGCTAATTTCTTTGATTTAAAGGAAATTGCCCACTTTTCCTTAATTCTTCCAAAGCAAATCTAAGAGGCACAATGTTGGGATGTTCTATCTTACCAGTATGCCACACCATCCATGGGAGATCACTATTAGTTAAAAGCCTGTTGCTTACCTCTCTGCACTATAACCAAGTAAAATATCTCCCTTCATAACATATCATGCCAGGTTTTTTGGGGAAGGTGCTGCCCCTCCTAAGTGAATAGTAAAATGCGGTGTGGAAAGGTATCTTTCTTTTCATCATTTTAGTCATTGTCTATCCACTGCAGGATGAAGGCCTCTTCTGCATATTTCCAACCAATATGGTCTTTCTCTTATTGTGGCTAAAAAGGTGCTTCCCAAACTCTTGATGATGCTTACATATTTTCTATAAAGCAACTGATTGTTTTATACAAAAACTATTATAAATCATTTTTAGATTAGTAGAAATTCTGCCATATCTAATTAAGTTCTCACATAACAGTATTGTTTAAAAATGTCAGAGTATTACTCTCTATTATGTGATATTGCAATTTTAAGGTATAGAGGAGGGCAACTAGTTTTTATTTTAATGTCTAGTTGCACAATTATGAAATTATCAATAAACCAGCCTTGGACTCTAAATGTTATGAGCATTATCCAGCCTCAAGAAATATGTTATCCTGTTACATAGGATCACCCATTTTCAAGCACACATTTCAACATTGGTATCACCATTAGGCCGAGGGCAGAGATCATAGGGCCAGGTTTTTTTTCAAACCTTCAGAGAACATGCACCACTAGGGTTCAAACCTGATGTCCTTTTTACAAGGCCATTCAAAAACACTCTACAAAAACCCTTAAATAATATTCCCTTGACCAGATTCCACTTTTCCATAGAAATATTTCATTATGTATGTGCAAAGCACCTCATGCTCAAGGCCCAGATCTAGAAGCACTTCTCAGTGACAACTGTGTAGGCCAAAAGACCTGTTTTGCATGTTTAAACTTATATACAGTCTTCATTCATAACTTTAGAGTTTGAAGCAAGTTTTCATACATTTGAAATGAGCGAGCAGGATCTCTGACAGGAAGGCATTGCTAGTAGGAACAAAATCAGTTTAGGATTCATACATTGGATGAAGTTCGGCAATTGGGTAAATTCAGTGGAATGTGCTCAGTAAACTGTTAGGTGTGTTGTGCAGACAAAGCTGCCCTTAACAAAGTGCCAATCATTACTCATTGCTTTTGATGGGGAGATACAACTAAATTTTAATAAAAGCTCTCTACTGTACCTTTTCTTGTTAACAAACTAAACGCATGTCGTTTTAAATGTCTTACCTGCCGCTTTCAGGGCCCTTCTACTTTTACTTTTGGCTTGTGTTACATCCAAAAGATAAGCCTGAAAAAGGAAGTGCATATCAGAATTAGGAGCACCATCTAGTGTTTGCTTCTTACACAGGTTTTTTTTTTAAAATGTTCGTTTGCTCTGGCATTTAATTTAAGTCTCTGCTACTCTAAACTCCTTTTAGAACCAGTTAATAGGGCCACTGAGTGGAGGAAGATTTGACTAACAGTCCAAGCCTCGAAATGAGGAACGCAAACCCGCTAGAAATCCTCTTTCCCCGAACCAAACTTGGGATAATGCTTCGAAGATGATCTGTCTTGCGCCGGGCAGGAACCCATAAGAAAAACGAGTCCGTCTGAACCCGTGGCCCGCTTTTTCCCCAACTCCCAAGTTCTATCTATGGTCACAGGCAAACCAAGGCCAGCCTTGTGTTTTAGGGCCGTGGCAAAACCGACATTTAGGAATTAAATAGCCACGTTTCTATCAAGCTCCACTCCACGCCCGGATCTCGTGAGGATGGAGCTACACGTATTCAAAGGAGCCCCTAAGCCACCCTTCCCCTCTCCTCGCGTATCCCCACCTCTCTACTCAGATAACGTCTTCTCCAACGTTCAACCGAACTGCTCAGCTCTGGGGAAGCCGCCATGGAAGAAAAGCCAGCCAGGCGAGCCTTCCCGCCGCCCTCCCGCCTGTTACAACAACCGCCTGCTAAAAGAGCGGGCCAGGCGGAGGAAGGAGGGGCAGCAGAGGAACTAATATGCGCTTGCGCGAGGTGACTGCTCCGCCCACCCCGCCTCTTCGGACGCGATCTTGTTTCCAAGACAACCGGCTAAGCCCGGTTCAGGCGGCTGGCGTTCGGTTTCGGCTACTGAAAAGCACGAAGCAGGCCGCTCTAGGCTTCCTTTCCATTTCTTCACTAAACCGCGATAGTACTAAATTCTGAACCACGATGGCCGCTCTAGGCTTCCTTTCCATTGCTTCACCAAACTGCGATAGTACTAAATTCTGAACCACGATGGCCATCCCACTCTAAGATATTTATAGATTCATATCCTTGTAAGGGTACCCTTACCCCACATATCTTATAAAATTTAACGATGAACAGAACAAACAATTCTGAATCTTGGCCCAGTCTTTTTTTCCTGATCCAACAGACAGATCACAACAGCACCAAGCTGTCATTATCTTCCCCCCTGTATTCTCTACTTTAATCAATAACCCTAGAATTTCCTGGCACTAACCAAGTACCAATCAAGGGCAAATCTGTTTATCCTTCAAACTCATTAAGTTCTACCAGATGTTGTCACCTGCAATTATAACTGATAGAGGACACGTTTCCTTTTGGTTTGAATATGATTTTGCTTTAAGCACTAGAGTTGTTATTGGCAACATGTACTGTATCTCAAATGTAAAAGCATGTACATGCCACCTATAATTTCAGGGAGTAGTCTATATTTCCAGAAAGCCCAGTTGCCTCTTAAAAAAGCACTTTTGCATCAACCATAACCTGGATGACTGAGAATCTTCATAGGCAGTAGTGTATTTTTTAAAGACATTAAATATCAAAATAAGGCAGCTAAATATTGCCACTTGAGCTACTCAAGCTGTTGCAGCATTTTATTTGCTATAGAAAATGATGTTCTAATACAAATGTATGTAGTATAGAAGTAGCAATTAAATTACCTTGTAATATTATTTGACTCATTCAGTTAAGCCAAGTAGCATACAGAAACACAGAACTCCAGACACCTGAGATTTCATTTTAAATTATTTAATACAAAATCAGGAGGAAAAAAAAGTACACCTGAAGTAGACTAGTGTTTGAACATTTATTTCACAACATGCAGGCAATTGAAACACATTTTAAAAAGTACTCAGCTATGAGCTGTAACTTTACATTTATACATCAGAAGTTGTTCATTTTTTAAACAAACAAAAAACCCTGAACATAATCTTGTCTAAATCTGCGGAAGGTTTGTTTAATCTCCAAATACGTCAGCAGAATCATTTTATTTTTGCCCACAATCTGTAATCACAATTCTTTTTGACACTGTTCCTTTGGGAGAGCCAAAAGATTCTATTTGTTTCACTATATCCATCCCATCCTTTACAAACCCAAAGACAACATGTTTAAAGTCCAACTGTTCTGCCTTTTTGAGAGTAATAAAGAATTGAGAATTGTTGGTATCTCTGCCACAATTTGCCATTGACAATAGGCCGGGACCAGTATGTTTTATTTCAAAATTTTCATCTTCAAATGAATTTCCATAAATGGACTGTCCACCTGTGCCATCATGATTAGTGATGTCACCTCCCTGGATTGGAAGAAATTGAGAATTTAGTAAAATATGCAATAGATGGAAACATCTCAAATACAACCAAAACATGTTTACCAATAATAATATATCCAGAAACATTGAGAAATCCACTCTCAATGACAATGGAATATAGGATCCTGGCTGATTTTTTTTTAAAAAATATATTCAGTTTATTCATATATCAGTAATTGGCAGCATTCAAACAAAAAAGTATGTTTTGCTTTTACATGGATTAGCCCAAAGGTTTAAACTAAAAGTTTAGATTATCTTTTAGAGTTAAGATTCAATACTGTTCAAACACAATGGCAAAGTGCAACTATAAATTTAATACTGTTCAAAGACACAGCCTAACTGCAACTATAATTTCCAGTTATATTTACTTTCATTTTTTACTGGAGGGCCTAAGAGTCACTTCAGGTGAGAAGGACAGCCATATAAATTTGACAAAATAAATAAGTAAATACTCAATGATAGAAGGTTGCTCATTATTACTAATTCAAATAAATTCTGTTATGCCACTGTTTAGAATTTCCCTTCTGCTTTTTCAATTTGTGATTATGTTTTCTGTATTGATAACCTTTTCTGCACTGGATCTAAATTGATTCCAATTTTTAAAAAAATACACGTATGAATTTGAAACAGTAACTCCACATTTTTTTCTTAGTCACAATTTCCTTAGGAACTCTGAAAATGATGCAGCAACAAGCAACAAATAAAATGGAAATTTTAATTCCTTTTGATCAGTCTCTCAATGTATTTTAACTTACCTGACAGACAAAATCTGGAATTATTCTGTGAAATCTAGAGTTTCGGAATCCAAATCCTTTTTCTCCTGTGCACAATGCCCTGAAGTTCTCAGCGGTTAGAGGAACAACATTGGAAAACAACTCTATTGTTACATGCCCTAGAGATTCATTATCAACAGAAATTTCAAGATATACTACAGGGTTAGATTCCTTTGAAAATTTTTCTGCAAGAGATACATGTCCCTTCTGTTCTTCCGACAAAATCAGTTGACACTCTTCAAATCTCCTCTTGAAGGTATCAGCCAGTTCTTGGGTTTTAAATCTAACTGCAAGCTGTTCTACTTTAGCTTCACCATCTGAAATTGAAATTCAAGTATTATAATAGCAGTGATCTTGCTGTGAAAATAGTAGATAGTGAAATTATGGGACAGCTCAAAAAAAAAAAACTCACCAGCATAATCTGTTACAGTCCAAACCATGGCATTGTTTGAAGAATTCAAGGGTTTTAAGTCTATTGTTTTTGTGATTATATGATTTGCACAGACTTTGAAAACTTGATCCCTTCTCATTAAAATTCGGTAACATTTCTTTTGCGTATGGAAGAGAATCTTTATTTCTCCAACACCACGTTCTTTCCACTGATTGACTTCTCTGTCCCATCTGTATAGTTTTGCCCTTTCCTTGAAGATAATTTCTTCATCTTCTTCTCCAGATTTTACTTCAACCTAGCAGGAATAAGTAATCATGTTGAATGTGGACACCACTGAAGCAATGTTTAATTGGAAGTATAGCATAATAAGGCCTCTTGTCACTCTATCCTTCCAGTGTTATCCCTGTGTGCATGTGTGTAATATGTGTGTGTGTTAATTACACACATGCACACAGGGATAACATTGTGAAGCTATATATATATATATATATATGTTGTAATTGTACTGATAAATAAATAAAGGGAGACTAGGATAGATCTATTTCGAGCTAATTAGCTCTCATCAGCTAGCCATACCCTTACTGGGATTAGAACCCGGGCTAATGAGAGCTAATTAGCTCGAAATAGATCTATCCTAGTCTCCCTTTATTTATTTATCAGTACAATTACAACACAAATATAAAAAGGCAACAGTAAAAATAAAAATATGGTTTTCTGCCTGCATGGTCTTCTGTGATAAGCCGAAGGACAGAAAGAGGGAGTAGTGACCTTCCTCCCATATTTAGTCATACCAGGGGTTGTAACACAAATATATTGTGTTGCCCAGGTTCAAATCCCAGTAAGGGTATGGCTAGCTGATGAGAGCTAAATAGCTTGAAATAGATCTATATTAGTCTCCCTTTATTTATTTATCAGCACAAATACAACAAACATACATACATACATACATACATACATACATACATACATATATATTTGTTTTTGTAGATTTTCACGGGTGTAGGTATGCTGGTTTTGTTGTATTCGGGTCTTTTCCCCATGTAAGATTGAGATTGTCTTTGCAACATTTTCGGCAAGATCTCACACACACACACACACACACACATATATATATATATATGTATATATATGTATATATATGTATATATATATATACACACATACACATACACATACACATACACACATACACACATACATACATACAGTGGGGCAAAAAAGTATTTAGTCAGCCACCAATTGTGCAAGTTCTCCCACTTAAAAAGATGAGAGAGGCCTGTAATTGGCATCATAGGTAGACCTCAACTATGAGAGACAAAATGTTAAAAAAAAACCAATCAATCACATTGGCTGATTTGGAAAGAATTTATTTGCAAATTATGGTGGAAAATAAGTATTTGGTCACCTACAAAAAAGCAAGATTTCTGGCTCTCACAGACCTGTACCTTCTTCTTTAAGAGGCTCCTCTGTCCTGCACTCATTACCTGTGTCAATGGCACCTGTTTGAACTTGTTATCAGTATAAAAGACACCTGTCCACAACCTCAAACAGTCACACTCCAAACTCCACTATGGTGAAGACTAAAGAGCTGTCGAAGGACACCAGAAACAAAATTGTAGACCTGCACCAGGCTGGGAAGACTGAATCTGCAATAGGCAAGCAGCTTGGTGTGAACAAATCAACTGTGGGAGCAATAATTAGAAAATGAAAGACATACAAGACCACTGATAATCTCCCTCGATCTGGGGCTCCACGCAAGATCTCACCCCATGGGGTCAAAATGATCACAAGAACGGTGAGCAAAAATCCCAGGACCACATGGGGGGACCTAGTGAATGACCTGCAGAGAGCTGGGACCAACGTAACAAAGGCTAGCATCAGTAACACACTACGCCGCCACGGACTCAGATCCTGCAGTGCCAGACGTGTCCCCTTGCTTAAGCCAGTATATGTCCAGGCCTGTCTGAAGTTTGCTAGAGAGCATTTGGATGATCCAGAAGAGGACTGAGAGAATGTCATATGGTCAGATGAAACCAAAATAGAACTGTTTAGTAGAAACACAACTCGTCGTGTTTGGAGGAGAGAGAATGCTGAGTTGCCTCCAAAGAACACCATGCCTACTGTGAAGCATGGGGGTGGCAACATCATACTTTGGGGCTGTTTCTCTGCAAAGGGACCAGGACGACTGATCCGTGTACAGGACAAAATGAATGGGGCCATGTATCATGAGATTTTGAGTGCAAACCTCCTTCCATCAGCAAGAGCATTGAAGATGAAACATGGCTGGGTCTTTCAACATGACAATGATCCCAAACATACTGCCCGGGCAATGAAGGAGTGGCTTTGTAAGAAGCATTTCAAGGTCCTGGAGTGGCCTAGCCAGTCTTCAGATCTCAACCCCATAGAAAACCTTTGGAGGGAGTTGAAAGTCCATGTTGTCCAGCGACAGCCCCAAAACATCACTGCTCTAGAGGAGATCTGCATGGAGGAATGGGCCAACATACCAGCAACAGTGTGTGCCAACCTTGTGAAGACTTACAGGAAACGTTTGACCTCTGTCATTGCCAACAAAGGATATATAACAAAGTATTGAGATGAACTTTTGATATTGACCAAATACTTATTTTCCACCATAATTTGCAAATAAATTCTTTCCAAATCAGCCAATGTGATTGTTTGGATTTTTTTTTACATTTTGTCTCTCATAGTTGAGATCTACCTATGATGCCAATTACAGGCCTCTCTCATCTTTTTAAGTGGGAGAACTTGCACAATTGGTGGCTGACTAAATACTTTTTTGCCCCACTGTATGTATGTATGTATGTATGTATGTATGTATGTATGTATGTATGTATGTATGTATATCTCCTATATGCGATCCTGCCGAAACGTTGCAAAGACAATCTCAACTTTACACGGGAAAAGACCCGAATACAACAAAACCAGCATACCTACACCCATGAAAATCTACGAAAACAAATATATATATATTTTGATCCCACGCTTGAAGATGGCAGGTGCGATCCTGCCGAAACGTTGCAAAGACAATCTCAACTTTACACGGGAAAAGACCCGAATACAACAAAACCAGCATACCTACACCCGTGAAAATCTACGAAAACATATATTATATATATATATATATATATATATATATATATATATATATATATATATATATATATATATATATATATATATATATATATATATATATATATATATATATATATATATATATATATATATATATATATATATATATATATATATATATATATATATATATATATATATAAAATCACAGAAGCAAGTCTAGTTTTTTTAAAAAAGAAATATATATCATGTAATCATGTTAGTGTTTCAGAATTCTGAACACAATAGGTTAATTGCCTCCATTCTTAATCTTGCATTTATTTCATGCAAGATCAATACTGACAAATGAAAATAATTAGGTTGACAAATCAATGGAGCAATATTGAATGTATCTTATGCCAGGAAACTGAATAAACTGATAATATTCCTGCTTAGATTCTAATTAGAAAACTTACCTCTGGCAGTGAGACTATTGGTTCAAAATGAATATCGTCACTGTGTATCACTTCTTCATCACTTGCATCATCATCACAATCTTCTTTAGCAGCTGCTTGTACTCCAAATACAGCTGCTCCTGTATTTGCCCACTTAAAATTTTTGTCTGTTTAGATGAGAAAATAAAGATATCAAAGCTTTTATACATCCACATCAGTTCACTTTTCCTATCGATTTTTAAAATAAAAACTTCAGCTAGTTTTCTCACATTGATGATAAACAAGATGTATATTTTACCTTTAGAACCAAAAGCAAAATCCCCAGAATTGCTTGAAGCCAGATCAGCAAATGACAAGCTTGATACATTATCAAAGGAAAAGGGATTATTCTCTATGAAAAAGGAAAATGTACAATTTTATCATCCACTATATACTAGAAGCCTTCTTTTTCATCTTACATTGCAACCCTAACCATATGCCAAAGTGCAGATACAGATATCCTCAACTTATGACCGGTTCATTAATGAATGTTTGAAGTTACAATGGCCTTGGGAAGGTTGCTTTACAGTTCCAGCCATCATAAAACTTCCCCTCCCCATGGTCACATGACTTCATTTTGGGTGCTTGGCGACTGAATTGCATTTATGACTGGTTGTAGCAGTCACATGACCACTTTTTGCTGATTTCCTTTGGCTTTTTTTCCCAGTGTCTATGTGATACACTTAATGACTGCTGTAAAAACAGTAGAAAATCGGGTCCACTCACATGGTGTCTCGACTTACAACCACAATGACTTACAACCAAAATTATTGTCCCAATTGTGGTCGTAAATCGAGGACTACTTAGGATACTGCTAAAGCATTAGGCATGCATAAAATCCATACTATTATCTGAACAAGCAAATTATCTCCCCATATCTTCCCCTTTGATCTCCATGTACATTGACTTTTAACAAACTTGGAATTATGTTTACAGTTAAGAGGTTGTTTTTGTTTTTGTCTAGCACAGCACATTCGACATTTCATACTTAGACAAATATACCTTGATTTACAGAGCCTTCAGAACTGGAATCACTTTCCTTCTTATTTGATAAATCAACAGGTTTGTCATCTGTTCCTAGTACATTCTGAAAGCTTTGTGTAGTTTCAGGAGTAGAGTTGCCATCTGTTCTTAATGTATCCCATGTAGTATACGTAGGGTTGGTTGTAGAATCTGATGCTTTAGTAATACTGCAGGCTACATCTGGTCCTTCTTCCTTACCGGAGCACACATTTTCAGTTGAAGTAGTTATTTCTTCCACCTGAGATTCCTGAAAATTGAAACCACATTTGTTTTTATTGGTGTTTTTTTAATGTAACATGTACCTGAAGGTTCTTTAGGTAACTTCATCAGATAACACTTGAAACACAGGCATGACTTAGGTAATGAAAGTGTGCACAAAACCAATTATCTTGGCTTCATATTACATGCCTACATTAGTAAAAAAAAAAAAAAGAATTTAAACAGTTACAAATTCCAAACTGTTATCCATAAACAATGTATTTCCACAATCAGAATAAGCCCTGAAAAATGCTGAGAATTATCTTGTGCAAATGAACCTACCCAGATGTAACAGAAGAAAGACAATATCCTAAGGATTACTGTTTCGAGCTTTTGCAAGTCACATCATAAGAATTCTCTATGCTGTTCAATGTAATATTAATAAAATGACTAATTATTGAGTTACCAGAAGAATCTGGAAGACTCTAGTTTACAGTCAACATGCCCAGGAAAAAAATATCCTGAATGCAGCCGTATGTATAGTACACATTTTTATATTGGTAGAAATGTTGTAGCACCAGAACAAAGTATAAACAGCAGATTGAGTATGGGAAAAAATGGAAAATAGAAAAGTGAAGCTAACACATCTGAATTGTGAGAAACTGACTTTGCATGGAGAGTACACCCAATTCTTCTGTTACTTACTTTTATTTCTTGAGTTTTTTTAAGTTCTATCTCAAAGTCATCTAAGTTGTCATTATCTTCATCAGTGTCACTGTTAATACCACAGAAAAAAGTTGGAGGAAACTTTAGAGCTTCTGCTTTAGCTTTTTCCTTTGGAGTTGGTTTCTTTTCCCAAACAACAATAGTTTCATTGCTAGTCTCTGGATCAGTATGTTCCACAGCACCTGAACAGATAATATATAAAATATCAGCAAAATAGAATAATAAAATAAAGCTGCTAAATATGCTAAGTAAATTGGAGAAAGCTCTTACATAAGAGTCAAGCTAACATAGTGACAAATACTTTGGAAACAATGTGAGCAGACGGGGGCATCTGGAACTTTCAGAATCACATGGAAATCAAGATGAAGCTTCTTTTAAGAACAGAAAATTTTGTGTCCAATTTATGGTAACAATTAAGAGACATTTAAGAAACAATACAGGTTCAGCCTAAGGCTGAGGCGTCAACATATTCAGTTGTAATGACCTTCAGTAACTTTAACTTTTAACTTTTATTTGATTTCTAGACCGCCCCTCTCCCAGAAGGGACTCGGGGCGGTAGCCAAACAAAACTGCCTGAAAGGTAATTTTGGAATCCAGGCCTCACAACTCCTAAGGATAACAAAGTCTAAAATACTAGTAACAGACTCCTTCTGTACTGCTACATTCTGAACAATGAAGATATTTTAAGAACTGCAATTGGTGAAGAGCTCTTGTTTCGGGATTGTCCAAATTTGAGGGTCTTTTCCCCATATAGCTCAAGAGTACAATGGAAAATCTGGCCAATTCATGGAAGTTCTGGAATTCAAACCTAACCATTCCTCTTTCTGCATCTGAAAGGATGTGGAATAAGATTCCATAAGTTTATAGCTTCCATAAGATTAAAGTTACAATAACTTTAATTTTCCCTTTTTCTTTGTTTCCAATTACCATTTCATTCTGAAAATCTGTGCTCTAGCAGAAAATTATCAGAAGAGTTCAAAATTTCTTCCCTAATTTGTTCTAAGAAACTATAAAATTAATAATTAAATTAGATTAGTATTGTTTACTTGTATTCGTTACTTCTGAGTTCTCTGTAGGTTCTTCTAAATACAATTTTCCATTAAGCCTTCTGACAGCCGTTTCATAGTCTTCATCTAAAATATGAAAACAAATAACCAGAGAATGATACAACTTGCAACTGAAATTTACATGCAAAATATCACTTAAACAAAATCAGCAACGCATAGTAGTATTTATTGTACATAAAAATGGAATCTGGAAATGTAAAAAAGAACAAGGGACCTTCTATCATATGTGGTGGACCTGCCCGGAATCACAAAAATCTTGGAAAAAAATTTGGAAGTGGGCGCAAGAAATCACAGGGGAACAAATAAAATATAAACCCGAAACCTTCTTACTGGGAATAATCAAAGGGAATTACACAAAAAAAAATTAAATATCTACTAACACATATACTAACCACAGCTAGAATAGCTTTTGCCCAATGCTGGAAGCAAAATAATACACCGCCGGACAAATTAGTGATAAAAAAAACCTTGGATTGTGCAGATGGACAAATTAATTCTAAATTTAAAGGACAAAGAAGAATCTGAATACTACGAAATTTGGAATAATTGGTATGAATGGTTGGAAAATAAGAAAAATAATTAAACCGAAAACAATATACATAAATAAACATAGAACTGTATATAAAAGTTGGTAAATATGTAAAATATCATAAAAATGTATAGATAAAATGACATAACGACTGCAATATATGGTAAAGAGAGAAAAAAGTGTATAGATAAGACGATGTAACAATGTACAAACTGTTGATATAACGATTGTAATATATGGTGAAAAGAGAAAAACAATAAAAATTATTTTTTTTAAAAAATGGAATCACAGCAACAAAGAAAGCCCAAGAACCTTGGAAAGGACAACCCACAGATATTCTCTCTTATCACTATTTGTGTTTTCCTCAGAAATAGAACAACAAAATTTGACTGGCTATAACAGATTAAGAGTTGGAAGGGACCTGGGAAGTCATCTGGTCCAATCCTCTGCCCAAGCAGAAGACTCTATACCAGTGGTCGGCAAGCCGCGGCTCGCGAGCCACATGCGGCTCTTTACACATTTTAATACGGCTCTTCTGTGTGCCGGGCGCCCGCTCCCCTCCCTCCTCTCAGGCACTTCAAAACAAGCGCCCCTTTCCCTTTTTTCTTTTCGACCCACAATGATTAGGGAGGATCCTGAAGTCGGGCAGGGACAAGAAGCGAGGAGGCAGAAAAAGAAACGGAGGCTAAGGAGCTTTCTAACCGGGGAGCCGGGCGGGCAGTAGCAAATTAGCCGATCACGCCGCATGATCGGTTAATTTGCTACTGCCCACGCGGCGTGATCGGCTAATTTGCTACTGCCCGCCCGGCTCCCCGGTTAGATTTTTGCTGGGAGGGGGCGGGGGGGAAGCTCCTTAGCCTCCGTCTCTTTTTCTCCCTCCTCGCTTCTTGGGGCTCCACCAATGGGGGAGCAAGGCCCGCCCAGCGCCAGGCTTTGGGCTAACACAGAGGTCTGCAAAGTTGGCTGTTTTAAGACTGGTGGACTTCAATTCTCAGAATTCTGGGAGTTGAAGTCCACCAGTCTTAAGAGCCAATTTTGCAGATCCCTGGGCTAATATGATTGATGCCCTTGGTGGACTTCAATTCTCAGAATTCTGGGAGTTGAAGTCCACAAGTCTTCAAGCTGTCAGGTTTGAAGACCCTGGGTTTTTTTTTTCTAAAGGGTTGGGGGTGCGAGGGTCTTGCAACTTGACAGCTTTAAGACTTGCATGCTTCAATGCCAGAGTTTCTGAGCCAACATGACTGGAGGAGGAATTCTGGGAGTTGAAGTCCACAAGTCTTAAAGCTGGCAGGTTTGAACACCCCTGGGGGTTTTTTTCCTAAAGGGTTAGGGATGCAAGGATCTTGTAACTTGACAGCTTTAAGACTTGCGTGCTTCAAATGCCAGAGTTTATTGAAACTAAAAACAGTGTACCATCCTATGTATTTTCGGTTTTAAAAATGTGGCTCTCAAAATAAATTTCAATCGTGGTTTTGGCGAGACTTGGCTCCTTTGTGATAGATGGCAGTCCATTTTATTTATTTCCTACCTTTATTACTTTTATAAATAATTCAAAGCGGTGAACATAGTCCTTCCTCCTCCAGTTTTCCTTCCCAATTACAAGCCTGTAAGGTGAACTGGGCTGAGAGACAGTTACTGGCCCAAAGTCATCCAACTGGCTTTCATTCTTAAGGCAGGACTAGAACTCACAGCCTCCTGAGTGCCTTTAATCACTAACAAAACTGACTCCATTATGTATGATATGATATATGATATTCAATGCCAAACAAATGGCAAGCTTTATAAAACAAAGTTTAAAGAGGACAAGAAACAAGGAGGGCCAAGATCAATTGAGTTAAAGACAAATTATATTGCGAATGTAGTTTTGTTTTAAAATTTTGATGGGTGGGAGAGTTTTGACATGATTTTTGCTTTTAAAAAATGAAAGTGGGGGAGGAGCCAATGTCGCGACGAAATGGATATGCGGTCTCGATGCTCCGAGACCACAGCCAATACTTTTGCCACTGGGTGGTCCAATTGGACCTAAACCGTCCCGCAGAGACGGTGAACAGGAAGAATACGTCTTGCTGTTCTCAGGGACATCACAAAGTCCCTGATCGATCCAAGAGAAGTTCTTCAAGCCGGCGACAAAAAATCTAGCCATTAGGCTGATGAAGTTGGGGTGGCTCCAAAACGGAAGGATACGGAAAGAGAAAGTGTTTCCAGCTGGTGAGGAATTTTTACAGTTTTAAAAGAGACTGCCTATAAAAAACTTAAAATTAATTTAAATTGGAGAACAGAAGAAATAAGCGGCGGAATTAAGTTTGGAATGGTTTTGGATAGTGGGTTATCTTACTTTTTAAATGCTATCTTCATGGATGGAATTTATGCAAGCCTTTTAAAACGAATGGATTAAGTTTTCTTCTTCTATTTTTTTTTCTTTTATTATTCTTTGTAACCTGTGGATTAAAATTCTCCTCTTTCATTACTGTGGGTGTTCTTCTAACTCATTCAAGAATCTGACTTTTTTAAAACTTGAAATACAAAAAAGATACAAAAAGAAACAAAGAAAATTGCACCAATTACACTGCTACTCGGAGGCTGGATGTTTGTGTATTGGAAACAAAACACTCTTACTTTTCTCACTGATTATCCTGGCTATTTTGTTATTAAATATTATAGATGTTTAGCTAGAATAGGACATAAGGATTCAGTGTTAGTGGAGGATTTTAGAAATAGTAAATGAAATGCCAGTATGTGGTTATGTATTAAATCTTGGTATATTTTATGATGAAGGACGTTTAAACAATTATAGTCAAATGAAAATGGAGGTATGATGATGTTAACATGTATAAATATCTGAGTTAAAATGAATTATGTTTGTTGACTGTGGAAGAGATGCACGAAAGCCCTTTTGTAACCAACTGATACACTTTCTACAGTATGTAAAGAAGGATGTGTTGTTTGTTTTGAAAATAAAAAAATAAAAAAATGATTAAAAAAATGAAAGGCTGGCTCTCTAACAGTTCAAAACTATTTTATGACACAGAAAGATTTCCAGACACTTCTAACATTCCTTTTCAGCTTGAGCTGCAAGGGAGGTGCATTAGCGTTCACAATCTGTATATGATCAGACTTGAAACAAGCTGATCTTCCCTCTTGAAAAGAAAGCTATTATTGTGCTATAGATCTGCACTAGCACCCAGAAAGTGCAAAGCCACAATAAATTTCAAGGATCCACAGACCTGTGGGACCAGGTTCACACTTTCTTATGCTCATCAAAGGCTGGAACTCAGGCCAACCTAGCAAATTGAATGATCAGATTCTGTTTGATGGTGTATAATTTAGAATTTGTCTTTTACCTCCTTTAAGAGAGGCAGATGAAAAATGGGGCAAGTATTATCATTTTCACCCCAAATCTTCAGATAACTTGCGTTTGAAGAACACACTGATGCAGAAAAGCACGAGAATAAATAAAACCTTGTCGAATTGGTCAATGCTTTATCTTTCTTATTCTTGGATCTTGTAAAAGACAAACGATTTTCAAGAAATCTTCCTTACCATCTTCATCTTCACTCAGATACCCAGGTTTATTCTTATAGCAGAAGAATGTTGGAGGTAATTTAAGGGATTCTGCAAGAGCTCTTTGATCAGGGGTTGGTGTTAACTCATACACGATCAATACATCATCTGATGGGATTGTATTTGGTTCCTTCTTAATCTCAACTGTAAAACAAGTTACAAATTAATTTCTTCAGCAAGTCAGAAATTACAGTACCAGCACATGTACAAATAAAAGTATACAATTAATCTGAAGACAATATATTTCATATTATTCAGAAAGGAGGGAAGCTTAGTTAATATAAGAATTTTTTTTCAGCCAGAAACATAGGACAAAATCATGCCATGCTTCTCATTAGACAACTGTATTCAAACACATGTTAATTCTCATTCATTCCTTTAAAGACAACAGAACAATTCAGCAGCATTTTGATACAGGCTGAAATCCAAAGCCTAAAAGTAATTTCATGTGACTGTACTTTGTTTCAAAACACTTCTCTAGGGATTTCAACCAAATTAAATAAATCATTCAGAGATGAAACTTGTAAAATATTAAAGCTATTACTCCACTAATTTTTATAAGACTTTTGGCACTTGTTTTAAAATCTAAAGAATGTTAACACATATAAAAACTTTAGACCATTTTATCTTCATGGACACCCCACCGCTTTTACAGCTTGATTTAGAACTGGCATATTTTCTTCTTTGGGGGAACACATGGAGAATAAGGGAGTTTTGTTTCCAAGACTTCCTGTGCTCTCTTCTTCTCTTTTCTTTTCCTAGCACCCAGCATACTGGCTCTGTTCTGTTCTTAGAGTCTGCATCTTTCCTCTCCTATGGAAAACAAGGTCTGAACTTTTTAATTTTGTGGATGTGCCTATAAAATTGTCTTCATTTGGCTATTTGGAATTCAATTTATTTTAATGAAATTTGCAATATACAAGTCACAATAAACTAACAAACAAATTTCCTGTGACAGAAGGTTTTATGGTAGAGCTCATTCTGAATTTTCAAATTGATTTTAGGTATCAATATTTTATGTATCAATTCTCAGGACCAGGACTAATTAGGGACAAGATTTGTCCAAAGATAAAATAATCCACCGATTTCTCACAGAACAGTATTAATAGAATTACAAACTAAAAAAGTAGTTTATTCAATTCAGGGACTAAAAATTGTCAGCTCTACAAGCCAGACTTGTAGTAGAATGTACTCGGGATTTTCAAGAGGGACGGTGTGCATTCCAGAAGAACAAAAGATACTGTAGTTTGTGTGGTAAGAGGAGTATTATTAATTTTCACTATTAATTTTCAGAATATATGTTTTGTATTGCAAGTAGCCTGCTTTAGTAGTTTGGCAATATTTCTATCTATAAGCGAGGCACAATAAGGGAAAAAGACTTAGAAGACCTCAGCATGTCTTTCTTAGTCTTTGGAGCCTGACAAGACCAGAGCACAAAATAGATTCCACAGAAGAGTAAAACTACTTTTATTTAAATTGTCTATAGTTGCAATCATCTGTGATATAAAAGCAAGATAAACTGGATTAATCAACTGTCTTGGCCTGTTTCCAAGCAAAACAGCACTGAAAAAAATCTGTCTCCTTTTACTTCTTTTCTTCTTGCACGTACCCCACCTACGGGTGAAGAGAAGGTGGTAAAAGGGAAAAAAAACCCACCAGTGATTAGAAACCCAGTTTGGATTAGTATTCAAAGGCAACAGACTAGAAAGCAGATACTATGATTTCTAGTCCCCCTTAGCAGGAAGGCAGTTCAATGATTTTGGGCCGGTCACTCTTAGCTTCAGGAAGAAAGCAATGGCAAAGTACTTTCATGCCTGCTTACTGGTATCAATGAGTGTGTTTCCACTAAAAATGCTAACCAAATCCTGAATAGGTGATAGGATTGAATGTTACAGAATTGTAGCAGAAATGTAGAATTAAGGATTCCAGGATGTATTTTTGTGCAAAATGCTTTAGTAAAAAGAAAACCTTAAGCGAATTAGATTCAACTTTAATAAAATCTAAGCCTATGAGCTTTTGCTTTTTAATAATTCTATTTTATAAGCTGAAAAATTAATCAAGACATGTGGCAACTTCATAATAATTTTAAAAAAAAACAATAAAATTCACTTCTGTTTCCAATTGCGTGACTCCAGAGTGCATGTATCTCTCTACTTATCTCTGCATGCAGTGCATACATGCACACACATGGGGATCGGTTGCAAGGAAGGCATAAGTTTGAAATACATGTAACTAGCATTGAAGTTTCCAAAAAGTTCTGTTCCGATAATAGAGAAAACTAGCATGAAAAAAATGGTTTCAAATAAATTTTGCAAATCTGAATGTTATCAATTTATAGAATTTTTGGATTGGATTTAAAGATCTATAAAACTCTATTTATAAGATGATTGTGAAGCAAATATTTACCAGAGGTTTCCTATGCTATTACCACCTGCTAACAATCTCCTCTGGAATATGAAGAACCTATGAAAAATAGAACAAGAAGTTACAGAAGGAAGCAGTCTCTTCCTTGCTGTTTTCTATTGTGGAGTCCTTGCTGCTTTCTGAGTTTGGTTGTTCGATGTTACCCAACTAGGTAACATCATCAATGCTACTGAGTGGGGTTTGCTTCCTGTTAATATACAGTAGCTTGCCCTATCAGTGTTCGTGGGGGTGTGGCTTTCCTCTTGAGAAGATTTCTTCCTTTCTTCACCCCAAGACAGGTAATGAAATATTGCAAGCAAATGGAGAGCACCAAAGGCTCCACAGTTCAACCCTGAACTACAGATATTCGCTTCTCTTGGTGCTCTCTTCTATCGATAACTCTTTCACTAAATAGAAAAAAATCCTTCTGTTAATCTATGGGCCAGTTTGGACTGAGGATATCATATTTGTAATGAAAATGTTTTTTTTTAACATGCCTTTTTTAATTGGATGAAAAGGCACCAGTTTTGAAATAGTAAAGAAGAAAAATAGAATTAAAAACAAAGACTGTGGACAATTAATAGTTTGGTAGTTGTGCTTGTTCATAAATAAGCCAAATCCTCTGGAAAGAATTTTGGAAAAGAGAAACCCCTTATATGTTAATACAATACACTCCATAATCAAAATTTACTTTAAAAGGATAATACAATTCTCTCAAGTTTCTTCTACCTTCCATCAAGACCAGCAAGCACCCTTGCTAAATTTCTATCATCGTAAGTCAAGCAACAATTGAAAGCCAATAGATAAGTGCATAGAAGATAAAAGAACTAAACAATCGAAACTGAGAAGTGTTTAATCAGCCTTTATATCACAAATCAATGCAATCTATTTTTCTTCAACGTGCATGTTAATCTTTCTGTTTCCATACTGTTAAAATAAGTTATTTGATGAGAATTTGAAAGCTGTCAGTGATTTCCAAGAAGTGATGCACCACTTCATTCATAGTAAATACCTTCACTACTGGATTGAGAGGGGGATGAACTCGTCCAAAAGGCCATTGGGTTAGATTTAAAAAGACTAAAATTAAATCCTAAAAAATAAATTGTATTAATATAAGTACTAAGTTACCATTACTAAAGGAGAAATGGGAGCTGATGGATAATTAAAAATGACAGTAATATTGCATGTTTACAACACTCAACAAGGATTGCATTATGTTATTTTTATATTTCTAACTGCAGTAGTTACAATCTTAAAGCAAAACTTGCAGTTCTGCAATTCTTTAATAATTTCTTCTCTATATCTTTTTTAAAGATTGTATTAAGATTTTTTTCCATTACAGTCATCATTAGAAACAACTGAATTGATTAGGTGAAAATGCTGATTCTACTTTCTATTGTCACTGAAAATAACAGCTGGAAGAACTCATATACTCTATGCCAGGGCTGTCAAACTCCCAGCCCATGGGCCGGATGCGTCACGCACTGGCCACGCCCATGCCCAGTTTAGGGAAAGGGGAAAAAAGTCGTGATGCCGCTGTGACACAATGAGATTGACACCCCTGCTCTATAGAGCTGATGCCTTTTATCAGTAAGTCATGATGATTATATTCACACACAATGCTTTGACTAAATCAAATACAATTTACTACACAACTCATGACCCGTTAGGTCAGCATTTCAGATATATTTTCTTACTAATCAGAGAAACAGATTGACCAAGAGCAAAAAAGCAGTGGAACCAACTTCTGACTTGTCTGACTGATCTAACCTTTGGGCTGAAGTGATCATAAATTCGCCAAATGTCAATTGTACAGAGTCATGGGTCCCAGATTTTGAGGTACCTTTGTTCAAAAATTGTTGCCCTATGATACATTAATAACCTCTATTCAATTTTCTGATTCTTGCCCCCACCATACTAGGCCTTTCTTGAGGCTTCTTAATCCTTAAAGGTGGCTTTTTTGGGGAATCAAATGAAAAGAATAAAGCCTGGATATAACCTAGGAATTATGTGCTAATAGATGCAATTCAATTGCATCTGTATCTCTAAAATTTAATTACAGAAAAATATCTATGAGAAATCCACATAACAAATACATTTACATTTTTAGGCCATTTCATTAATTACTTAAGGTGATTCGTCTGTTTTGATTTTTCAGGAAATAAAAAAAGCAGCAAAATATTAGCATCTAAAACCATATCCAAAGATGTAACTGTAGATATAAAAAAATCATCTAAAGACAATTATAGAAATCTATCTCTAACAGGAACATTTTAAGTTTAGCATTGCAGGTTTAGTAAAAAAAAATGTTTTGATAAGCGTCATAAATTTTTAAAGGCAGGTGATACAAAAATAAAGATACACTAAAGTAAGCTACAATTCAAGAAACGCTTACCTTTTTCTAGTAATTTGAATGAAAAGTTAGAAACTGCTTCGGCTTTTGAGGTAGCCACTGGGGATTCTCCTTGGCCTTCTGAGGGCTTCCAATTAGCAGCATTACTATTTTCTTGATGTTCTGCATGTCTGCAAACCGTAGCATCCTGCGAGCTATCTGTTTTTTTTGCACTCATGGTCTGACACACTGAATCATCAATTTCACCCTTGGGAGGGGCATTAAAACTGAAACCAAAGAGGGATCCTGTTGCTGATGTGTTTCCAAATGTAAAAGGCTTTGATTTTTTGTTATTAAATATAGTTTTAACAGACTCGGAGCCAAATACAAATTTAGGAGGGGAAACAACAGCTTTCGTTGGCATCTCGGCTGTGCCCTCAACTACTACTGAAGTCTCTGCAGCTTCGACAACTGTTTCCTCAGCCTCCTTTAAATCAGTTCTCTCCCTGGTGGTTTCTTCCAATACTGCAACAGCAATCTTTCCACAGGGAGATTCTTTTGGGGTGTTAGTACGGGAAGAGAGTGGTGTGATTAATATGTCTTTTTCTTGAGCATGTATTGCTTCCTCAAAAATGTTCTTAAATGAATCAGCAACATCCTGAAGTTTAAACCGCACAGCCAAGAGCTCCATCTTTCTTTCCCCTTCGGCAAAGTCACATGCAGTCCATACCCAGGCTCGCTCTGCTCCTTTCATTGGCTGGATGCTCATATTGGGGGTTATTCTATGGTTGGCACAAAGCTTTAACACCTGATCCCTTCTCATAACTACCCGGACCTGCTTAGTATCATAGTTCTGTAAGATCTTTATATCCCCAATGCCCTTCTCTTTCCATTGGTGAGCATCTTTATCGTATCTATACAGTTTAGCTCGGTGACTAAAGACCACTTGCTCATTTTCTTCACCACTGGTTACTTCCACAAGGTCAGGTAAAGGTACAACTGGTTCAAAGTATGGACCATCTCTTTCATCTTCTTGGGTGACATCAGACTCTTCATCTGTACCAACAGAAACCCTACTCTGATTCTGTTTGGAAGGAGATTTTGAAGGACTTAGTGCGGATTTGAAACTGAAGTTAAATCCTGTGGTAGACTCTCCAAATCTAAATAGATTTTTCCTCACAGGACTACTTGTCCGAGGCATTGAATACACTGAACTGTTGGTGTTATCATCTAGAGCTTCTCCACGCAAGTCGTAGTTGTCCCACTCTAATGTAGGTCCAGTACTTTCAGCATGTGGCTTTATAACTAGATCAGAACTGTTAGAGGAAGACACTAAAGTTTTCTCTTCGTCTGTGAGTTTAGTTTTATCGTCTGTAAGGAAGGTTTTGAGATCTTTCCATCCAGTTTTCATTTCTTCTGCTTTTTGTATCAGCTCAGCTGTCTTTCCACTGTCTACAAGTTTGTGTGGGGTTTGAAGTGGTATATCCAGCAACAGTCTTTGACATTCTTCAAATTTCAGCCTGAATTCCTCAGCCTGTTCTGAAGATTTGAATTTAGCTGCTAATTGCTCCAGCTTTGCATCCCCATCAGAGAAGTCATTAGCCAGCCACATCCATGCTTTGTCTGAGCCAGAGAGAGGTTTCAGATTCATAGTAGTTGTGATCCAGTGATTTGCACAAACCTTCAATACTTGTTCACGCCTCATGAGCATCCGGAGTTTACCATTAACTTCATTCTTAAGGATTTTCAAGTTGCCCACACCACGCTCTTTCCACTGCTTAATTTCTGCATCAAACCTGAACAGTTTCACTCTTTGTGAATACAGTGTCTTCTCATCCTCTTCCCCTGTTACAAGTTCCACTTTTTCAGGCATCTGAACAACAGGTTCGAAATGAATATCGTCACTATCTTCTGTTTTATATGCCTCATCATCTTTTTCAAGGTCAGCAGAAGTATTTAGCTTGGAAGACATTTTAGAAGCCTGAGAAGAAAAGAGTTTTTCACCTGCACCTGAGAAGCCCTTAAAATTAGGATCTTTTTGACCAAACTTAAATCCTTCACCTGATTTGGCAAGATCAGCAAAAGTGAAAGTATTGCTCTGATGACCAAAAACCAAATCACTGCTTGGTTTGTTACATGCACTGGGCAGCTCTGTTTCAGTCTCTTTCTCACCCATCTTCTCTTTATCATCAATACTTTTAAAGACATTAACTTCTTTCTTTTGTTCAGCATTTGCGGCCTCTTTACTAGAGTCCTGAATACCAAATTTAAATTCTCCTGGTGGGATAGGCATTGAAAAATTAAATCCTCCCTTTATAGCCTTTGGGTCAGTAGTAGCAGGAACCTGGAATGGAAAGGGAGACTTTTCTTGCTCTGGGGGACAGCCAAATTTAAAAGTCTTGCCTGCTATTTCACATTTAAAACCTGTCTCTTGTGGTTTGGCAGGAGATTCAGATAACTTGCTCTTGAAGCCAAAAGCAGCTGGTGGGCCACTAGCAGACAGAGGGGCAGCATCACAAGAGGGATTTGGAGACTGACAAGCTGCACAAGTTAGCAAAGAGCCTTCATTGCGTACTAAACATATGCCACAGTCCCACTGTCCTTCCTTCTTCATAAAAGCAGACCCAAAGCCACTCTGTGGAACTTTTGAAGTATCTTTTGAAGTATCTTTTGAAGTATCTTTTGAAGTATCTTTTGAAGTAGCCGTTTGGCCAAATTTGAATGTGGTTTGAGAACCAAACGCTGGAGTGCTGATTCCACTAGTATTCTTGCAGCTAATGCAATGAGAGGCACTTGCTTCATTTTTCCAAGAACAATTCTTGCATTGCCACTGGTTCTCCTCAGTAGTATGAAGAGGTCCAAATGTATTCTGTGTTCCCTCACTGCCAGGCTTTAAAGATGCAGATGATTCTTCTGGAAGGACAGCCTGGGCTTCCCAATTAGATGGGTTTGGAGACTGACATGCTACACACGTTTGTGAGGTTATATCATTCCTAACTAAACACGTGCTACATTCCCACTGGTCTTTCTTCAACATGAACTGCTCTCCAAAGCCATACGTTGTTTGTGTTCCAGGCACATCTTTCCCAAATGAAAAAGATGTTGGTGTAGTTCCACCTGATGCAACTGAGAAAGTATTCCTGGCATTGGCATTTTTTGCTGTGCTGTTAATGTCAGGACTAGGAACCTGAGAGCTACCACCGAAGGGGGTCCCCCCGCTCTTGAAGTGAAATCCAGAATTCAGGAATCCAGTTTCAACTTTACCAGGCTCTTTCCTATCCTGTGTAGCAGTTTCTCTTGATGACCTAATGTTTGGAACTACTTTCCGACCAAGGTCTGATCCAGCACCTTTCAAACTATTTTGTGCTTCCTGAAATTTATGCTTGAAAAGGATTGCTTCTTCCGGAGTTTTAAATCTAATGGCAAGTTGCTCAGGTTTTGGCGATTCATCTGCATAATCCAAAGCATGCCATACAAAAGATTTGTCTGACCCAGCATTTGGTTTCAAAGCCATATCAGGATTTATATAATGATTTGCACAAATTTTTAGCACTTGTTCTCGTCTCATAAGTAGTCGAATTTTGCCTGTTATTTTATGCCTCAGAATTTTGACATTACCAACACCTCTTTCTTTCCATTCTCGGCATTCACTGTCAAAACGGAAAAGTTTTGCTCTGTTACAGAACATCTCTTCTTCATCTTCTTCACCTGTTTTTACTTCAATCTTATCAGGCAGAGGGACAACAGGCTCAAAATGTGGGCCATCATCTTCTTCATCACCGCCACCATGGACACTGCCACCCTCTGTTTCACAACTTCTGTTTGCTCCATCTGAGTTTGGCGTCCCAAATACAGGTTTGCCAAATTCTTGACAACCGAACACATCATCCTTGCCAAATCCGGAGGGCTTGGATTGAGTATGTCCCATTTTATCTGTTAATGAAACACCGGAAGAATTTTTACCACCAAAACTGAATATGTTGCGCTGTCCTGCGACATATTCAGGAAGTGGTTTCTGTCCCAAGTATCGATCCTCTTTGATGGGTTTATCTGATGTCAAAAGACCCAATAGGCTGTCACTGTTGTTATAGTTTGCATTATGGGGCTGTCCCACAACTTGAGGCGATGAAAAAGTGAAATCTCCATCATTAGATTTGAAATTAGAATTAAATTTAAAAGTGGTTGGCTGGGTAGAAGATATTAATGAAGGTTTTGTTCCATCTGCTGTTGCAGGAGGCTGTCCAAAGTTTGACTTCCCAAATTCGATCACTTTTGTTTCTGCAGATCTGGAAACAGGAGGTGCTGTGGAAGGTTTTGTAAAGTAGCCTGGTTCGGGGAGGGGTGGATTCGTGCTTGTTGGTGGCACACTGTAATTGTAGTAGTCTTCATTGCCTCGTGGAGACAAAATTCCAGTTGCAGAAGAATCAAAACGCAGTGGTGCACCATACATATCTTGTGAAAACATACAAGCAGGGGTATTCTGCAGTGGAGGAGTATGCATGGGCTGTTGATATGGATATATATGTTGCTGGGGCGTAAGTCTATTCATGGCATAGACAGGAGCCTAAAAAAGGACAAAGCTCCATATTAGGTTTAATGCATCCTTTATCAAAACTGAATACTATTTTTATTTTAAAAATTGCTTTGTTTTCATTATTTTCTGCTAATTTCTACTGTGTTTTTGCAAACTATGCAACTGCCTCAACTTTTAAAAGATGTAATAAAGAATACAATTGGAAGCTTACCCCCCCCCCCTTTCCCGAAACACTGAACATTACCTTTGTAGGAGTCACATTGGTTGCTGCTGTTCGTAGAAGATACTGAGAATTATATGCTGGTGATGGATTGTAATAGACTGATGGTCCTGTAGTAGCAACTGAGCACACAGAAAACATCAGAGTTAGAAAATGTATACATTTCCCTGCCATTGTTACCATAATACGATGGCATAGTCTAATACTTAGAACTTATGATCATTTTTAAACCAGATTTTAAGATTAAAATATCAGTAAATTGAAACTTTCTTAAATTCCCCTTATCCCTAAATAAATTATTTTAATAAAAAACCCTTCTAAACAAACTATTATCCAATTAAAATTCCTCATTGTTGGAATGTCATTCATTATCAATCTTCAATGAAATCTTCTAAAAGTCTTTAATAATACAGGAATTTTATTCATTGTGCTATTATGGTAAAACACAATAAAGGTAAATCAAAATTAAGTATAGTATAACTCAGTATTATGATATAAATAATTTAGGCACATTATTTTTTAGAACATAATAAAGCATAAATTCAGTATTAGCCTATAATAAACAGTAAAAAACAAAAACAAAATATTTCTTCAGTTTCTCAAGGTCTTGCAAAAAGAAGCATTTTAAGAGATTTTTTAAACTGAGCTTTAAAAAAAAATTGAACCCTACAGGTTACTCAAGAGAGAAATCAATTCCAAAGAGTAGTAGTTAAATGAGTAAAAGCCCTAAAATGTGAGGTGGCAAAGTTTTCATAGAGACCAAATGACCTTGAGTACATTACCAAGCTGAGAATAATTTCTAATCAACTTTTTGATTAACAGCTATTCCTCTATGCCTGATTCAGAAGCTCAACATCAGCAATTTAAACTATCAACATTCCCAAAGGCCCATCCAACAAGGGAAAATAAGGTATGTCAGGGAGATATCAGGAGATATTCGGGGTCATTTAGATTCTTCAGTAAGATTTCTTTGATTTTTTGCTAGTCTAAACTTCATATAAACAGAACCATCAACCTCTAGCAAGTCCACTATAGCCCTAACTTTTAATACCTCAACTTTAAATAAAGCATTTAAAATTTATTAAAATTTAAAAGTATTAAAAAGTTAAAATCTTTCAGCAACACTATCATAATATGAAAAATGTAAGACTTTTTATACTAATAAATACCCATCATAAAGCTACCCATTAATGTTATTTTGAACCTCACGGAAGCATAGCCTAGAAACAATTATTTAGCTAAAAGGTACAGTGGAGACAATAGGAATATGATTACCAAGTACGATAACAATTAATTAAAAACCTAACAGTATCATTAAAACAATTATTCTAAAATGTTCAGAGCCAGCAAACAATATCTTTAATGCAAACTCTGAGGCTAATCATTAAAATTGAGCAAAAAAATCTAACTGTTCCATTAAATTTAACCTTAAGACCTCAAGGACATCTAATCCTAACAGCAAAAGAAATATATCAATGGGTTCTCTCAGAAAGCGCTGCCTGCTGAAACATGAATTTAAGTCTACCATTAACCAGAAAACTCAATGTAAAACTAACCATCAAATCAAATAAACTACAGATCTCAAGGAAGTCTAAGTTTACACTAACTTTAATGTCAAAATAAAATTTGTAAACTGGTGTCTTCTCAGATAGGATTCCCTACTGCAAGATGAATTTAAGACTGCTGATAACCATAAAAATAGATCCTAAATCTAACCTTCGCTCCAAATTTAATTGCCCACAGTTCACAGCAGCCAACATTAACCTTACTGATGCTTATTGAAAATAGATTTGTTTTCACCTCAAAGTTACCTTGGAAACATTCCCCATGAGAAGATGACTATCAGATTAGCAATACTGATAAAAACTCATTATAATAGCTTCATTAAATATAACTATGAACCTCAAAGAAAGATCTAGAGTTAGGCCATAATATGCCCTTCTAACTTCTATCAATAAAAATAACATAAAAATTTTTATAGCAAACAAAATCTATAGTAATGTGAATGCAAAGTTGCTATTTATAAACATTAATAAAAATTAATCATCTTGTAAAACTAGCTACAGATTTCAAGAAATTTTAAGGTCAATACTAATTTAACCCTAATTGCAAAGCATGTCTATCCTAAAGCTAAATTCAAATCATACCCTGATCCTACTGGCAACCATAACAAAAATACCCTTAACGGTACCCCAATAAGCAATTCCTACTATAATAGGAAACTTAAGATTACTGCTAATAAAAAAAATATCCAAGTGGTACCCATAAATAACTAAATGGAAGCTTAAACCTAAACCTAATACCAAAAGAAAATTCCTCCCAGAGTTTAAAAAGCTAGTCACTGACATTCAGTGCTGATTCTTTTACATGTGTTTAAAGTGAGAATCTTTGCATCCTTGGTTGAAAGTGAATGTGTATTACTCTTTCATTTCTGAGGGTATCTTAAGTACCTTAATAAATTATGATATTCTCCATCTAAAAATTCTAAATTGTTTATTCCACATAGCTACCAAGTGCTTCTTTAATGGTGAGAGAGGCTTATCACTGTGTTTCAACCCTCTCAAAATGACAGTCCATTTTTTTTTGTCCCCAAGATAATACTGTGTATTTCGATATTAGTCTCTCCTACCAAATAAATTGGTTGTGTTGTGGGTAAGTACACTACTGTTACTAGTCCCAGTAAAATTCTTTATTTTCATTATATACATACCAGTTAATGGTGCTCCATGGAAGTTTTGTGCTCCCTGGTACCCATCCGGCATCGTCTCTGTTGCATAGCTTTCAGCTGGCCACCGATTAGACAGATTTGTGTTAGAGTTGTTAAGTTTCATTTCTTGCATTTCATGCTATGAAAAAGCAGAGGGCTGACATCAGTGATCCTAACACTAATGTACTTTCAAAAAATCATAATACAAGAGAAAAAGGAAATCAGTGCACATATATGCTAATACATCCTTCTTTAGGGAGGTAAAATTTTCATTAATGCTGTGGTGCTGAATCATGGATCATGAAAAAATAAAAAGTGGAATTCACCACAAAATGTTGTTATTAAAAAGGTTTCTTTATATTGAAAATGTCTAGGCTGGCCAGATCAATTCAGACTTCAAAAAGAGAATTAAGGGAGACAACAGGCAACTCTTCTCCTAATCCTATCTTTGCATAGCTTTACCTTTACACTTTATAACATTTAAGGGTTCCTAGACCCAAATCTGAGCATTTTAAAGCAACAAATAAACAGGAACATGGTATACTGAGGAACATGGAAATGATGCTCTCAAGTATAATTTTGCGTGAAATATAGCCTTCCTTCCATAATTCAAGTCAGAGAGTGATCTAATCTATCAATGATATTTTATATTCATCTCATTCCCCCCATTCTAATATCTTTTGCTCATTTTTTTCAGAATTGGAGCCTCCCAAAAGAGCATGAAAACATATCTCCCTACCTTCTTCCACATCCACTCTGAATTCCTTGACTTCTTTTCTAGCCAGGCTCTCCATCCGCTAGCAAGTAACATTTTGAAACAGTGGAACTAGAATGGCTATAGATAACTCTGGATCAGCAACTTCTCCCTGCTTTTATTTCAACTAATCCAGTCACTGTTCCATAGTTCCCGTATTAGAAAGAAATTACCCATAAAATGTACCATGGGGAGCAGTGGTGGGATACGACTGGTATGCCCCGGTATGGGCATACCGGTGCCTGCTGGGAGCACCAGGTACTGTTCCGGTACGGTGTTCCGGGGGGCCTGCCCTCCTTACCTGTATTTGAGCTGATCGGGGCTTTCGCAGACATGCACCAAGCGTACAGCGCCTGTGTGACGCTTTGCCAAGCAGCTGGAGCGTCACGGAGCATTGTGGGTGGTAAGTACTCATGCACGCGCTGTGCACATGCTGCACGAGTGCACATGGTGGATGCCCGGCCCCGTTGCACCGTACCAGTTGCAACGGGATCCGGAACCCACCACTGATGGGGAGCCACCAAGCTTGCAGATATTCCTATCTCCTGAACATGGATAGTGCTGTTTCACCTGTATTGATCTAGGCAGTGGTTCTCAACCTGTGGGTCGGGACCCCTTTAGGGGTCGAACGACCCTTTCACAGGGATCGCTTAAGACCATCGGAAAACACATATTTTTGAAAAAATACAGAAAACATAAAATAATTTTATGGTTGGGGGTCACCACAACATGAAGAACTGTGTTAAAGGGTCGTGGCATTAGCGAGGTTGAGACCGACTGATCTAGGGAATCAAGTTCAGTAGCACTAATACTAATAAACCTAAGTGCACATCAATTGTTAAAAAGGATACCATAATTAGTAATTTGCCGAGCAAAGTATTTAGTCAAATTTGTTATCAAACTTTGATTACATTTTAATCAGATTAGCAAGAGCTTCTTGTTCTAAATAATTCATCTGGTAATTTTAAAATACATTTTCTTTCTTTCTTAATTTAGGAATCATTGTCCTCCAAAAATCAAATCATAAATGTTTAGTATATTATTATAATTGTTTGCATATCATCTTTTGGGATTTTTGACACCCATCTCAATTCTGCCTGATAACATTAAAGTACCATACGGCTGTTCTAGAACAAAACTTACAACTTATGCTTAGTGTACAGTTGTTTTGTTTACCTTAATGGACTCCACTTGCTGACAAATCATCTGCAGCAGAGACTTCTGATCCTCGACCCAGCGAGGGGGAGTTTTGGGAGAGAACTGAAAAAACAATTGTTAAACCAATTAAAACTAATCAAACTAATGGAAATACATGAGCTTTCAAACATGTATTTGACATACCTTGTAACTTTTACTTGGAGATAATGAAAATGCTGTGGGGGACGGAGTAGAATGTTTCACTTCTGAGTCCACATGGTGGCTCAAATTATTCGCAAGACTCCTTTCTTCTCCATTATCTCCAAGATCCTGCATTATGCCTTCCAGCATCTCCTTAACTGTTCTGATGGATACAGGTAACTAGGGAAAAAAGTATAGTATATGTCTGATTTTAGATTCATTGGACATATAACTGTGTAACTGAAGAAATTATGTTCTGCTTTTATTCAAGCATATTTGATTTTACAATTTTCTACCTCACTGCATTAATTTAGATCAGTGTTTCTCAAACTTGGCGACTTTAAGTCCTGTGGACTTCAACTCCCAGAATTCCCCAGCCAGCTATGCTATGCTGGCTGGGGGATTCTGGGAGTTGAAGTCCACAGGACTTAAAGTCGCCAAGTTTGAGAAACACTGATTTAGATGATCATAGAAACTTAAACCAGAGAGTTTTTATAGAAGTGAAAATATTCTAATTGACACCATTGAGAGTTTTTTTTTAGTATGATTTGAAACTTCTTCTAGGATAATTTATAAATCATAATTCTCACATCTCCTTGATCCAAAAATATCATCATGTGTTATTTAATGTGTGACCCACAGCAAAATGTCAAAGCATCTAGTAAATAGGGAAGTTAAGTCACCTCATAGAGTGGGTTGAGAATAGGACCACTGAACAATCTTGGAAGAGCACTGGAATTCAAGAGAAGTACAGAACTGAAAGGATGCATGTGCTTGTATAAGAAGCTCTATTAAAGTTATTTTTTTAAAAGCCTGGGATGAGCCTAAAACAGATAAGTTGACTATGTGGTCTTGGAAGGGATTATCGCAAAATGGTTCTTGTATGGTGTTGAAGAAACAAACCTGATGGGGTAAGAAGCTCTGAGAAAAATAACTGGGTGTCTTTATGGGAAATGGGCTTCCATTTGAGTAGGAAATTGAGTTCAAAGGAATATGTGTTGGGGCTCAAATGCCATCCATCTTTGTACTCAAGTTTCTTGCGTTTCCATATATTATAGCCTCTTTTAGGAAACTACAGCTATGCTTACTAAGTCGTCAAACCTAAAAAGTTTCCACATAGAGATATCCCTAAGAATTATTTTTAAAAACTAAACTAAATCATTAACCTTCTCAATGACAGATGAATCCATGCAGCTCTCATCAATTATCTTTAGGAGATAATCCCTGCTTTTTTTCAAATATTTCCTGCCTTCTTCTTGTTCTTCTGGTGACAGACCATCATTTTCTATCTCTTCAGCTTTCCTCTGGAAAATCTATCAAACCAAAAGAGATTGTCATTCTGTATGTCATTCATAAGGAAAGGGTAGAGATCCCATTTAGAAATTCATACTTACCAAAGCAAGATTCCAATATGCAACAACATTTTTAATAGCTTCAAATGCATGTGTAGCATCATCTGTTTTACCATCAACAGCATCCAAAATAGCAAATGCTATACGTGCTTCTTCTTGATATTCCTCAACCTGAGAAAGCTAAAAAAAAAACACCAATTTGTCAGTTTTACCTAAACAATTTCTCATTATACAAATGTTTTATAAATGTCAAACTATGGTAACTTGGTAATACCTAAAAAAAAAAGTCATTCCAGTGACAGAGTAGCTAAACGTGAACAGGCAGTCCTAGACTAATGACCAGTTGACCAGTCAAAATTATGACCTACCTGAAAAAAGGGACTTATAACCTGGATCTGTAATTCCAACATTGGACCCCCCCCCCCCCATCTTCTGGTCGCATGACTGCAATTCGGGTACTCAGCAAACAGTCATTTGCATCATCCTGATGGTCACCCAACTACATTTTACAATGGTTTTGTTGAAAACCAGCACTTACTTCTGGTTTGAGCAAAACCATAAAATAGTGAAGAATGGGGTCGAATGACTGCAGTGTTCGTTTTACAACTGTTGTGTTCACTTATCACTGCAAAAAACTTTGTGACCAACCTGTTTCATGACTGTTACGACTTACGACTGTAATGGTTGGGCTCCAATACTTTTGTAATTCAAGAACTTCTTTAATACATGCAGAATTATTATCAAATCTGTTTCTAATTAAGCAGAATGGAGAGTTCTTCACTTCTACTTCATTCTTTAAATACAGGGGAGGGCAGTTTACTGTCACAAAGACTTTGAAATCATGCTTACTAACATTTGGTATACTAGTACATAAATATCTGGATATGTTTTTGCCCTTTTTTATCAGTACCATGAGTTTCAGGTAAACAAAGCACTGAAATCGCTTTTGGGTAAACCACATGGAAGACACACTTAACAATACTTTATATTATCACAAGCGTATTTCACATAATACACAGGGAGAATTTTTATACCAAATTTTAATAAACTTCAAAAAAAATCCTTCTGGTTGTGAATTCTACATAGTTCTGGTACACCATTCCTTAGACAATTTAACTTTTTCAGATAATCCAGGAAAAGTTGAGAAACAATGATAAGTACTTTATGATGGGATAATAACTGAAACTCTATGCACTATGATAGTTAATTCTGTGGATATGGGCAGGGATATTTAGCTTCCAGTTCTAAAGTGTAGCAGATGACCTTTGCTTATAGGATGGAAAGTAAGCAGGTAAAATTAGAAACTGGACACATTAAAAAGGGGGTCTGCTGTAAGATGCCTAGTCCAGAAAAATTCTTAATCTTCATTACCTGGATATCTTCTCTATGAAAATGTTTGAACAATGGGTCAATAGGTTCAGAAATACTCCTCTTTTTCTTTATTGTTTCAAGCATTGGCAAAACTTTCTTCCAATAATAAACACTTCGTCCAATGTATTCCCTCTGATCATAGAAAGAATTGAGACTACAGCCCTATGGAGTAATACAACATAGATTATTCTTTATTAGTCGTAATTCTTGTTACCTAGCTCATATTTCTCATAAACATAATTCTGTCTACATTGCAGAAATATACATAATTTTTGTTCTTTTTGGTAATCATATGTAGATCTCATTAGATATTTTTTGGAATCAATCATTAGATAAATTATACTAAAACACAGTACCTATTAACTTCAAAATCTGGATTTACTCTATCAGATCTAAATATCTGTGCATTTAAATGAACGGAATTTACAAATTTAAACAATAATTTTACATTTGCTGAAAATGGCAGTAGCCTACTTACTGTTTTAAGGAGACTTTTTGCCCAGTGTACTATAAGAGATGGCTGAAGGCCATGTTTTCCTAAGGCCCGGAGGATGTTCAGTTCATGTTGAACCAGAAGTCTTACTTTTGCTGCTGTTCCAGATCTGAAAAATAATATTGATACAGAAAACATTTCAACTGAGTAATATTCAAATTGTTTTTTCTTGATTAATAAGCCAATCTATTTTAAATATAAATGACAAAGTAAAAAAAAAATCTAATAGCATAAATATATAAAAGGCAGGCTTCTCAAATTATTTATGATGTCAGACCAATAGCAATAGCACTTAGACTTATATACCACTTCATAGTGCTTTACAGCACTCGTAAGCGGATTACAAATGTCAGCATATTGCTCCCAACAATCTTGGTCTTCATTTTAACTAACCTCTCAAGGATGGATGGTTGAATCAACCTTGAGTCGGTCAGGATCGAACTCCTGGCAGTGGGTAGAGTTAGTCTGCAATACTTCAGTTTAACCACTGTGCAATACAAATCTAATATAAAATTTCTGATAAAATTAAGAACCCATTTGAATTGACCAATCTGAAAATGGTGAAGAAGCAAAATCAAATGTTGACTTCTCTGGCATATCTACAAGAACATCTACAAGCCAGGCTACTTACACTGCTTGCTTATGAATTAGTGTATAAACTGCATCCCACCAGGCTCTTTGTCTTTCAGTACAAAGTTGCTTGCATATTGGCAGTGGCAAGAATCGAGGCTGATGTAGAGTGTACTTCGTATTAAATTTCTCTTGTAATTGCAAGTTACTGGTAAATATTACCCCAAGTAGAAACACCTGTTCATAAAATATACATGTTAAATTTTATTAAAAATACAGTACATGCTCATGATATTTCAGTAAATTTAATGTAGAGAAAACATTTTCTTACTTCAAGATCCAGCATACAGATGGATTCAGGAGCATTGGTTTCAAGTCTTGATGTCTCCTGGGGCAAATGGAAAAGCTGCTTTAGCCATTTACGAATGGCTGGCACAGCTGATGCAGAATTCCACTGCAGGCCAAGCCACGTGATATGCTGGAGACTACCATCATGTGCTCTAATGGCACCTTTGAAAGAAAAATTGACTTCTGAAGACATGTGGCACAATATAAGAATACAGGGATGAAACTAGTGTTGTTGTTGTTTTAATTTAAAATACTTTGAATTCCAGTTTAATTAACTATACCTTATGTATGTAGTATACAGTAAAAATTAAGCATTCAAATCAAATATCTTACCAATATCATATCTAGCTAGTTCTACACATTCTGGAGCCTGTACACCAACATTTTTGATATCGTCTGTGCCGAGAAATGAGTTCTCTTTAGAGGAAGCATCCCCAAAGAGAGCATAAAATAAAGCAGAGTGTCCACTCTCATTTGCAAATGACTCAACAACCTCTGTTAAAAAATCCTGTTTGCCATAGCTTAGGTTTAAGAGCATATAGCCTGAAAAATGAAAAGACAGTGATTAATTACAATAATAAATTCTATTACACCAAAAACTAATTAGAACTCTATAACTTGAATTCAGATATCTTAGATTTTTTAAAAGTATCCTTAAAATTAATAAGGAATTTAAGTCTAAAAATATCTCAAATAGAAATGTGATCTATTCTCAATGAGAATAGACTATTCTCAAGATAGGTTTTTATCAATTTCTAAACCTATGAAACAATTTAATATTTTAAAATTGTAACTGTTACTTAAAATTTCTTCAACTTTCAACAATTGCATATTTTGCTTGATGATGCACTGATTAATTCAACAAAACCGCTATTTTAATTTATATTACCAGACTGGCTCTGTCGGTCACAGGCTAACATTTCCAACTTTTCTTGTTCAGCATGATCTCCTTTTATTAGTTTTGACTTTGGCTTTGGAACCTGTTAGAAAAATTATAGACAAATATAGGGAACTCTTTTGGCAGGAAAATATATGAAAAAAAAATATTTTCCCCACAAAGTTCAGATATCCTGGACAGTCATATAACCTTATTATATTACTGGATGAAAACAGCACTCATTCTGATTTTATGCTACAGCCAAGAGATTACTCTATACAGAATTATCTCAATCTCATAACAAAACCCAGTACTTAGCCCACTAAGGATTGATTTTGCACTTGAAGGCATTGACATAATATTTAAAAAATAAACGAAGAGAACCTAAAGAAAGTTTAGGATATAGGGAAAACACAGGAAATATAAACCAAGACAGACCTCTCACCCTAAATAGACTCAGGAAGAAATTCACAAAGATCCAAGAAGAGGAGAAATACAGATGAGTTACACTCTTTTATCTCTCATTCCATTATTCTCCCCATAGCATCCCCATTTAGGTTGAATTATCCTTCCACCACCAGGAGATTCCTTTGCGATAGTGGTGAATATTTGTAGCTCGACTGTAGGACGAGAGTGGAGATTCATTCTCCGAGCTTGGGGGTTGGTCTCTGAATGTTTTGTTACCAGACTAGGTAACATCTTCAGCAAGATTTAGGGGATGTCAGTGTCGGTGTTCTTCTGCTTATAAGGGCTTCATGTAGTCCAGTGGTCGGCAAGCCGCGGCTCGCGAGCCACATGCGGCTCTTTACACACTTTAATGTGGCTCTTCTGTGTGCCGGGCGCCCTCTCCCCTCCCTCCTCTCGGGCACTTCAAAACAAGCGCCTCTTTCCCTTTTTTCTTTTCAACCCACAATGATTAGGGAGGATCCTGAAGTCGGGCGGGGACGAGAAGCAAGGAGGCAGAAAAAGAAACGGAGGCTAAGGAGCTTCCCCCCCCGCCTCCTCCCAGCAAAAATCTAACCGGGGAGCCGGGCGGGCAGTAGCAAATTAGCCGATCACGCCGCGTGATCAGCTAATTTGCTACTGCCTGCCGGCTCCCTGATAAGATTTTTGCGGGGGGGGGGGGAGAAGCTCCTTGGCCTCCGTCTCTTTTTCTCCCTCCTCGCTTCCTGGGGCTCCACCAATGGGGGAGCAAGGCCCGCCCAGCTCCAGGCTTTGGGCTAACACAGAGGTCTGCAAAGTTGGCTGTTTTAAGACTGGTGGACTTCAATTCTCAGAATTCTGGGAGTTGAAGTCCACCAGTCTTAAGAGCCAATTTTGCAGATCCCTGCCTGGGCTAATATGATTGATGCCCTTGGTGGACTTCAGCTCTCAGAATTCTGGGAGTTGAAGTCCACCATTCTTAAGAGCCAATTTTGCAGATCCCTGGGCTAATATGATTGATGCCCTTGGTGGACTTCAATTCTCAGAATTCTGGGAGTTGAAGTCCACAAGTCTTCAAGCTGTCAGGTTTGAAGACCCTGGGGTTTTTTTTCTAAAGGGTTAGGGGTGCAAGGGTCTTGCAACTTGACAGCTTTAAGACTTGCATGCTTCAATGCCAGAGTTCCTGAGCCAACATGACTGGAGGAGGAATTCTGGGAGTTGAAGTCCACAAGTCTTAAAGCTGTCAGGTTTGAAGACCCCTTGGGGGGTTTTCCCAAAGGGTTAGGGATGCAAGGATCTTGTAACTTGACAGCTTTAATACTTGCGTGCTTCAAATGCCAGAGTTTATTGAAACTAAAAACAGTGTACCATCCTAAGTATTTTCGGTTTTAAAAATGTGGCTCTCAAAATAAATTTCAAACGTGGTTTTGGCGAGATTTGACTCAGTTGAAAAAAAAGGTTGCCCACCACTGATGTAGTCAATAGGTCTTGTGCTGGGAAGGTCACCTCAGGTGAGGATTTGGTATAGAAAACTATTTCTGAAAATCTATTTCCCATTTTTTCATCCTAGTCAATCGCTTAAGCACCAGAATAGAATTTATGCCTCAACTTGGGGAAAGTAGACTAGGGGGGAGGGGGGAAATCTCTTCACATGTCTAATTTTATCTCTAGAGAGGATATGAATAAGAACATATTTCTTTAATTCCTACTCTTACCGTGTTTCCCCGAAAATACGCCAGGGGCTTATTTTCTTTTGCCCCACGAAATATGCCCTTGGGTTTATTATCAGGGAGGGCTTATTGTTTTGGGGCTGCCGGGCGGCTGCTCCCTTGTGAACTGGCTCCCGAAGTGCCGGGCACAGCCTCAGGGGCAAAGCAGCCATGAGGTAATCATGCCCACGAGCAGCCACCCGGCAAATCCCCTCTCCAGCCGGGAAGAGCGCCATTCACTGACCTAGGAGGTAATCCCTAAGGTGCCAAGCCATGTGGCGCTCTGCCCGCTCCCCAGCTCCTGCGGCTTTGCACATTCGGGATACCCCCTAGGTCAGTGCATGGAGCTCTGCCCGGCTGGAGAAGGGGGTTGCGCAAGAGCCTGTTCCGCTCGCAGCTTCACCAAGCCCTTGACAGGCTCTCCCAGGCCACCGCCGCTGGCTGCTGCTGCCCGCCGCCGCCGCCCCGCTCCGCGCAACTTCAAAACTCGGGGCCGAGTCTTTCAGCATCGGCCGCTCTAGGAGTGCTCTCTATGGTGGGCTGGCTGCCGGACAGGGAGTCTTCCAGCAGCCGGCCCACCATAGAGAGCACTCCTAGAGCGGCCGATGCTGAAAGACTCGGCCCCGAGTTTTGAAGTTGCGCGGAGCGGAGCGGCGGCAGGCAGCAGCAGCCAGCGGCGGTGGCCTGGGAGAGCCTGGCAAGGGCTTGGTGAAGCTGCGAGCGGAACAGGCGCTCACGCAACCCCCTTCTCCAGCCGGGCAGAGCTCCATGCACTGACCTAGGGGGTATCCCGAATGTGCAAAGCCGCAGGAGCTGGGGAGCGGGCAGAGCGCCACATGGCTTGGCACCTTAGGGATTACCCCCTAGGTCAGTGAATGGCGCTCTTCCCGGCTGGAGAGGGGATTTGCCGGGCGGCTGCTCGTGGGCATGATTACCTCATGGCTGCTTCGCCCCTGAGGCTGTGCCCGGCTCTTCGGGAGCCATTCACAAGGGAGCAGCCGCCCGGCAACTCTCCCCTTCGGCCAGGCAGAACGCCACTCCCCAACCTAGCGGTATCCCGAAGGCAGCAAGCAACGTGAGCGCTCCCCCCCCGGCTCCTGCGACTTGGCGCTTTCGGAATAACGCTAGGTCAGTGAGCGGTGCTCTGCCTGGCCGGAGGGGGGTTTTATTTTCGGGGGTGGGCTTATATTTTTGCCCACGCGAAAAATGTGGCATGGGTTTAGTTTCGGGACAGGTTGTATTTTCGGGGAAACACGGTATTAATACTTTTCAAACTGCTGCCTTTCTATTTCTGTGGAAGAGAAATAATGGGCAGAGAAATGGGAATGCCAAAACTCTATAAAGTTGTTGAAAGATGCCTTTATGTATACCATTTTATACATATGCAATACATAACAATGTACCAACTTGGAAAATAAAATGTATGCAAAAATAAGAACTGATCCAAGCCTTATCCCTATTTCCATAGTATACCCCACACAAATCTGAACAGAGGAACATTTAAAATAGTTTACCTGAAAAGCGAGAAGATAACACAAAGCTGCTAGTTCAGAAACAGCTCTCCATTGCATCTCACTCTGCTGGGCCATTTTCAGCAGCAGAGTTCCAGCATGCATATAGAAATGTCCTCTCATCTCCAGGAAAATGACAGAAAGTTCATCACTTCCATCTGCATGTGATTTTACCAAATGAAGTGTATGATCAAAGCTACCAAAAAAAAGTAACAAGTAAAAATAGGATTTGGTCACATTACAAAAAAATAAGTTGATTCAAAATTGCAAATATGTAGAGAAGCATCCCTCCCTCTCCCCTCCCCCCCTCTCTCACACACATAGAAAGAAACATGACAAAGTGATTGATAAAATATCAGACTGGGCAAAGTGTCATTATTGAAGAGGCAGCATAGAAAGACAATGCTTCTGCATCAAAAGGGACAGAATTTAAAGTGTTCCATATGATGCAAATTGAAGTACCTTTCAAGTGATGATCTACTTTCTTCTACATCTCTAGCAGAAAGTTTCATTACTACCAGATTACAGTATGCCAGTAAAAGATCCCTTTGAATCTTTCTCCAACTAATTTTATCTGATTCAGAGTCCTCTACAGATTCCAGGTATTCCTATAGGAAATAATTCAAAATAAGAAGCAATATTGTAATACTTATTTAAACATTAGATTTTCATTACATTTCATTTCATTATGCAAGGAGAGATTGTAGTTCACTGTGAATCAATTCAATAATATTTACATAAATAGATATGCAGGTTCTAGAAATTATTTTTCAAAGGAACAGCAAAAAGCTAACTTTTGGAACACAAGCGGTGCCTCATTAATCCATTTAAATGCCTAAAAAACAAAACTAAGGTCTCGGAAGAATGTTATTCCCGACAAACTCATCTGAAACAAGGAATGCTAATATACTTTGTGCATTCCAGATGATTCCTAATATCTGCCTCAATGCCTTAAAATCAACCACAATGTAGATCATGGAAACAAATTCCACCGTAGATAGGTGGGCAGATATCCTGGATCCCAAGTATTGCCTGCAAGAAAAAATAGCTACTAGACCCATTCCACAGATGCTTCATAAATCCATTGATATTCACTTTTAGAGCTGTTTTTTATGCTTTTGCTTCAGGCTGGAGAAATGCAATATTTCTGGCTATAAATTCAATTTTTGCATAATGTTCAAGGGAGGCAGGCAATGGATGTTTTCCAGATATTTTATATTTCAGCTCCATAACTGTCCTGCCACTGGCCATACTGTTTAGAATAATTGAGTTTTAAGTTTAAAATATCTTTAGCCTACCAGGCCATTTATGAGCTGAAACAACTTCAACATATGGGAGTAACTATAAGATATTATTACCACAATAACAGCCATAACTATGTAAAACTAAGACTATCTTTATTTGCTTGCTCAAGGAAAAGGAAGAATGCATGCTATAATATTTCCTATAGAATATTTTTTCAATATCTGTCAGAACACAAGTAAACAAACCTTAAATGTTTGAACAACACAGGAACACCATTCTAAATTTGACCGTAAAGATATTTTCTTCTCTGCTTCCTGGCAATGTGCCACAGCATCGCCAAGCCTGTTATTTGATAGGTATAATTTTACTAATCTGATATTAACATATACATCATCTGGTCTAGTGTACAATTCTGTTTGAATCAAGTCAAAAAGTTGGTTCCATCCATTTTCACTTCTACAATCCAAGAAGCTTTCCTGTATCAAAAATAAAAAAGGTAAAGAGTTTAACATTTTTTAATAAGCATGACCATTTGAAAAATAAATAGTATCATTTTTGAGTTTTTTTCTAGAAAATTACAGATAAAATATGTAGATTTTAATATTGATTACAATATAAAAATTATCAAGGAAACCATTGCTGTTTGAAGATGTAATATTATTGCTAGGTAGCATTAGATTTGCTTTTCAAAATTAGTAAAAAAATCTCCAGACTATGCAAGCAATTTTGATAAACTATTAGATTATTGCCAGATTTAATTTTGATTATAACAACATCTAGAATTCCTGACCAAAACTTGTGTTTCACATTCACTATACACACAGTCATTTGTTGCCTGCTGCAATCTTGCAGCTATCAATGGATATGTTATAATCAAACCAGGAATTAGACTAAAGCAACATACAATCTGTTGCCCCCCAAAATACTGAGAATGCTTGGAGATTGTATAATGATGTTATGTTACAACCACATATACAAAAAAAATTACCTTCAACCGGAAAATTGAAGGACTTCCAGGGAAAAGTTTGGCTGCTCTCTCAACCCAATATTTTGCTCTTCCATCAGTAATATCATTGCTACATAATAGTTCCGCAATCTTCAATACAAGATCTTTCTGTGTTGGATTCAATTCCACTGAACGCTAAAGCCACAATTAAAATAATGAAATGTGTGTTCAATTAGGTTTTGAAATATACACCAAGATATTAAAGAGACATTAAAAGTATGGGAATATATGTAATTATGTTATTATAAGGGTAGAAAATAAGATTAAAATATTTAAAACATACTTTAATTACTAACAGCAATGTTGAAAAAACACCAACTCATAATTTCTTACTTTATAACAGCCCACTGCTTTTTCAATATTATTTTCAGCTTCATATAGTTGACCCAAGAATTTGTGCGCTTTGGGATCTCTTTCTTGGACACTGAGATATATAGATATATACCTTCCGAAAAACATAGCATGTTAATATTGTGGCAATTGATGACTAAATCAGATCAGTCAGGACAAATTATACCATTATTTTTCTAATATTTCTTTAAAGTAGAACTAGCAGCCTTAAGTTTTATATAAGCCCAGTTATCCAAGATCACAGTACTTGATATTAAGCAATGTATATCATTAATTTTACATATAGTAAAATGACAGCACCTTGATAGAGCTACTGCAGCAGATCATTCACCATAAAATAAATTGAAAAGTTGGAACCCTTTAAATTAAAATTAAAATCTTAAAAATACAAACAAAGCTTTAATTTAAGAGACTGATGGGAGTAAGGGATGTCTGTTAAAGATGGATGTGCATTAGCCAAGTGGTTTTTTTAAGGCACCAAACACATTCACAGATAAAAACAGAAATTCAAGTGGCAGCCAAAGGGTCCGCATGATGGAAGATAAATTTAATAAGAAATAAATGTAATAATATGAATAAATAAATTATACACAATCATTTAAGAGGCAACCAACTGGCATACCAATGACGTTACACCCATAAAAACCATGTGAAAGATGAGCATCAAATCTAAGAAACCCTGGAGTCAGAATGACCCCCACCTAGTCTTAGAGACCTGGGTAACCAGAAACCCTTTAGAAATAGTGAACCAATCAGTGTCATAGCATTAAGCATTAGACAATTTCAAGATACAATACTCTCAAGACTCAGATTTTTTCTGTTAAATATGAAGCCTCTTGAATCTAAAGTTTACTTATGTGTTAAAGCAACTATTTTGAAAAAAGATTAATTACCTTTTAGCAAGTTCATATTCCTTTGCTTCATAATATAGCTTAGCAAAAAAGAATCCTTTCATGGATTTCTAAGAAGAAACAAGCAGTTTCTATTAAAATATTGCTTTTGATGTAAAAAATGGAACATTCAGAATTCTATGCACATACTCCTATTGTAAATATTGAACACATACACATTCTACGATAAGTAATTGAAGTTCACTCCTAAAAGATATTTGAAAGAAATTACAAACACATTTAGATTAAATGTTAATTTCTGTTCATTGCTGTCTTTATCAAGTGTTTATATTGATCATATTTTCCTCTATAAAGTTTATACTTTATTAATCTTATTGAGCAGCCATTATCCATATAAAATGTGATCAGACTGGCTTTCTACATTTTAAATCTTAAATGTAAAAAAATCATATGAAAAGTGTTTGTGGCTATTCCACAAGTCCATATAAAAACTCAAACTGTAAAATCACCTATTCATCTTAAGTGAACACTTACTTAATGCCTAAGATTTATCAAACTCGTACACCTATCTCGCTCAAAGTAAATAGACATCATTCAAGCACTAAACAATCTAAACAAATATTCCAGATTAGATAGGCATTAACCAAGAGTAACAATTTTTGTACTCTTTTGCTGACATAAAAATTGATTGGATTTTAGATGTTATACCCATAAATCCATGCAAAAGATGACGATCTGCAGATTCGATAGCCCTATTGTTATTTTGAATACTTGAGTTACAAATCTCGTTTACACCATTTTAGGAATGATATATTCTGATTTAAGATCAGAAAAGTCTCATTTATTCCAAATTTTATTTTCTGTTAATTTTAAAATTTTAAATTCAGAGATTCTCCAACAATTTTGGGCTGACAGATGTTTAGAATTTTCAGAAATGGTTATGAGAAACCTCACAAAATGGCTGTATAGATTGCTGAACCAAATACCCATTATCCAAAGACAAATTTATGAGGGTGTTTCAAACTGCTACCTACTCTCTACTTTAGTATTTTTCCTTGGAAAGCCAAAGGTAGAGGTCAGGAAACAGACATCACAAGCAATATTAGAGCTCTTATTTTACTGATATGTTATAACAAACTCAAAAGTCTGTCATTTTCTCCTTCCTTCCCTCTTATACCAGAAAGTCAAGGCAAGATAATTCTGAGTTTCCTTCTCTCATCTTCCTGTTTATTCAAGTAAGTCCATGTTTTCCTAATGACTGTCACACAGTTTCAAGGAAAGCATTTGGTTGCAACCACCTACCATGTTATTGTCTAACACACAGCAATATTTTATGCTTAAATATAAACTTATGCTTTGAAGCACGATGACCCATTTTTAAAAAGGTCAATGAAACACTAAGAAGTAGATGGAATAGAGTTTTTAAAATAACTTTTTTGGGTGAGGGGGACTGCCTAATGCGAGTCTGAAATGGAGAGAAGTCTATTATCATTTGGTAATGGCAGAAGGCTATTCCAATTCTCTAGCCGTATATCACCACCTGACCTGTCCTGGTTTATATCAACCCCAAGAGAGACCCCAGAGGTTGGGTGTCATCACAGAAAGTTGGTTACAAAACTTCCTTATAATTCAAAGTTGTCTTATATTTCTATGTTGTCTCAAAACAATTTCTAGATACAAATAAAAAATGTCAAAACACAAGAGGACCTCTTCCAGAAGTTTCAAGTTTCATGTTGCAAGTAAGATGTGCAGAGGACGTGGTGGCTAAAATGCTGAGCTTGTCGATCAGAAAGGTTGACAGATCAGCAGTTCGAATCCCTAGCGCAGTGGTTCTCAACCTGTGGGTCGGGGACCCCTTTGGGGGTCGAACCATTGGAAAACACATATTTTCGCAAAAATATGGAAAACATAGAATAATTTTATGGTTGGGGGTCACACAACAGGAGAAACTGTATTAAAGGGTTGCGGCATTAGGAAGGTTGAGACTCACTGCCCTAGCGTGTTACTTGTCCCAGCTTCTGCCAACCTAGCAGTTCGAAAGCATGTAAAAATGCAAGTAGAAAAATAGGGACCACCTTGGTGGGAAGTTAACAACGTTCCATGCGCCTTTGGTATTTAGTCATGCCATCCACATGATCACAGAGATGGCTTTGGGCAGTGTTGGCTCTTCGCTTTGAAAGGGAGATGTGCACCGCCCCCTAGATTCGGGAACGACTAGCACATATATGCGGGAGGAACCTTTACCTAAGGCAGTGCCCACAAAAAACATAGCCACCTTGCAGGACTTTCTCTAGACTAAGAACTCTGAAACCCTACATCCCGTCCAAAGCCATCCTGAATGGACGGCTACCACACTGGCATCGTTAAAGTCCAGACCAGTGTTTCTCAAACTTGGCGACTTTAAGTCCTGTGGACTTCAACTCCCAGAATCCCCCAGCCATCATAGCATAGCTGGCTGGGGAATTCTGGGAGTTGAAGTCCACAGGACTTAAAGTCGCCAAGTTTGAGAAACACTGGTCCAGACCAATCAACACAATGGCATTCTTCCCTTCACTCGGAGAAATATCACCCACCAGGGTCGTTTTAGTCCTTCGTTAAAAGCTGAAACTCAAAGAATTCATTCATGAAATTTGGCTTGAACTGCTCCTGGACCGCTGCGCAGCCCGTGTTTTTGTTTTCTATTCCACAAGATATATACGCCAAGAGCCAACGGAGTTCAAAGCCCAAGCCATAAAGTCGCAATCGGCTCCTCTCCCGATTTAAGCCCCGAAAAGACATGGCACATGGGACGCTCCCGCCCCCATCTGCCTCCCGCCCCCTTCAAGAGGCGCAGCGTCCGCTCTTCCGCTCACATGCGGCAGCGTCTTCGCTAATTGGACAGCTCGAAAACGGCCGCCTTTGAACGCCTTAGGAACGAAGGCCGCCCCCACATAACTGCCCTCGCTCACCTCCTTCGGCGAAGGGGCCGAGGCCTGCAAGGAGGAAACATAGCGGTCGACTTCCGCCCTGCTGCGCCTCATCATGGTGGCGGCCCGGTGAGCGCCCGGGCCGCAGCGCCCTTCTCGGCAGCCGAGGCCGAGAGAAAGAGCCCAAAGGAGCCGGAGCTAGACTGAACGCAATCACCTCTCCCGGAATGGTGACGCCGTCAGACGCGAAAGCTCGCGCAGAACTAAATACCGCTGCTACGTCATACGGATCGCGACGGAAAGAAGAGGGAAACAAAGCGGAAGTGACCTATAATAGGCGTCGCATTTCATAAAGATTTTTTTTTTTAAAAAAAGACGGTTTGACTCGTTTTCCTGCTGTCTGGGGAATTCTGGGAGTTGAAGTCCACGCGTCTTAAAGTTGCTGAGATGGAGGCTGGCCCGGTGGGGGCGACGCTTCTGTGGTTTAGGAAGTGAAGTGAGAATTAGCGTTTGGAAACGAAAGCGAAATCCAGCTATTTCGGAATATAAGGCAGCAAGGAAAATCTGCTGCTGTTTTTTTTTTTAACCTTCCTACACCCTGGAGAAATTTAGCTATCTGGTCGCTAAGAGGCATCATTGGCTTGATAGCACAGAATTCGTAAATTATGGAACAGTTACCCATATAGAGGCAAGGAAGGGAACGTACAGTAGTGGCCATAATTGTGGAAACCTTTTGGGAAAAGTGTATTTTCTAAAACTAGCTAATAACACCACTTTTTGGGGGGAGTAGTACCATAAAGTTTTGATATATATCAATAGTTTAATCAAGAATGTAATGCAATAACTTTCATGAAGGATTTGCTATTATAATAGCATTTATAAAGAAGAAAAGTGAAACAAAATATACAAAAATTGTCACCATGTCAGTTAATACTTAGTTGGGTAACCTTTAGCATGAATTACGGCCTTACAATGTCTTCCCATGGGGTGAATCAAGTCTTTCAGTTCTGCAGCTGTTATAATGTGAAACCAAGATTGAATGATTGCTTCTATTAACTGGGTTTTATTGCTGGGTCGCTTCTGATTTAACAAGTTTCTTTAGTTTGGTCCATAGATTTTCAATTGGGTTATGGTCTGGGCTATTCTCAGGCCATTCCAGCAGTAGAATATGATTATCTTGCAACTCCAAAAGAAAGTGGTGTTATTAGTCATCAACCTCAGAAATACACTTTTCCCAAAAGGTTTCCACAATTTTGGCCACTGCTGTAGGTGATAAAGCTGCTGCAACTTTCCTACAAATCTTTTATTCATTTGTCAGAAAATGGATATTTGAATTGAAACACACAAATTTGGCTGATATTTTCTTTTCCACATATACCCGGGATGGTGAACCTGTTGCACGTGTGTCACAGGTGTCATGCGGAGCCATTTGTCAAGGCACGCAAGGCGTTCAGCCTTTTTAAAAGCCATTTTTCACCGTCCCCAGGCTTTAGAGGCTTTAGAGGCGAAAAGAGCCCCCCCCCCCCCCAGGCCCTCCAGAGGCTTCAGGAGCTTCCCTGAAGCCTCCGGAATGCAAAAAAAAAAAAAAAACCTGTGGGCAAACCGGAAGTTCGGGGACAGAGTTCTGGTTTGCTCGTAGGGTCGGTTTAAGCTCTCCGCATGCTTCAGGGAAGCCTCCTGAAGGTCCCTGAAGCCTCCAGACAGCCTCAGGGGTGGGGGGGGGAGGCTGTTTTTGCCCTCCCCAGGCTCCTATAAAGCCTCTGGAGCCTGGGGAGGGTGAAAAAAGCATGAGAAAAATAGGGGGGAGCGCCTCTTATGCGTGCATGCACTGGGGAGAGGTCGCGTGTTGCATTATGGGTGCAGCATGCCCGCACACGACCCCCCTGCGCTTTCCCCCTTATGGCACACGAGCCAAAAAAGGTTCACCATTGCTGACATATACTATAGTGGGGCAGTGTTCTAATGAAATAATATTTTATGTACTGTAATGAAACCTAGTTTACTTAATTTTACAAGCTCTACTGTATGTGCCTCGCTTAACAGAAATTAAATATTAGATAGTTATAGAACTTAGGTGAGGTATTGGCAAAATATTCGTATTTTATTTTAATTCTAGAATTAATATTTGTTTTCTCACAATATTTCATCAGTCTTGGGGAGTGTATCAGTAGGACTTTTGTCTTCTTTCTGATAGGGTTCAGCATGAAGGCTTATATTGTCCAAGACCTTGCTACCTTCTTAGCAAAACTTCAGTATTATTAATGGTGTGGCTAAATGGAATGTATTTATTTGCAGAAGGTCTGGGTGACTAGAGCCATATTCAGATCACATATAGCAATAGCACTTAGACTTATATACAGAGTCATCATGTTGCCCCCAACAATCTGGGTCCTCATTTTACTGACCTCAGAAGGATGGAAGGCTGAGTCAACCTTGAGCCAGAGAGGATGGAACTCCTGGCATTGAGCTGAATGAGCTTGTAATACTGCATTCTAACCACTGCGCCACCACAGCTCATATGTCAGTTAACCTAAGTATCCTAGGATAGTATCTAACCCACTTGGTAAACCATGTCATCTCTTTTCCATCAAACCTGAGAAATAATAGTCAGTAGAAGATTGTGAGAATAATGTTTAGGAATGTACCTAGCTCCCAGCCATTCTTGCATTGTTCGTCAGTCTGGAGAGTATTAGAAATAGCAAGAATGCCATGGAGATGGCTGAGAATTGACTGATATCAATAGACATCAGTAAACTGGCAGTCTTTGTCATTTTTTTAGCTGTTTTGTCAGGCATGCATCTACTGAGCTCATTGAGTGGAGGGCACAGGCTTGCTAAACTGTGCCTCTACGATTACAAAACATTGCTATTGTTTCTGACATGTATCACAGTTCATATAATTGCAGTGCTATACTTCAGATTGTCTTCAGTGAGTTTCCATCCTCAGCCTTAGGACAAGGGCCTCATTTTAGCATCAGCTATGTGTCGAGATCATGGCAAAAGTAAAAGTTTAGTTTTGGAAAAAGTAAATACCAAGATATTTCAAATAATGTACTTGTTCAGTATATTGTCATCAAGAAACCATTTAGGTTTTTCTTTTGGCAACACCCCCCCCCCCCATTATCTTGGTTTTCGGGTAAATGGGCAGGTGACATGCCTGATTAGGTCATTATAAATATTGAGGTTCTGGGTTTTTTGTTTTTGTTTTTCCCAATGCTACACTTTTTGCCTAATTAAAGGCACCTAAGAGCAGGTATATTTAGGTTTTAGTGGAAATAGATAAGGGCAAATGCAGTAGGTTGGTAATGTGTGAATCAAGGAACAATTGGAGAAAGAATCTGCAGGAAGGATGAATCTGCAACTGAGGAATAAGCTGAATCAGAAAAAAAATGTGCGGAGTGGACTGGCTAGTGGAAAATGAGTGAAGCATTTGAAGAGGACAGTTTGGGAGTCCATAAGGAAAGCTTCACCAAGGGATTGGAATTCCCAAGAAGTTCAAGGAAGAATTTATTTTTATCCACTTTCTCTGAGTTAAAAGCAGGTCTAAAAGTGAAAGCACCATTAAGCTGTCTGAGTGAGCACACCAAAGTAGTGATAGGGATCTCGAGTTTGAATGAGAGAAATAGTTAAAGCTCTCTTTGGAAATTAACATGTATAAAGAAGTAATATGTTAAGGCCACTGAATATATTAGTAATTAGAAATGTAAAATATTTGCTGGAGCGCACTGTAATCAAAAACACTATAGTAATTAGGAGAGCTCCTGTTCTCTTTTCCCACCCACTGACATTTAATTATGAGTGACTGTAACCTACAATTTGCTCAAGCTTTTCAAAGTCGGCATAAACCAAATTGTGTCCTTGAAAGCCATCTTATCTGCATATAACAGATTATAATAGCCCCTTAGCCACTGATGATGAGATTAAAAACGAGTGGGGGAGAAATGGCACTAGGATACAACTATTGCATTTTACTTATTTTTTTCCAATAAATAGCCATATTTGATCTACATGCAGTTGCATAGAAATACCATTGTAAATTTTATGTAGATCAGACCGGTGGGGGGTTCCTACCGGTTTAGACCGGTTCGGCTGAACCGATAGTGGTTTGGCAGCCTGGGTCCCTGGAACAGGCAGCGACCCAGGCCTGCCATGCCCTTGAACCAGTTCCCTGATCGGCACCATTGGCGCCGCTATCTTGTTTTTCAGTTCTGTGCATGCGCAGAACAATTTTAATTGCACATGCGGGCACAGCATGCATTAAGCACACGCGCAAGGCGCACACACACAAGTGAACTGGTAGTAGTGATGGCCGGAACCCACTCCTGGATCAGACACATTCGTTTTCTCATGTTTGTGGCCATCAACCTAATTAATTTCGTCTACCAATTTAAAACCTAAAGATAGATGAACACGTGCCACATAAAGGTACCTGGACGGTTGTTAAATAATTTCTAAACCAGATACTGCAAAGTCACCGTAAGTATTTATTCCCTCTGCCACAAAAGAATCCTTTCTGTAGGATGGAAAACCTGACTACTCCCAAGCTAGAATTCTTTCCCTGAAGATATCTTCAGTAGAGAGAATTGCAAAATTCCTTTCTTCCTCTTTTTTCTATATAAGTATCTCCATATCAATTATCTTTAAGATATCTATCTCCATGGGATGGATGTAAATGAATAAGGCAATTGGCCACTATTAAAGTTGGTTAGTTGTTGTTGAACTTTGGTGATACAGCTTAGGTGTGCTGGGGCAGTACCTGCCCTTGGGGTTTGTCCACCCTGCTACAGGACGTTCTGGATGTTACAATTCTCTACAGCAGGATGCTTTAATTATTGTTCACACTATAGAAATTAAAATAGGATTGAGGTCTCTGCTTAAATCTCTTTAAATATTTGATATTGAACAAGTATGTTATTATTAAACATTTAAAAAATTATACCATAAGATTTTTAAACTTCAGAGTTGTAAAATTCAAAATAGTTTATTAGTGAAAATATATATTGTACTTCGGAATTCAGAATTTTTTTAAACAAAAACTGCAATCAACATTTTTACTTATAGGTAAATCCCTTTGAGTTCAAAGTGCTTATTTCAAATAAGAGTATTATTAAATAGCCTAGGTACCATTGAACTCAAAGAAATTTATTTCCGAGTACTGAAGATTGCAATATTCATTTAGGTTCTGTCCAAGTATAAATAACAAATGATTGTCACTATATTGATTCATTAACACAGTACATGTCCATAATTGAAATACGTTCAGTTTTTATTTCATGTAAAATTTAAAAATAAGTGAGCTGAAGAGGGAAAGGAAGTGTACTTTGCATCCTTAATACTTTCCATTATTTTAAACAAAATTCAAAATGTTTATGCCACTTCCTAGAGTATAAGATGTATATTTCCTAATAAAATGAGTAAATATTTTGAATAATGTTGTAAATATACAGCATAATTAAGGCACAGGGAAATAAAATATCAAAGGATCCAAGAAAAAAATCCTTATAAAATTCAAGTAGTTGAACTCTGTTGACACAGAAATATGTTGGCATCTCACACTTTGGGCTTCAGGCTTACCAGAATGTGAAAGCATTCACTGCCGTTCTCAAACAGTAACCATTATCAGAAACTTTCTGAACAAATCATTTCTGCGCTTGTGATAGCTTGGGTTATGGTTTGCTTACAATTCATCCCCAATTTGACTACTTTTTTTAAAAAGGAATCTCAATAACTTAAATTATTTCTGTTGAGCTGAAGACAGAATCAACAAGATGTCCTGACAGAATATAAACTTCCTAAATCTTGAGAATATTTTCTATTGCCATTTTCTTAACAATAGCAATATAATATTGGAAAACCATTTTCTTATCAGTTCATAAGCTAATATTAAACAAGAACTCATTGCTTACAAAAAAATCTGTAGTCTTTTGTCTCATAGTTTTTAACACCAGAGGTGACAGTTTAGAATAAAAGGAAATGCATCTCCTTTCCTGATTCTAAACAATATGAAGTATAAAATTTATTAGTTAAAATATACTTCAAAGCCCTCGCATCACAAGTCTGATTTTGGGGTGGGGGATGGGGATTATTCTGACCCGTATTGGTAAATATTATGGCCACCAGCCCATGAATTTTTCTATATACTTAACCATGTAATCCGATATCTGCCTACAGAGCTGAAAGCCATTGAATTCAATGGGATTTTAGTGTTTATAAATTGCCAGCTTTAACAGTTTTACTTTGTTTTGCTCCAGGAGTCACTCCCTGTCAGACACATGATCTTAAGGTCTGGATTATTTGCCAAGAGAATTTGCTTTCCTAATCTGCTGGGCTGGTTGAGAATTTTGGAAATTAAAAGATCAGCACATTTGGAAAATTCTAGGTAAGAGAGGCTGTGCTGGATGATGTTCATTTGAGATCAGCAGCAGTAGTCCAAGAGAGTGATTTCTATTGCAATTTAAAGGCTATGTTTTAATCTTCCACTTAAGACTGAGTTCTCTAAAAATGTATATAAACACAGAATACATAATCTAAAAGTTCATATAGCATTACATAAGACATTAAAGGTTTTATGGCAAGATATATATTTTTGAATTAAGCTAGTCATGCAGGAGGATTTTTTAAGAGCATAGATTTCATAGACACGATGAAAGTAAATGGGGATATGAATCTTGTTTTCTTAATTTTGCATAGCAAGATGAAATATTTCATTTCCTTCCTAGAGTTTCAGCCAATTTTTTCAGTCTCTTCTTGAGCTCCAGTGGGAACTTCTCATAGCACTTCTTACAGACAGGCTTCATATCAAATTCCACAAATTTATTTCTGAAAAAAAATTACATTGTTGAAAATTAACCTTCACAATACAAATTAATATTCACAATTCACCATAAGTAAACTTATTTCTCTTTATATATATAAAAAATTTCAGTTTAAATCAGGAGAAGCAGAACATTATACAATCTGAGACTTGGTTAACATCTGTCAGAAAACACATTCCAATAAATCTTATTAAAACTCAAGAAAATTCTTATTATTTTTTCAGAAAACCACCCTACCTCAGCATAAATACCATGTTTCATTTCTGGCATGATTCTCTTCACCACCATGCCTTCCAACATATATAGAAAAATAAACTTTTCTATGACTTGTCCTCAGTTTCATAACTTTTGCCATCTTGATGTTTAGAAACCATGAAAAATCCTGAAAAGCAGTGACAGCTTCGGCCAACTGCTAAAGGTGGAAGGTGAGCATTTTAGACACTTAATTAAAACTTCCAACTCTTTGGAACAACAGCTAACGGGAAGAGCACATCAAAGAATTGTAGATCAATGAAATCAGCTGCTAAAAACAAACTGTAATGCTTGGTCAACCTTGACAGATGATAAAAAGCTGGGAGAATTAACCTGTTCAGTTAATTTATGCAATGCTGCCCTGCTTCCCAAAGTTGTTGAAAATTCTCAAAGTGCGGCAAATGTCTGTTGATAGCAAAAGTATGACCAATGCATTGAAAAGTTTCGCAGAGACACCTGTGCCACGAATCAAAGCAGCATTGCTCACAAGCTCTATCCATTTTATAATCACATTTATCATATTGTGCACACATGGCAACAGGAAAGGGGGGGGGGGTTCATTGAGACTTATATTATTTTGATCAGGGGTGTCAAACATGTCATGTCATCACGTGATGCATCGTGACTTCCCCCCCCCCCCTTCACTAAGATGGGAATGGGAGTGGCCAGTGCATTATGCATTGGGCACGTGGGTTTGATACCTCTGATTTTGATGAACAAATTGGATCCTGGCGATACAACTGCAACTTGGAGAAAATATTGGTATTTGGAAGGCTAATAGTTCCCCATCTCTATTCATTTCTATTTTTCCTTTGGGTGCTTTCATGCTTAACTTTTGAGTGGGGGCTTCTCCGTATAATCTTGATTATACGTGTAGCTATGTATAGTATTTGAAAGTGGTTTTTTAAAAATGATTTTAAAACCACCCTACTGTGCAGCCATGTGTGAAATAGACAGCTACAAGCTTCAGATAATGTCTAACGAAACATTTCTCTTTAAAGGGCAATTCTTTTTTCATCTCTTAACATCTGCGTGTAGAATTATATGGATAGTGTTAATGGAAGAAGTCATATACAATGACTTTACACGTCCTGCGACTATATAAACTACGAGTTGATTTCCAGGTAAAAGCCTAATTTTCACACACAAAGCAGATGATGTAAATATCTCTCATATTAGAAGAATGAATTGATTACCTTTAAAAAGGCATATGTTAAGTTAATATGCTACAGGTTTTTCAGTAGATTTGTTCTGAATGAATGTTTGTGATTGATGAATTTCAACCAATAGTTTCATAAACTGCAAGATAAATAACGCTCTAGGGATCCATCAAAAGATTTCATGTAGCCATTTTATCTTTTCCTCTTTAACTGATGTGGAACAAATAGGTTGGATACAGCAGAAATTACAGGACTATCACAAATTAAATTACAAAGTTTCACACATGCACTTCTCCAATGAATGATGCAAAGCAAAAAACAAACTTATCTGGAAGAATCCATTTTCTATATAAATCTCCATATAAATTATAAAATAATAATCTGCTTTAGCGGAAAGAGTACATCCTGCACTTGCAGAAAAGCATTTTTCCATCAAAGACTTTTCTTGGCAGGGCCAAACTGCTGAGGTGGGAGCAGTGGTGAAATTCAGCCGGTTCTATCCGGTTCGGGCGAACCGGTAGTGCTAGCGGCGGGAGGCTCTGCCCACTCACCCGGACGTCATCACGTCCTGTTTTTGATGCTCTGCGCATGAGCCAAAGGCCCTGCGCATGCACAATGGCGCTTACATTTGCAAACTGGTAACAAAGATAAGTTGATTTCACCCTGGGTGGGGGAGGAAAAGGCAAGTCTGATCACAGGGAACAGAACCTATTGGTCTAGACATGGGGCTGAATGTGTTGAAATTCAACACATATATTTTAAAAACACCGTTTTGCGCACCAGAACAAAAGCATAAAGAAAAGTTTCACAAACTAACCAAAGAAAAGGAGGAGCACAGTTGGTGAAAGGTAGAAAGGAGAGCTTTACAGACAGACAGGCTTTTTCTTTTTATGTTTATCCTTGTCCTTGGCTTCACGCTCCCGCTTGGCAAGCCTCCGTTTAAATTCTTCTGGCATTTTTTCATAACAGTGTCTGCAGACAGGTTTGAGATCGATTTCAACAAATTTGTCCCTTTCAGGTTGAGCAAAGAAGGAATGGAGGAGAGAAGAAGAAAGAATCAAGATACAAGTAAAGGAGAAAGAATCCTTCAGAAAAATAGAAATAAAAAGAAAGTAGTGAATATACTCATAGGAAAAGATATATCCTTGTTTATTTTCCATGGACTGCAGTATTACAAAATACTTCTATCACAGCAAGCTTAAAAAATAAGTGCATTCTTCCATGGAGTACTAAGATTTTAAGGGAAGCTCTTCTAGAGATAGTTCTCAACTCATTATCATTTATTTAGTAGCAGTTCAAAGCTACGGCAGAACTAAAAAAAGTGACTTATGACCAGTCCTTGCACGTAAGACAGTTCATCCCCACAATCACATGATCACAGTTCAAACACTGGTTATGTAGTTACATCAGGCTCCAAAAACCAAGAAAGACACATAAGAGTTACTTCTAAGCAGCTTCCTTTGTTGTTCCTCATCCATAGAACCTTGCCAAACTAAACACACCATTAAAGATATACTCTGAGACCTTCTAGATAGGAGCTATGTTGATCCTTTTTCTCCAAACCAAATAGATGCTAGATTTGCTTAACAATTGTATGGTCCGTGTGACGACCATAATCGTAAAATCAGGCACAAGTCAATGGACAACTGCATTACTTAGCAATGTAAGGTCCAGACCCAACTGTGGTCTTATATCAAGGACCACCCGTGTTTCTAAAGACAGGAGACATACCCCAAATGCACTGCAGTTATTCCAGATATTTAGCACATCTCTTGTGCTAAAAGAGCAACCTGAGCAACTCATTAAATTTACAGTTGCTGTGTCCTGAAGTGCTCTGTGCTGTTGAACTTCTTTGACTTCCATCCAGCTGCAGTCAATAGAAATTTATAGTAATCTGTTCTCCACAACACCTTTCTACTTGTTCTACTCCACAAAGATTCAAAGCAAACAATATTATGAGCACCGATGAAAGACAGAAGCATTAAAGAACATAACCTAGCTTCTGTCTTGTTTGGACACGGCTCTGGTGTGCCTCATCTCTTCCTCCAGACTTGCTGCAACAATCATAAATATTTTCCAAGGGAGGCCTCAATTTACAAGTGACATCATCAACTCTGTGATTATTTTCCCCAAACGCGTATACTTACTTCAGTGTTAACTTGGTGTTACAAGTAGAACATGCAAAGCAGTTTACACACCATGCTTTATTCAAGGCAGAGACAACTACAAAAGAACAAAGAAAAGACAAGGTGAATCAAAACAAAACGGACTGCAGGTATTATCATACATTCATAGCCTACGTCATGGAACGAATATTGACAAAGACAAGGTTGTCCGAATCATCACATGTGGTCTAACTGTACATATTTCCATAGGCAAAATTTAGTATTGACCCTGTGATGATGGACATTTGTACAGCATGTCAGCACCAACACAATCGTACTTAGCCCTTACATCAGGACACATTACATCTTGATATGGTGAATCAACAGCTGTAAGCCTCACCTTGAATGGCCAGGAGAGAGGGATTACAGGGCTAGCGGTTCAAAATTCTGGAGAGCACTAGCCTTTCTAGTCCTGTCCCAAATGCTCTGATTCCAGGCTAAAAATTCAGGAACTGGTATCACAGGACAGCTGACAGAGCTGAAACAGATGTCTGTTGCAGGCAGTATTGCCTGGAGCCCAGACATGGTAAGCACCGTATTTTTCGGAGTATAAGATGCAACTTTTCCCCCCAAAAAAATCTGGGTGTCTCTTATACACTGAATAAAGCATTTTTGGCCTCTCGAAACCTCGCCCCTTCACAAAAATGGAGGTGCAGAGGGTTTGGGACGCCTGCAAAGTGTTCCTGGGGGCCGGGGAGGGCAAAAACGAGCAAAAAATGGACCCTTTTTTGCTCGTTTTTGCCCCCCCCCCAGCCCCCAGGAACACTCTACAAGCCTCCCAAAGCCTATGCATGCCTTGGGTCTTTTGCTCATTTTTGTCCCTCAGCCCCCAGGAGCACTTTGCAGGCCTCTCAAACTCTCTGCATTGCCCCATTTTTCACAAAAGATGAGAGGCGTGCAGAGGGTTTGGGAGGCCTGCAGAGTGCAAAAACTTTTTTTTAATTTACCTCTTCAAAATCTTGGTGTGTCTTATAGCCCAAAAAATATGGTAGTTGTTTCTTCTGCTGTTGCCACAGTGTTAAATATAGGGATTAAGCTTGGCTTCCCTTATATTATCTTGTAACTATCTAATCTTTTCCAATTGTTCACCAAATTGGTTCTAAACATACAAAAATTGTACAAAGACTGAAAACTTGCCTTTATATTCTACATTTGTTATTAGCCAAAAACAAGCGTGCAGAATTTTTTCCAAGTGTTGTTTTCTTCACTCCATTTGTCTAAGCCTACAGTTTTTAAAAGTTCAATTTCAGGAAAATCTTTCTTCACCAGTCTGCCCTATGTTATGTAGTAGAAAAGTCTACAACACTCCACAAAATAAGGGTAATTGCCAGGTCTTACTCTTGATGATATCTGTATTCCCCCAAAGTTAGATGACCAGACTGAAGACATAATTCTAACTCTGTTGGCACCTACCCATATTTTTCGGAGTATAAGACAAACCTTTTTCTCTCAAAAAAGAGGCTGAAAATCTGGAGGCATCTTATACACTGAATACAGCATTTTTTTGCCACCCAAAACGCCGCCCCCTTCACCAAAATGGCAGTGCATAGCCTTTAGGAGGCTTTCAGAGTGCTTCTGGAGGCTGGGGAGCGCAGAAATGAGCGAAAAATGGGCCGTTTTTTGGTCAATTTTGTCCCCCCCCCAGGAGCACTCCACAAGCCTCCTAAAGGCTATGCGTACCCTTTTTTGAGAAAAAATGGGCCTGTTTTTGCGAAAAACTGGCCGTTTTTGGGAGGTCTGCAGAGTGCAAAATCTTTTTTTTTTATTTGCCTCTTCAAAATCTTGGTGCAACTTACACTCCGAATAATACGGTAGTAGGTCTCCTAAATTTTTCAGCACAAATATGGTAGACCTACTAGAGCTACCATGCTATTGCCTATGTTTGCAAGGCATTCAAGATGAAGTACGATATTAGATAAGCAAAATATTCTAATTCATTTACTAAAAAAAATCACTACTTACTATAAATCAATAGAAAAATGGTCCAAAGGTACAATTTCAAGATTATGAAACCTCCATAGTTTCCATAGTTTTAAAAGCCTTACTGAAGATAAGCAAGTCCATTTATATTTATTTTACATTTGTCTCGCTACTGTTATCTTTTTCCTTGCACCAAGAATTGATTGGCTGGCTGGTTGCCAAATGGCTGACATTATGGCTGAGAGAGATTAACTGGCCCAGGTCATTCAACCGGCTTTCACTGTCTAAAACAGAATAGAATTTAGTCTCCCAAAATCAGTCTGGTTCTCTAAGTCTAACCCTAGTTTCCCAAAATCAGTCTGGTTTTCTAAATCTAACCCTAGTCTCCCAAAATCAGTCTGGTTCTCTAAGTCTAAACCTAACCATTGTGCTACAACTATTCTTATTAAAAGGCAACTTATGGACATGTTTGATTGAAAGGATGGGTGGGTGGGGGCGAAGCAATGTCTGAAAGATCCATTCAGAGCTGCGTTAGGGATTAAGTCTGGTAGGCTCTAGCCACATTTATACTGTTGTTGGTATAATTATTATCTTCATTACAGTAATAATCTATATGTTTAGGATTATAAAGATGTTCCCTGGACTTAACATTCATTAATAAGTCACATGGAATAAGGCTCAGCAAGAATATGCATAAAAAGTAATAAAATTATCTTAGATAAGATTTAATTTTAAAGGGCACACGTTTTGATTTTGTTACTTTCGTATGTTTCATATCTGAATCATATATTTTCATAGGCTCAAAACTTATGAACGTATCAGGCACTCTGCATCCACTGAGGGAATGGGCGGTGTATCATTTTTTACAATATATAAATAAAATATATTAAATGCTTTTGGACCCATGTTCAGCATCTTGGGTATATAATGACAATGGTATTTGGGGTATTTTACTTTGAAATGAATGTTTTAATGATGAGAAAAGTACAGGTAGTCCTCCACTTACAACAGTTTGTTTAGTGAGACCATTCAAAGTTACAACAGCACTAAAAAAGGGGACTTATGACAATTTTTTTCACATTTATGACTGTTGTAGCATCCCAGGGCTTACATGATCAAAATTCAGACACTTGGCAACTGACTCATTTTTATGACCATTGCAGTGTCCCGGAGTCATGTGATCCCCTTTTGCGACAAGCAAAGTCAATAGGGAAGCCATATTAATTTAAGAACCATGTCACTAATTTAAGAACTGCAGTGATTCACTTAACAACTGTGACAAGAAAGGTTATAAAATAGGCAAAATTCACTTAGCAACAGAAATTTGGGGCTCATTTGTGGTCATAAGTTGAAGACTACCTGTACATATTCATAGAAACTCACCATCTCCTTCAATCACCCGGTTACAGTGGAAACACACATCACCAAAGAGCTGTGGAAATGGAAAATATAAGTCCGAGTCAGAATTTGAATCAGAAGTAAAATTAATAACGAAAGATATTTTAAAAAGCTTGTGGAGAAAGCTGTAGGAGAAAGCCGTTGGATGGGCAGCTAGACAGTCTTAAAGGAAATGGATTATCTGGAGCTGTATCCGTTGAATTTCAGGCTGCGGAATAGTAGGGAGATAGCCACAGTTGCTATCAAGGATCTTTGGTGGAGCTGCAACAGGGGTGGTGCATTCATCCTGATGCTCCTGCAGTTTTAGATTTAAGGTATTAAGTGTCCCTGGATGAGATTTAAAACATAAAAGGCAAGACGCAACCATACCTGATTATAATGGGTTTCACAATACGCCAGCCCCTTCCTTTCATAATGACGATGGCCCAGGAATGGTTTCTCACACTTGGCGCAAACAAAATGCTGTGGGATAAAAAGGTGTGTCCTTTACTCTTAAAATAATTTTCTATATAATTATTAAGGTATCAAATTAAAGTTCACCTTTTTAACAAATATACAGGAACAAATTATAGGAAGGCTGGCCTTCCTCTTGCTCGTGTTAAAAAATATATATATCCCACTAGCTTAGCATCTATTTCTTTAGACCAGGGGTGTCCAAACTTGGGAACTTTAAGACTTGTGGACTTCAACTCCCAGAATTCCCCAGCCGGCTGGGGAATTCTGGGAGTTGAAGTCCACAAGTCTTAAAGTTCCCAAGTTTGGACACCCCTGCCTTAGACCTTATACACCTCAGTTTTGAAAGGCTACTTTCTAAGATTTCCAGAGTAAATTCCAAAATTTTAATTAATAGTTTAAAAAGTGTTCCTCTATCCAACTAACGCTGACTTAGTCAAAATTTCTAGAGGACACTTTCTAATAGTTATGTGAGTAAAGAAGTAAAATGCACCATATATCTACAATCTGGAAATAAATGACCCTCTTTCTCTTTTTACTCTTTCCTGAATTCACATTGCTATAAACAATAATAATGTGATCCAGAAATTCAGATCGATCTGATATATCAAAACAGAACCTGCTGTCTGCAATCCTTTGTATAAAACCATGTGTGAAATTCAATTTTTTTTACTACTGGTTTAGTGGGCGTGGCAGGGGAAGGATACTGCAAAATCTCCACTCCCACCCCATTCCAGGAGAAGGATACTGCAAAATCTCCACTCCCACCCCACTCTGGGGCCAGGCAGAGGTGGTATTTGCCAGTTCTCCGAACTACTCAGAATTTCCGCTACCGGTTCTCCAGAACTTGTCAGAACCTGCTGAATTTCACCCCTGTATAAAACTCTGTCTATGGATATATAATATTCTGGGGGACTTGCACTTTCTCTTAGCTTAATACCACAACTGTGTGCAATGTTCCCATTAAATAATTATTCTATAAATACTAGAAAAGTTATTTTTAAAATCCTAACAGGTGATAAAAACATATGTACTTGAAACCAACCACTCAGATTTCAAATACATGCAAATTAGTTCTACTTCTTTCTTTATTTTTTGTCAGAAGCACCCTCAAAATTATAAACAAATAATATACAAAACTGGGCAAATCAGATGGGTATAAAATAGATCATAAAAATAGAGCACATGTAAAAATATGTAAAATAAGTAGGATTAAAACTAAATTAAATTCACTCAGTATTGGGCCATACCAATAGCATTTTCTCTGGCTAGCATGAATTCCACTAAAATGAACACGAAAAAATTTCTGATAGCACTAGCACTAATTTTTTGCTATTAGAATATTCTTTCTTTTTTCTATCAGTTCAGGAATTTCCATTCATGGAAAACCTTATGGATTAGACCATTACAAAGACGCCTCACTATAAAATGACATAAAGGTAAAGGTAAAGGTTCCCATCGCACATATGTGCTAGTCGTTCCCGACTCTAGGGGGCAGTGCTCATCTCCATTTCAAAACCGAAGAGCCAGCACTGTCCGAAGACGTCTCCGTGGTCATGTGGCCGGCATGACTAAATGCTGAAGGCGCACAGAGCGCTGTTACCTTCCCACCAAAGCTTGTCCCTATTTTTCTACTTGCAATTTTACGTACTTTCGAACTGATAGGTTGGCAGAAGCTGGGACAAGTAACGGGAGCTCACTCCGTTACACAGCACTAGGGATTCGAACTGCAGAACTGCCGATCTTTCTGATCGACAAGCTCAGCGTTTTAGCCACTGAGCCACACATCCCATAAAATGACATAGGGTTTATTAAATGTTTTGAAGATTCTTCTTGAATTTTCCAGGTTGAATATACCCATAAATACACTAACAGAGAAACAAAAAGCTTACTTCAACATGCCACTGCTTGCCCATAGCGTTTACCACTCGGCCCTCGATTGGCCTCCTGCATGCCCCACAGATGGGTACCCCCATTTTATCATGGCAAGGCAAGCAATACAGCTCCCCTTTCAGTTCTCGAGCTTCTGCAGTCAGTTCCTTTCTGTTCACAAATCAAAGAAAGAATATATAGTTATGGCAATTGAAATATAGTCACTTCAAATGTGGCTGGACGTTCTCTGAAAAAGTCATTTTTCTTGTCAAAAGTTATAGTAATTGGTGCGTGTACAGATCACTGAGCACACTTTATTAGGCATGGGGCAGGCTTTTAATCTAGGTATTGGTCTAGAACAGTGTTTCTCAAACTTGGCGACTTTAAGTCCTGTGGACTTCAACTCCCAGAATTCCCCAGCCAGCTATGCTGGCTGGGGGATTCTGGGAGTTGAAGTCCACAGGACTTAAAGTCACCAAGTTTGAGAAACACTGGTCTAGAATGATAAATGTTGGTCAGACTGCTTACATCAGGCTTGGACAATTGTAATCATCCTATTGAAGAACCACTACTGCTCATTACTGGACATAAAGTTGTTGGAAATTCAGGAAAATCAAGAAAGACAAAGTTCCTCATCCTGATTTAGGTATAGAATTTGGGAGCGCATGACCTTCAAAGTGAAATTTTAATCTTGCCATGAAACAGAAAACATAGAGTGCAGTTGAGTGGTTGCATAAGCAATACTGAGCTCTTCACATATACTGGAATCCCTTATCCTGAGAAAATGAGACATTTTGAGAAGAGCCAAAGATGAACAACAGGCCTGCACCTAAACAAGACCAACTACTTTTTACATAAAATGGTGTTACAGAGGAATGAACAGCGATTAAGGCTACAATACCTGACCAGGAAATTGGCTTGGGATCAAGGAATTAGCCAGTGGGGAAATTCAAATTTGTTTTTACTACCGGTTCTGTGGCTTGGTGGGCATGGTAGGGCAAGGATACTGCAAAATCCCCATTCCCACCACACTCTGGGACCAGCCAGTTGATATTTGCCGGTTCTCCAAACTACTCAAAATTTCCACTACCGGTTGTCCAGAATCTGCTGGATTTCATCCTTGGAATTAACCTAGATATAACTTTAGAAAAATAACATTTATTTCTTTGTAACTAATTGGAGAACCCACACTTGAACTTTCTATGGGAGTAATTTTTTGCTAATGTGAAATCCAGATGTGAGCTTTTGTAATCCAGACTGGAATTGGGTAGGAAATGAATTCAGAAAAAAACCCTGTCGGATTTATTGTTAATTAAAAATAATTCACTGGAGAATGCAATTATAGCAATAGCACTTACCGCTTCACAGTGCTCTACAGCCCTCTCTAAGCAGTTTAAAGAGTCAGCATATTGCCCCCAACAATCTGGGTTCTCATTTTACCCACCTCGGAAGGATGTAAGGCTGAGTCAACCTTGAGCCTGGGGATATTCAATCTGCCAAACTGCTGACAGCTAGCGATCAGCAGAAGTAAACTGCAGTACTGCACTCTAACCACTGCACCCCGTGGCTCTATGTTGTAAAAATTAGTGGAAACCAGGCTGTCAAAGAACATGATGGCTAGACACCATCAAAGCTGACACTAACCAGAGCATAGAAAAACCTCTAAGAATTAGTACAAGATTGGAAGATGTGGAGAGACTTGACTCAAAGAATTGCCAAGAGTGGGACTGAATGGATAACATCATCATGATCAAAAAAAAGAAATATAATTACAGTTATATATTGTTTGATCCTAACATAGCTATATGGTGTCAGTGCTGTGCACAAGTAACTGGTGATTTAATTATTGAATACAATGGGATTTACACAAGATTGGGATGTGTATCACTTATGGAATATCTTGTTTATTGTTTTGTCTTCAATAAGAGTGGATATTTTGCTTTCGAATTTGACTATCAAGCATTGTGATACCAACACTTAAATGTTAAACTTTATTTCCTAATAAGTTTCCATTACCCGCAGTTGGCACAATTGAAGTGATCAGGATGGTAAGGGTCATTCTTGAAGATAAGCGGCTGTTCCTCAATTATGGCATGGCACTTTTGGCAAATATATTTGCCAAGACCTCTGGCTTTCTCCCGATTATGGCAAGGACGACAAAGATGTCTATGAGAAATCAAGGAACAAATGTAAGAAATATTAGATTATTGGGGAAAAAATGTTCAACTTGAATTTTTATTTCTGTCTTGTAATCAGAAAATTAACTACAATTTCTGTAAGGAAAAACGATATAAGAAAAGATAAGGCTAGCTGCTCGCATTAAGATATCTATTTTTTTTTTGAATAAGCAATGTCAAAGACTACATTGCCTTGATTTTTACATAATTATGTAAAAGTGATTTATCTATTTAAGAAAATTTATATGGTTGCCCAACTTGTTCTCGGTGACTCTGAGTGGCTAAAGGATAAAATCCCAATGTAAAAACAATACAAAAAGCAATAATTCCCCACCCCACTGGCAATAATAACCAAACAGCTGACTTGATGGACTCTGTACCAGGCCTTTGGCAGAACTTTGTTTTCAGGGCTTTGCAAAATAGTGTCAAAGTGGGAGCCAATCTTATCTTTGCAAGGATTATGTTCCATAGAGATGGAGCTGCCATAGAGAAGGCCCTTTGTTCTTGGTCCCATTAGATCAGTGTTTCTCAACCTTGGCCACCTGAAGATGCGTGGACTTCAACCCCCAGAATCCCCCAGCCAGCTCTGCTGGTTGGGGGATTCTGGGAGTTGAAGTCCAGGCATCTTCAGGTGGGCCAAGGTTGAGAAGCACTGCATTAGATGGACCTCCTTAGGAGAGGGAACCTGAAGCATTCCTTGTCTCCCTGCTCTGGTGGCTCAGGTAGATCTGATTGGGAAAAGACCGCCCTCCAAATAACCTGGTTCCAAACCATCTAAGGCAGGGGTGGCGAACAAGTTCGACAAAAAGAGCCAAAATTTTAAACTGTGAGAGTCAGAGAGCCACACCACGCGCTCCCTTTCGGCGCTAAACCCGGAAGTACGGTCTTGCCCCGCCCCTGGCGACGCGACGACGCTTGCCTGCGCTCCACCAGCTCGGCTGGGAACGGAGACGTTTCCTCAGCGGAGCGGAGCGCCTGAAAGGGACGCAGGCTCAGCCTGCCAGGCTGCCACCACTCCACTGAAGACATTGCTGAGCAGAGAAACGTCTCTGTTCCCAGCTGAGCTGGTGGAGCGCAGGCAAGCGTCGTCGCGTCGCCAGGGGCGGGGCAAGACCGTACTTCCGGGTTTAGCGCCGAAAGGGAGCGCACGATCCGGGTTTAGCGCCGAAAGGGACAAAGTCCAAACTTGGCAAAGAGCCACAGTATACAAAATAATGATAAGAGGCAAAGAGCCGCATTCATTTTGGCCGGGAGCCGCATGCGGCTCGAGAGCCGCGTGTTCGCCACCCCTGATCTAAGGCTTTGAAGGTGACAAGTATCACCTTGAATTGGACTGGAAGGAAATTGGTGGCCAATGCAAGTCCAGTAGAAGAGGTGGACACATGTGCAAATCTAGGCTTGCACAAAACCATGTGGGCCACCAGATTTTGAACCAATTGAAGCTTCCAAATATTTCAAAAGTTATAAAAATTCACTATGCTCAAATTTATAATCAAAGGAGGAGAAGTAACACTGACCTGCCAGCATTCTTCACAAATCCAATGTCTGCCAGTACCTGTTGGCAGATATCACAACAGAAGCATTCTGGGTGCCAGCTATTGTTCATAGCTTTAATAACCCGACCGATAATAAACTCCCCTAAAATTCAACAGGAGATATTAAAATAAGTATTAATTTATTAAAAACTGGGAGATTATGATAGCTTAATAAATAAATAAAGCATTACTGCCCTCTTACTGTCACTGTCTACTTTCATAGCATATAACTATATTTAGATAAATGATGTTTAACAGAGTAACAGACTAAAAGACTTGGAAGGGACTTTGGAGGTCTTCTAGTCCACCCCCCTCCTCAAGCAGGAGACCCTATACCCATGATGGCGAACCTATGGCACGCGTGCCACAAGTGGCACGTGGAGCCATTTGTCAGGGCACGCAAGGCGCTGCCCTGTCAGCTGGCCAGCACGCATGCGCGCGCTGGCCAGCTGAGTTCACCTTTTTAAAAGCTATTTTTCGCCTTCCCCAGCCTCCAGAGGCTTTATAGGAGCCTGGGGAGGGCGAAAAGAGCCTCCCCCGCCCCCCCGGAGGCTTCAGGGATGGTCCCTGAAGCCTCCGGAGGGCCTCCGGGGGGTCGGGGGAGGCTCTTTTCGCCCTCCCCAGGCTCCTATAAAGCCCCTGGAGCATGGGGAGGGCAAAAAAAATGTAAAATTGGGGGGGGGTCGCGCGTTTTGCGCGCATGCGCACTGTGGGAGGTCGCGCGTTGCATTATGGGTGTGGCACGCCTGCACTCGACCCCCCGGCGCTCCCCCCACTTGTGGCACGCGAGCCAAAAAAGGTTCGCCATCACTGCCCTATACCATTTCAGACAAATGGCTGTCCAATCTCTTCTTGCCAAAATATAAACTGATATTTAATTTTAATCCTATTTATATCCTATAAATATCAGATATAAAGCAAAAAAAAAAAGAATATAACTGTTGCATTACAGATTGCTGGAAATTCTGGGAATTATATCATATTTAGATAGTAAATATGGCACTTTGGATTTAATCTATCAATATAATTTGATATATTTAGGTAGATTTAGAAAAGTAATTGGCATGTCAAGGTATATCATTTTGTTTCAATTGTTCAATATGCATATTAAAATCCAACTTTTATCTAATGGGAAGATGCCAGAAAGATAAAAAGACTGGCAGCAAGATGGATGGAATATTAAAAATAACTGAGCTTAACATAAAAATCAATACAAGTTCAGAGCTATGATTCTCAGATGTCCCATTAACTACATGTTCCTTCTATTAGGAAGCTATTTCTCATTATGGAGCTTTGATAGATAATATCCTTTACTCATTTTGGCTGGGGAAAGGCAAGCCTTAATAGAAATAAACAGTTTCATTTCTCCTTTTCCAGGCCACTGAATCTAACATTATCTTGGGTCTCCCATGAATGAGTAAAACAACAAGAATCTTGGGGCTCCTTAAAGACTAGCCTATTTTTGTGGCGTAACTTGTAGGTCAGAATCTATCAGATGCAGAAAGTATTTTATATATGATTCAGTTAACTCAGGGGTGGGCTTCAAAAATGTTACAATGGGTTCTCTGTCCAGTTGCTGGGTGTGTGCATGGCCTGCTCAGCCTCCTGCACCATGTTGTGGGGGGGGGGGCTTTTTCACCTTCCCCAGGCTCCGGAGGCTTTCCTCGAGCCTCTGGGAGGGTGAAAACTTTTCCCCCCAGGCTCCAGGGACCTGTTTCTGGCATCCCAGAATTTCCAGGAGACCTAATTTCCCCCCCCCCCCCGAGCCTCTGCATGAACCCTGCACTTACCCCACATCCAAAACAGGCCACATGGAGACTCCTGGGAGGGAGGGACCAGCCAGGGGTGGGATTTGGAGGTTCTCCGAACTGGCCATAACGTTAGCTACAGGTAATCCCAAATCTGGGCTAACCCTTAGCAGCCCACCCCTGAGTTAACTGTGGAAAAAGATCTAATAATTGTAGAACAAGCACATTTATGGGTAGGTAGAGCAAATTACTCTCTTTTCAAAGATGACAGAAAGGATTGACTTGGGCATGAATGCTGTTTCAATAGATCCCAACAAACAGAATCAAAATGTGTGCTATTGATCTTTTTTCACAACTTGAGTGACTTTATCAAGAAACTTATATATATATATGCAGGTGCAAAACACAGATACCTGCAAGCATATTGGTACACCCTAATAATTCCTAATTTGTTTTTCTCATAATATTACTGAAAACAATTCTGATTTTTTCCCTCTTTTATTTTATATATTATAGCAGGAATTTCCATTCTCCTGGAAGCAACATATTTGCACTTGATAAACAAACTATTATCTCACTCTAATTAAATTATGTGCCTTGATGCTCTTGTTTAAGGGCAGACCAAGGGAAAACAGATATTCAAGTCTGTTTTTTCCTTAGCAACATCCACTTCACATCAAAATGGTACAAGCTTGGGTTTAAACATTATTGTGTCCTAACAAAATCTCCAGCTTAGTTTCATGGCATAAAAATGTACCCACAGAAGACTTTCAGGCAAGATTTTCTGTATTTTATTACAGAATGAATGTTTTTTTGTGTCAACTGATTGTGAGTTTGGAAAAGTGTTTAATATGACTCTTCCTGGATGAATACGACGTGCCATATGGTGGCCATATTCTGAGAAAAGCTCTTCCCAGCCAAGATTTTAATATATTTTAGATTTTATTCTGTTTTCAGATCCAGGGTGGAATTACAGAGGTTGGAATTTTCAGGGTAATACTTGAAGACAACAGGAAACATTTTTAATAGACACATGCCTTGTTTTTTTTTTATAACTATTCAGCTTTCTTTTTTAAACAATATATACTTTCTCTCTCCTTGTAAAAGACCTATCAGACCTTTATAAAATATATTTTTCTGAAACTTACCACATTGATGGCAGCAAGGGGCAAAAAGCATCTGAAAATCATGTTCACAGTACTTCCTTCCTTCAAACTGAAAAAAGACAAATAGGCCAGGCTATCAGAAGAGGTAAGTATGTTTCCACATATACTACGGCTATAGCTTTAACTGCTAAGGTTTCTAATAAGAGAAATTCCAACACGATTTCATATTTGAGCAAGCTACACTTACATAGCATGGATTATAATGTAAGTAAAAAATGAATGAATGAATGACGCTTCTGATGAAATGATCTACACCTGGGAGCAAATCAAGAGATATTCTCATCATGAACATCTGTTTTAGCGTCCAATGCAGGAAACATATTTTGTTAGCCATATATTTCTTCCGTTTTTTACATTTCCTGAAGGGCAGCGCCAGGCAAATGGTTTTGGAAAGATGGAAATGTTTGTGTCATATCTTTTTTTGCCCAGGAGAACATCACCTTCTTTCCAAATCATGTGATAACGGACTAGAATAAACAGAGTTATATTCAAGCAGATGTGAAATGAATAAGGCATTCCTTTGGCATCATCATGATATCAAACAGTCTGATATTTTGGACAGTCCTAGTATGTATATATGTATGTTTGTTTAATTGAGTTCTATCCCATTATTACTCTAGGACCTCTGCTTCTCTGGACTTAAATTTGTTAAATGGAGATTGCTCCTATGTAACTCTATACAGAAGCATTACTTTGATAATTGCAGAGAATATTTCCACATTAATTAATTAAATTAAATGTTTAATTAAATATTTAATTAAATATTTAGCACCACAAACCTGAACAATTTAGTGCCTGTTTAGTAACAAACATGAAAGTGTACAGTAAATCTGGTAGACATAGAGCAGCAGTTTGAAGCCTGAGAGGACATTTCAGCAAACTAAATATCTTAAATATAGAATAAATTTAGTGGCAGGAGTAGAACCCAGTCTCCTGGTTTCTAGGCCATCACCTTAACCACCACACTAAAAAACTGTCACAAAAAAATTCACAGTTAAATTGGTGAGTGCGTATAGTTGAATTTGATTCTGAGATTTTCTTCCTAACAAAAGTTTATCTGAAGTTTAGTTATTTAAATAGTTTATGATTTTTAAATGAGTAACTATACCAGAGCACACTGTGGATATTCAGATGTAAGATTTAATCCAAATGGCCTATAAATGCTCTTATTTACAATACTTTTAAGAGGGCATATGTTCAAGGAATAATATATTCTAATCCCACTTTAGACATGAAAGTCATTTGGGTGATTTTGGGCCAATCACTCTCACTCAGCCCAATTAACCTCACAGGTGAATTGTTTTTGTGGGTAAAATAGGAGGAGACAAGAGTATGAGATATGTTCGCTGTCTTGAATTATTTATAAAAACAATAATAAAAACAATAATCTAAAATAAGAATAAGAATAAAAACAAATCAAAAAAATGCAATGTGTAAGGAAACAGAAGGATAAAATACTTCCTGCATTGCTAGCATTAATTGGTCAGACTATTTGCAGGAATTAAGAAAGGACTATATAGTTCAAATACTATATGCTAATTCAGATAAATATATGCATTTTTCCATCTTGTACAGCAAAAAGGAGTTTCTAAACAGACTCATTGCGCCTGATTTCCAGAAATGTCTGCTTTCATATAACTAATATTAAAAGACTATTACAAATACCTATTTTTGCAATGAAGTTTGTTTGACACTGAGACATGTCCAGGCTCTCAATACTAGAGATTCCTAAGGAAAAATCATATCTCAAGTTGCTGTAAAAGAGCTGTATATCTTTAGAACTTTTACCAAAAGTCTGGATACTCCCTAAACTAATGCAATAAAACAAATCTTATTAGGATTGTACTTTAGGTCTTTCAAACAAAATAGTCAATTGTAAGGTATTGGAGCTACCAATACATAAAATGTTGTAATAATAATAGTAGTGCACATTCTTAGTTTGGGGCAAAAGAAAGTAAACCATTAAGTAGGGTTCAAAACCCTTGAAGGTGAGATTCTTGTACATACTGTGGATACATCCTCTGGGGAAATGTCAGAAAAAACTATCCAATTTTGAAAGAGATTGCAAACTCTGGATTAAACCAAGGGTTTAGGGAGCTCATTGCTTAAACCAGAACAAAACCAGTAGTAGGCTGCTTAAAATTTTACATTGTGAAGTACAGTGCTGCCCCATTGTCATGGCAGAGATATTATACTGGTTATGTATGTAAAGCTAAAACTGGCTTTTATCTGTCTCCGTTGGTTGGGTACGATCATTTTGTACTAGTTCAGGAAACAATATTTCCTCTTTAGGAAGCTATCCTGACCAAGGTAAGCAGAAATATTTTGACTGTTGCAAAAGTTTTCATCAGGGTTGTATTTTAATTCCTGTCCTCTCTATGATTCACTGCAAGTGTCTTAGAACAATCACTAGCTTGTAGGAAACATCTGAATACGTTTTCAGGTTGTGGCACAATACCCAAAATGACTCTGTTTAAAAATTAATTGAAGATGAGTTCCAGACAAGGTGAAAAACAAGAACCACAATCCCCTTTTGAAAACTGAATATTCCATATTAAAAATATTGCATGGTTAGCATTTATAGATAGCTAATAGTTGTTTTACTTTAATCCTCTATTCTAGATTGTGATTTTCTTATGTAGCAGGGCTATTATAAATATCCCTAGCCAGTGTAGCTGACCTACCATTCATTAAATCTCATGATAATGATTAATGTGAGAGGCAACCTTTTTTCTCACTGGCCTAGTTCCTTGAACTTCCTTTCTTGTATGGTACTAACTTAGATTCCCTTTGTCACTCTGGATTTTTTGACACCAAGATACTAGCTATAAAAAAACTGCTATTAGTTATTCATTTGTGAACCGGTAGCAAAGGTCAGAAAATTTCACCCCTGACCAAAACTAAGTATTATATGTATCCACGATAATTTAACACATCATAAATGGATACGTATATTTACCTGCAGTCTTTCTTAACACCAGTTGCTAGAGGTATTAAGTCTGGCAAATTCTAAAATCACAGTTATCAGAATCAATAGCAATATGAATAAGTAAATTTATATTATCTCGGAATTCTAGCAATAATGAGCCCAGCATTCCAAAAGAGAAGCAAGATGGTGAAGCCTGATCTAATGTGAGGCAACTGGTTTCCAGAATGCATTATCAAATGATAAATCTGGGGTTTCTAATATAACTGGGGTCGCAAGGCAAGATACATCACTGAACTCTACCCGATTTTAAAAATGTCATCTCTGCTATTTGAAACAAAATATTGGAACAAGGAAGGCAGAAGCAACAAGTCAAAGGAACTGACCTCATAAAAAAGTCCCTCGGGGAATTGCTGGAAGCACTGGGCACAAACAAAGCACTGCTCGTGGTACAGCTCTCCATTGCTGTTCACAATCTTTTCTGCAGGTGCAAAGCCTCCTCGGCAGCGTTCACACATGGCATTGGCAAGAGCATTGGCCATGTTGCTGTAACAAAAGAGAACTTCATGAGAACCTAACTGGATGATCATGTGTTTGCGACAAGAGACAGCTTATTCGGCTTGGCAATAAAAAAGTCAAGTCTTTTCTATGGATTTTATTTTAAAAAGATAATCATTTGTAGTATGCTGGCCCTACCCCGAAAGCCAGTGGGGAATTCCCCTTTTCAGTTAGCATTGGTTCCTCTTTGAGAAATCAGACGTTGGTAGCAAAGGCAGATTAAGCAGCTAAAGGAGAGTAGCAGTCAAAGGGGAAGCTCATTCTCATAGAAATCCTTCACAGTGTTTTACAGCCCTCTCAAAGACGTTTAGAGTCAGTATATTGCCCCCAACAATCTTAGTCCTCATTTTATGGACCAGTAATCATACCAAAAGATGTGTATGGCCTAGAGATCTCATATTTCTTTCCCTTTGTCTTTCCTCAGCGGCATGGGGCAATCACATAAGGGTACCCACTGATTATGGTAGATTTGATTTAAACATGCTATATATAATAAAACAGTATTGAGATAAAACCCTGCCTAAATGATGCATCAGTGTTTGAGTTGTTTTGCTGTGCAACACATATATAGATCACACCTTTCGTGAGTGTATAAGATGCAGGAACAAATTGGAAAATCATATGCACAGGTATTTTGTCAGCATATTTTGTAGCTTTCTCCAGCATATTTTTTATGAATTACATAAAGAAATTCAAATTCTCACATCTCAGTGTATGTAGCATATCTCATAAGCTGGGTCAATTAATCAAACTATAGAAAATTGTTACACATGAAATAATCTGAAATCCACTTGAATCTATGCAACGTAAATATCTGACCTAACACATTAAAAATATTTAAGTAGATTTTGATTGTGGCAAAAAAGCTATCTGAATTTTTCCACATCCCTGTGTGATGACTGTACAAGCTATTCTTAACGTTTTAGAAGAATACTCAAGTCAGTTTCCACTTACTGCAAACACTAATAAATAATTTCAGAAGTGCCAAGCATTCTAATGTTATCTTAACATAGATTAGAATCCATAATAAAACACTTTGCTTCTAGCTACAGACAACACGCCATGCTTGCAATGGAAATCTATGCTTAAAGCAGTTTGTAATTTAAGGAACTGTCTCACATTTGGTATTAAGTGAAGTAGACTGCAGTATTACCATACAGGATTGAGACAGCTGCAGAATAGCTTATTTTGCCAGCATTTCCAAAACAATCTCTCTATAATACTCATAAAGTGAAATGCACATCGGCAGCTTCCTCTCATTTTTGCATTCCTTCAAATTAAATTTTGACTGCAATATTGTTGTGAAAGTCTGAAATATGTAGCTTGTGCTGTTAGAATATGACAGGGTCCATCTCCCCCCGCCCCAAGATAACATTCACTATGATAAATGGAATTTATATTCTGCTAAAAGTAGCCTGGATTGCAATTTAAAACAACAATCCTATATATATACTTCCCTGGAAACAGTCCAACATTTCAAAGTAGTTATGTATAGGATTTTTCTGCCAGGATTCAACGTGGTACATATTTACTAGGAAATGAGCTACATGAAATGAGCTAAAGTTTCTCTTTGTGTACAGGATTAGGATTCACAGCTATTTGTACACTAGTCAATCCAAATAAGGAATTTTCAGTTGAATTTAGAACATTTTATTTTCATTGCAGACACGTATTTCAGGCTACATATGAAATAACAGACTATTGCCACTTCATATTTGTAATACACTCGAAGAGCACATCAAGAGTCCAATAAGGATGTTAGTTCTGGAACCAGAAACAAATACACATTACATAATACAGTACACACAATACCCAGATTAATTTACAAAACCTCCACACATCTTGTTATCGAGTCATGCCTTATCACTCAGTCACATGAACATCAACCAAGACTATGCTTGAAGAAACACTAGTAGCCCAGGTCCCAGATCAATTGAGAAGGTAAACTCACAATTTTGCATAGAAGTCACATAATTCTTTGTATACTTTTACGTCACTATGCCTGCGCTGCAACTTTGACACGGCTCTTTCGCCCTCGTTTGCATAGTTATCATGGGCAGTTTGAGGAATGTCGGATATTTCTTCATTCTCTGGGATTGCACAGGAATCTCCTCTGCTTCCGAACTCCATTCTTAATTTGCAACTGTTTGAAAAAGAACTGGAGCAGAGAGCTCTGAAGAAACCACTGAAAGTAGGAATAAGGAGAGGAACAATTCCCAAGAACTGGATCGAGCTGTGTGCAGTTTGAAGAGCTTCAAGTTAAAAGTTCAGCTACAGAACAGTTTGAATGTCACTGGGAAGTTAGGGATGTCAGAGGAACCAAGCAGCAAATTCCATTGGAAGGTAGTAAGAGCAACTTACAGAGACCAGATGATCTTTTCTACTTACTGTTATTAGCAAGAGTTTGATTAAGGCAATACTATTAGAAAAAAATGTAAGCTGGTTGTCACTGACTGTTTAATGTGGAAAAACTTACTCCAGTATGCTGGCATGCCTTTATATTTATATCAGGACTGCTAATGCCTTTGCAAAGATTAGAAGGAAATACTGTGTTAGGAAAACCACATCTAGGAAAATTGGCTTTACTCTTTGCAAATTCTCCATCTTCTATTGACTAGAGAACACATGAATCTAAGGTTGAATAGTTTGGATCTTTTCTGCTTTAACACCTTAGCAACATTGGACAATTGCCGTATTTTTTGGAGTATAAGACGTACCTTTTTCCCTCAAAAAGAGGATGAAAATCTGGCTGCATCTTATACACTTAAATACAGCATTTTTTGCCTCCCGAAACCCCACCCCTTTGCAAAAACAGCTATGCATAGCCTTTAGGAAGCTTCCAGAGTGCTCCTCGGGGCAGAGGAGGGCAAAAATGAGTGAAAAATAGGTCACTTTTTGCTCATTTTTGCCCCCCCCCCCGAGCACTCTACAAGCCTCCTAAAGGATGTGCATGCCCCTTTTTTTGACAAAAAACAGTCCCGTTTTTGCGAAAAATGGACAATTTTTGGGAGGTCTGCAGAGTGCAAAAACTTTTTTTAAAATTTGCCTCTTCAAAATCTTGGTATGTCTTATACTCCAGTGCGTTTTATACTCCGAAAAATATGGCAAGATGCATGACCACATCATCTGCATAGGATGCCTTTTTATATGAAAGAAGCATTTTCATGACAATAACAAGAAGAATAACACTATGGCACTTTTCCTAAGAAACTCTTTTGCAAGTCAGAAGATTTTAAAAACCCACCATCAGCAATACCATTACCAGCATCATATAATCGTCCTAAGATTATCCAATGAATTTCTGTTCTAATAAACTTTTAGATGAGATTTGAAGCAGGCATTTCCTATTGATGGTATCTTTTAACAAGGGTCACTGGGTTGTGCTACGTTTCTATAGGAATAGTTTTGTTTACTGTAATGTATTTGTGGGAAGATACTTGCGTTGGGAATGTTTCAGCAGGAACAGCGTGTTGTTGGAAGGAAATTTTTATAGCAGACCTAACTCTAGGCATGAATAACTCAGATTATACGGAAACTCATAAAAAGATACAGATGGTAGCATAAAGTACAAAGGAGGTACAGATAGAAGAATTGAGTAAAATGGAATGCCAGGGATGTGAAAAAATAATTTAAGGAGTACGATTATGAGTGTGTGTGAAAAAAGAATACCCAAATATTACTTCATTTTTTTATTATCCCAACAGGGCCATAAAACCTGAATATTACCATATTTTTTGGAGTATAAGACACACCTTAGTTTTTGGGGAGGAAAATAAGAAGAAAAAAAATCTGCCTCTGCCTATCAGCATCCATGGTATTCAGCTGACACATGGTAACAAGGTCAGCCATTGAATAGGCATAGCAACTAAGTCAGCCAATGAGGGCTATTTGGACTCTGAAATTTGCCATGTGAGCAACAAGGAGACAGAACAGGGACGTGCGGTCAGGGGAGGCAAGGGAGGCAGAGCCTCATCTCTCTTCATGAAATAATAGTATATAATATTATATACTATATCTATATCTATATCTATCTATCTATCATCTATCTATCTATCTATCTATCTATCTATCTATCTATCTATCTATCTATCATCTATCTATCTATCTATCTATCTATCATCTATCTATCTATCTATCTATCTATCTATCTATATATATAATATTATAATATTATATACATCCATCCGGCCGTGCCCGGGAGCTGCGGAGGCAGAAATGTTGTCAGCGCTCCCGGATGATGAAGCCACGAAAGCGACTGGGTCGTTCCCCAGTCGCTTTCGTGGCTTCGTCATCCGGGAGCGCTGACATTTCTGCCTCTGCAGCTCCCGGGCGCGGCCGGACAGAGGTAGCCAGAATGGCGCCGAGGCAGTCCGGCGGGCGAGCAACCGAGGATCAGGCTGCTTCGCTCACTCTTTCGTCCGCCCAGACCGCCTCGGCGTCGCTGTGGCTACATCCATCAGGTCCCGCCCGGGAGCTGCGGAGGCAGAAATGTTGTCGGCGCTCCCGGATAACGAAGCAGTCGCGAGGAGCGCGAGAAGTCCAGCAGAGGCAGGAAGGTTCTTGTCATTCCCCAGTCGCTTTCAAGGACTGCGGAGCGCGAGCCGGCGGAGCACGCTCAGGAAGGCGGGGAATGGGATCACGTGTGCTGGAGGCTGAGGCAGCCTCAGCCTCCAGCACAAGTGGTCCCATTCCCCGCCTTCCTGATGACGTCACCAGCCATAAACCTCACCGCACGTCACTGAGACAGAAAGGAGCCTGGCTTAGCCGAGAACTGAAAGTGAAACTGCTTGTGTGTTGTTTGTATTTACTGCTACCTTGGAAAACCTGCTTTTGGTATTGTATTGTATATTATTATTATTTTGAATCCCGCTGAACCAGCTACTGTGCTTTCTGAATGTGATTGCTGCTGCAAACTCTGACCAGCCAGGTTAGCTTCAGTACTTATTGCAGCCTGATTCAGCACAGCTGATTGGTGGGGAATACACCCAATCAGCTATTCCAGGCTGCAGGGATTGCTACAGATCATCGGTGCCTTCATACATTGCATTTTTGGCCTCTGATGGGGGGGGGGCTACATTTGGTGTATAAGATGCACCAAAATTTTCACCCTCTTTTTTGGGGGGGGAAAGGTGCGTCTTAAAATACAGTATATATCTGGTTGATTGTTTACACACCAATTGCTGTAGGACTTGAAATTTCATGAATACAGGTAGTCCTCAAGCTATGATGGCAGTTGGGACTGGAATTTCCTTTTGCAAAGCAATGCAGTCATAAAGTGCAACTACAGTCCTGGTTGCTGTTGTTAACCGAATCCCATGGTTGTTAGGTGATACAACTTTCTGCCAGCTTCTCACAACCAAGTCAGTGGAGAAGCAAACAGGAAGTTGCCAAGTCCTAGGCAACTTGCAAGCAGGTTGGCAGACAGGTAAGTGACTGCTGCCAGGTGGAGGTGGGGGCACAAGGGAAACGCTAGGAGGGGCTGCAAAGGGCATCAGTGAAAGTGTGGGCGCTGGTCAAAGGTGTGAGGAAGGCTCAAGGAGGGTGCTTAGGTGGGGGAAATTTATCCAAGGGGTGTGCATAATCAGCAAATCATGGCAACACGGCAGCATAATGATGAGGAAGCAGCCGCAACCTTGCCGCGTTTAAGTTCCATGGGAATAATAGGACCCAGAATTTGTGTGCATTCGCCTTGATTCAAAAACTGTTGTCCTATAATGCACTTTTTGCCCAACTGAAGATTACAAACAATCAAACAGTTTTAATAGGGCCTTATATTTTTAGTCCACCACATCCCATGTTCTGAATTCCCTTGAAAAGCAATTTGCCTTAAAAAAAACTCCCATTCTTGTTTCTTGAATAAACATGTCTCTTCCTTAAGAAAGAGAACTTGCAGCCTTTAGGTCACTGATGGTGAACCTTTTCAGCACCAAGTGCCCAAACTGGAATGTGCATGCATGCATGTACATGTGCCAAACTGCCGGAAACCCAAAGACCAACTGGTCAGCGTGCGCAGCTGGTCTTCAGTTTCTGGCACGCGCATGCATGCCAGGCAGCTGGTCTTTGTGTGTACTGGAGCACCAGAAACCCAAAGACTAGCTGGCTGGCGTGTGCATGCCTGTTTTGGGGGCTGTTTTCTGAGCCTTTTTCAGCCCAAGAAATGGACCAAAAATGGCCTGGGTTTTTTGGGCATTTTTAGGCTGTTTTTTGGGCTATTTTCTGGCGCTCCAGTGCCCGCAAAGACCAGCATGCATGCGGGAAACCAGAAGGGCGCCTGGATAATTACTTCAAATTGGGTAACAGTGGTTTTCCTTTGGGTATTGACACATGAATCCACTAACCAATCACAGCAGGATATTTAAATTAATGTATACTGTTTAACCTACATTAAACAGTAAAAAGGATTTTCTGTCAAAGCAGTTTTGGATAAGGAAAGAAAGCTTAGCCAGGATTGATTTAATGGGTGTGACATTTGGATACACTGGTATGGAAAATATGTTGAATAAGCATTGTGCCCCTTCAACATTGCAATTATCCAACAATGCATCTTAACGTTTTTTTAAACGGAAGGCAGCATGAAAACAGTTGGAAGAGCTTGTGGGAGCAGTGAAATTTAGAGATTTCACTCTTATTTCTTAACAGCAAAGCTTTTTAAAACTATGGCTTACGTATGCATTTTTTTACACAGCTGTATAGTAATACACACATCCTTTACCATTAAAGGATAAAATATTTAAGAATATGGCAATCATGCAACTAAAGCCTCAGATGTTGTTAGTCACCTACTCGTGCCTGTCTCTTCAGCATTTCAGGCAGACAGAGGAGAACAAATAACAAAAGAAGACAACTTCCTTTGGTTTAAAAAATGAAAGATGTTCATCATTGCCAATATTTTCCACAAGCAAATAGGGAAATGATTTATACTACATGGCCCACATTTTAAAAACTTGTAACTAGCATTGGACAGTTTCTGAAATTCATGTTGTGAACGTTTCTTAGAATGTAATACAATACAATACAATAGTAGAGTTGGAAGGGACCTTGGAGGTCTTCTAGTCCAACCCCCTGCCTAGGCAGGAAACCCTATACCGTTTCAGACAAATAGCTATCCAACATCTTCTTAAAGACTTCCAGTGTTGGGGCATTCACAACTTCTGGAGGCAAGCTGTTCCACTGATTAATTGTTCTCACTGTCAGGAAATTTCTCCTCAGTTCTAAGTTGCTTCTCTCCTTGATTAGTTTCCACCCATTGCTTCTTGTTCTACCCTCAGGTGCTTTGGAGAATAGTTTGACTCCCTCTTCTTTGTGGCAACCTCTGAGATATTGGAATAATGCTATCATGTCTCCCCTAGTCCTTCTTTCTCTTAAGCTAAACATACCCAGTTCCTGCAACCGTTCTTCATATGTTTTAGTCTCCAGTCCCCTAATCATCTTTGTTGCTCTTCTCTGCACTCTTTCTAGAGTCTCCACATCTTTTTTACATCGTGGCGACCAGAACTGAATGCAGTATTCCAAGTGTGGCCTTACCAAGGCATTATAAAGTGGTATTAACACTTCACGTGATCTTGATTCTATCCCTCTGTTGATGCAGCCTAGAACTGTGTTGGCTTTTTTGGCAGCTGCTGCACACTGCTGGCTCATATTTAAATGGTTGTCCACTAGGACTCCAAGATCCCTTTCACAGTTACTACTACTGAGTAAGGTATCACCTATACTGTACCTGTGCATTCCGTTTTTGTTGCCTAAATGTAGAACCTTACTCTTTTCACCATTGAATTTCATTTTATTAGATAGTGCCCAATGTTCAAGTTTGTCAAGATCCTTCTGTATCTTAAGCCTATCTTCTGGAGTGTTGGCTATTCCTGCCAGCTTGGTATCATCTGCAAATTTGATGAGTTCCCCATTTATTCCCTCATCCAAATCATTGATGAAGATGTTGAAGAGTACTGGGCCTAAAACAGAGCCTTGGGGTACTCCACTGCATACTTCCCTCCATGTAGATGCAGTTCCATTGAGAACTACACGTTGAGTGCGGTTGGTCAGCCAGTTACCAATCCATCTGGTGGTGATGCTGTCTAACCCACATTCTTCTACTTTATCTAGTAGTAGGTTATGGTCTACCTTATCAAAAGCCTTACTGAAGTCCAAGTAAACTATATCAACGGCATTCCTCTGGTCCACTAATTTTGTCACATTATCAAAGAATGCAATAAGATTAGTCTGGCATGATCTGTTTTTGACAAATCCATGTTGGCTTTTGGCTATTACTTTGTTTGCTTCTAGGTGTTCGCAAATTCGTTGCTTGATTATTTTTTCCAGAATCTTTCCTGGTATTGAGGTTAGGCTGATAGGTCTGTAGTTTCCTGGATCTAATTTTTTCCCTTTCAGGAACATTTTCTATTAAATAGATACGTTTGGGAACCGTATGTTGTAGTAATCATAGACTGTACTTCAAATTCCCGAACTTGACACAAAATCAGCTTAAACTTCATATTGGGCTGATTTATACCAAATGCTCTACTATAGGCTAATGTTATGTATTTATTTTCAGCTTATAGGACGTTTAACTATAAGATGGGTTGCTTGTTTTCAGCTTGTGATCCTTGAAATTATAGTGTAACATTCTGTGTGAATCTGGTCATATAATGAAAAATCCAGATTTAATACTATAGGTGAACTCAGCCATAGAATTATTTCAATAATAAATCAAAACAATATCAAAATCCCTTTAAATACTACAGGAAAAAATGAGAAGGTATCATGAATAATAGTTTTTTTCTGTTTCAGTTCTTGTGTATATTTAACATTTCACATCATTCTATTACAATTTTGCTTAGGAATCAATGCATAAGACGAGGCACATGATACTAGGAATTTGACAGAACTCATTTCAGTTCATTGATTTAATTCACTCAGTTCACTGAGCTGCAATTTAAACTTTCATGCTACAGTGAAAGTTGGATACACAAAAATACTTCTTTTAATCAGAAGCTTTTAGAGTATTAAGCTGCATTTGAGACAATATTGAGACAATGAATGAACTGAACATTTCATTTAGTGCTATAATTAAAACCTTGATTAATCTAGGTGAAGCTTGCCATGAAATACTTCTCATATGTCTGCCATATTCCTTATAAGGCTGGAGTAAATGTCAACACCAGACTTTCTGGCTCGATATTACATTCTTATTATAGTAACGACTCCATTGGAGATACCACACTGAAGAATGACCTTCATCAAAAATGGAAAGGGCATTATTGATTTGATTGTTTTGCTAAACAGAATGCAAGAACTCTTAGAGTTCTCTTTGTAAACAAGTTACAATATACATATTTTATATTGTAAATTAAATAATACTTTAAGTAGCAAGTAGCACATGTGTGATATATGAAGATAATAATAGAGGAGCTATTTCCACCTTAATCTACTTCTAGCCTATCAAAATATTTGTAAAATCACTACTGTCTGAATAATTATTAATTCAATGTAAAACAATACTTCAACAAGACATGAGACAATCATGGATTTGAAATGTAGTTACAATATCACAGACTGTATGATAGCTATTTTTTCCCAACAGAGGAAGAGTGTTGCCAAATAAACTTGTAGCATATTAAAGATGGGCAAATCTACATCTACATGTAGAATGTGCCATCAAAATGGGTCCAACTTTAATATGCTACAAAACTTGTAGTATTTACTTATAGAGAGATGGAGAATATACAGGTAGTCCTCAACTTACAAGCATTTGAAAAACCAATGTTTTTTTAAGTTACAACGGCAGTGAAAAAAAAGGACTTACAACTGGTCCTCGCACTTATGACCACCTCAACATTCCCATGGTCATGTGATCAAAATTTGGGCATTTCGCAACTGGCATGTATCTAAATCAGGGGTGTCCAAACTTGAGAACTTTAAGACTTGTGGACTTCAACTCCCAGAATTCCCCAGCCAGCACCCTCGGATCAATGTGATCACTATTTGCAATCTTCCCAGCTGGCTTCCAACAAGCAAATCAATGGGGGAAGCTTGATTTGCTCAATGACATAATTCACTTAACAACTGTAGTGATTTGCTTAACAACCATGGCAAAAAAAGGAATATAACAGGATACAACTCACTTAAGAACTGCATTGTTTGCCAATGGAAATTCTGGTCATAAGTCAACGACTCCCTGTAAAACTGTTCGATTGTATCTCAGTCTGGTTCCAATTAATGATATCTAGCTTAGATCAGGGGTGGGTTCCTGCCAGTTCTAACCTCTTCTATAGAAGAGGTTCCACAAATCTACAGTGCCGTTTAAAACCGGTTCCAGCTCCCTCCCCCCGCCTGTCCGCATATCAAGATGAAGAGCGAGAAGAGGAATTCTGGGAGTTGAAGTCCACAACTCTTAAAGCTGTCAAATTTGAACACCCCTGGGGTTTTTTTTCTAAAGGTTTAGTGGTGCAAGGGTCTTGTAACTTGACAGCTTTAAGACTTGCGTGCTTCAAATACCAGAGTTTCTGAACCAACATTTTGGTTGCTAAGCAAGAGCATTGTTAAGTGAGTTTCACCACATTTTATAAGTTGGCCACACCCACCCAGTCACATGAATGCCAAGCCACTCCCACTTGGTCACATGGCCGGCAAGCCACACCCACCCAGTCACATGGCCAGTAAGCCACTCCCACCCAGTCCATGGCTGGCAAGCCACTCCCACTAAGCAGGCCACACCTACAGAAGAGGTTCTAAAAAATTTGAAACCCACCACTGGCTTAGGTGTACAGTCAACTCCCATTATTTGCTTTAGTTATGTGCAAAGTTGTGGTGAACACTGAATTAATGAATACTAAATACTAAAATATCAGCTGGGAATTCAAAGTTTTTATCACTCTGCGTGTCCATGAATGACTGCAAAAAAACTGCAAGTATGGATTTTTTCATACAAATAAATATTAGTGAGTACTTGAATTTACAAGTACAGAATCTGCAAATAATGAGGACCGGTTGTATTAAATTCAGAAAGTTATTAATTAATTCTGATTAATAAACTCGACAGTTTAAATACGCTTCCAAGTATGGCCTAATTTGATCCAGTCCGTTGAGAATGCAAGTATATATCCAGTTAATGGAAAAGAAGCTCCATTAATGACAATATACTTACTAAAAAGTAAGTCCCACTGTGTATAGCAGATTTATATCTGAGTGGACATGGATAAAATCTGTTGTATATTGATGAGCCTGGCCAGCAGAGGGCGTTCAGTGAGCCCTCTGATTGGTCCAGGCACGCGCTCCAGCCGGCAGGAGAATTGGTTGAATTCTATTGGTTAGCCGTCTGACAGCTGCGAGTATAAATAGCTGTCAGACGGCTCGTGTTCTGCTCGTTCCTGTCAGCCTGTTAAAAACAATAAACGTGTTGAACTAACAGCCGCCTCAGTCTCCTCAGTGCGAGATTTAACACTGGCGACGAGGACGGGCGACACGGATCCTCACGTAGTGCCTCCAATGGCCACCAATGCCGTTTTCTCGCCGTTCCGGCCAGAGGCTGAGGCTTGGGAAGCGTTCCTCGAACGCTTCGAATGCTTTCTGATAGCCCATGACCTCACCAGCCTCTCCCTCGACCGTAAATGAGGCATCTTCTTAAACTACTGCGGGCCGGAGATGTTTGCCACAGCAAGAGCCCTTGCTCCGCCTGATCCAGCCCACACGCTGCCGTGGGATGAGCTGCTCCTCCGACTTAAGCATCATTACGAGCCCACGCCATCTCGCTTTGCCCGGCAGCAATACTTCCGTCGCTGCATCCAAAAGGAAGGACAAACGATCGCCCAGTATGTTGCCGCCCTCTGCGCGGAAGCTATTCAGTGTGAATTCAGCGACCTCGAACAATTTATCTACGGCCTCCGCGACGTCAAGCTCCATCGCCGCATATTAGCTCGGCCTGAGCTCACTTTAAAAATTGCGGTCAATGACGCCAGGGCTTATGAAATGGCTGATCAATCCACCCCGGATTTCAGCCACCTCAATCAACATCCACACGCCGCCTACGCGCCGCCCTCGCCCTATGCGGCGCCTTCCAACTACGCTCCATCTGCGGCTACCTCCTTCCGTACCGATGTCGAGCAGACAATTGATCGTCTTCAATCACTCTCTATGAGGGACGGCCGTCCCTGCCTCAGCTGTGGCGGCCACCACCTCCGCTCACAATGCCGTTTCCGCGCAGCCCTCTGCCATCAATGCGGCAACAAGGGTCACCTCGCTGCTGTCTGCCGCTCCACGCCGCCTGACCGTCGCACTCAACAACAAGTACCTCAGCAGCCCCGCAATCCAGCTCGCTTGCCAGCTCGACGCCAGAATTCCCTCTCCGTTGGTGACCCTGCCGCAGCTTTCCCAGAATGGCTGGTTGACTCGGCCTCTTCCTCTATGGAGGGCTGAGGTAAGCTGCACCTACCCATCTTCATTGAGGGAGTCCCGACCTCTATGGAAGTGGACACAGGATCAGCCCGATCCATCATGTCCTGGGACACCTTCCACTCCTTACTACCAGCTTTCCGCCGCAAATGCCTAAATTCCCCAGACTGTCGTCTTCGAGACTACCAGGGAAATCCCATTGACTTATTAGGCTGTGGGAACTTTAACATCACCTACGGTTCCCATAATGCCATATTACCCCTATTAATTGTTAAAAATCCACTATCTTCCTTATTAGGATTAGATTGGTTCAGGGCACTAGGTCTGTCTATCTCTGGGGTCCATTCTCTATCCCCCTCTCCTCTGCCCTCCGCTACTTCCCTCTCCTCTCTCCTAACCGAATTTTCTGACGTTTTTGACTCCTCCCTCAGCTGTTACACAGGCTCCCCCATATCTCTCAACCTCGACCCTCCATCGCTCCCATACGCCTCAAAGCTCGCCGGTTGCCACTCGCTCTTAAAGCCAAAGTGGACGCGGAGCTAGATAAGCTAATCAGGCAAGGCATTCTCGAACCTGTTGACTTCTCCCCATGGGAAACGCCGATCGTGGTTCCCTTGAAGTCCGACGGATCCATAAGGATCTGCGCGGACTTTAAGTCAACTTTGAACAAGGCCTTGCAATCGCACCCATACCCTGTCCCAGTGGTGCAACATGTATTGCACTCACTGGACAAGGGCCGAATTTTTGCCAAATTAGATCTTGCGCAGGCGTACCAGCAGCTGCCCGTGGACGAGCCCACCGCGCTTGCGCAGACTATAGTAACCCACCACGGCGCATTCAAATGCCGCCGCTTGCAGTTCGGAATTAGTGTCGCCCCGGGAATTTTCCAAGGCTTAATGGAGCGTTTGCTCCATGGCATTCCCGGGGTCACCCCATATTTTGATGACGTTTTAATCGCAGCCCCAGACACAGTGGAACTCATTAAAACATTGCGCGCAGTCCTACAGCGTTTCCGCGCTGCTGGCCTGCACCTGAAAGCAGCTAAATGCAAATTAGGTGTCCCTGCTGTCATGTTTCTGGGGTACCGCATTGATGCCGCCAGTATTCACCCCGATCCCGACAAACTCGATGCTATTCTATCTGCTCCCCCCCTACTAACAAAACTGAGCTGCAAGCCTTTTTAGGTCTCCTAAACTTTTATTCATCCTTTATCCCCCACAAAGCATCCCTGGCAGAACCTCTCCACCGCCTCCTTGACTCTACGACACCGTGGAATTGGACAAGCCGCGAGGCGCAGGCGCTCGCGGCTGTCAAACGCTCGCTTACTGCCCCTCCGGTCCTCGCCCAATACGATGAGACTCTTCCTCTTGTCTTGGTGTGTGACGCCTCCACCTTTGGGGTTGGGGCTGTCCTTAGTCACTCTTTCCCTGATGGCTCAGAACTTCCCATCGCCTTTTACTCCCGCACCTTATCAAAGCCTGAGTGAAATTACAGCCAGCTTGATAAGGAGGCACTGGCCGCCGTTGCGGGAGTAAAACGGTTTCACCATTATCTCTACGGCCGCCCCTTCTCCCTAGTGACAGATCATAAGCCCCTTCTCGGCATCATTGCCGGTGACCGCCCCACCCCTCCTATTTTGTCCCCACGCATGTCCCGCTGGGTAGAATTCCTATCCTCCTACTCCTACTCCCTTTCTTACAAGCCCGGCGGTCACATCGCTCACGCAGACGCCTTAAGTCGTTGCCCACTTCTTCTTCCAATCACTGACCCAGCTCCTACCCACTCCATATGTCTCCTTACTGACCTTAGCCTTCCAATGTCCGTTTCGGACATTGCGCAGGCTTCCCGCACCGACCCCTTAATCTCCCGCGCTATGGCCGCCGTAACCCGAGGTTGGTCAGCATGTGCCACAGATCCCCTTATGCTTCCATTCTTCCGCCGCCGTTTAGAACTCTCCGTTCTTCAGGATTGCCTTCTATGGGGATCCCGAGTAGTCATTCCCACCTCCCTGCACAGCGCAGTGCTGTCTCGCCTCCATGACGGCCACCCAGGCATCGTCCGTATGAAGGGCCTCGGCCGTGGATATGTCTGGTGGCCGTCCATGGACGCAGACATCGCCTCCTACATCCAATGATGCGCTTCCTGCCAGCGCGTGCAAGCGGCACTTCCCATCTCTCCACCCAGGGAGTGGGAACAGCCAATGGCCCCATGGAGTCGATTACATATCGACTTCATTGGTCCTCTTGACGGTCATTCTTTCCTCGTCGTAGTGGACGCTTGGTCAAAATGGGTGGAACTTTTCCCAATGACCAGCTCCACCTCCACGGCCACTATCCGCGTTCTTGATTCGCTCTTTACGACACACGGGCTGCCCGATGTTATCGTTTCTGATGGCCCCAATTCTCCTCTGCTGAATTCAAATCCTTCCTTGCTTCACTAGGTATTCGCCACGCCCCAGTCGCCCCCTACCACCCGGCCAGCAATGGCCTGGCAGAACGTGCGGTACGATCTGCCAAAGACGCTTTTGCCCGTATGTCAGCCCTCCCTTGGCCCACTCGAATTCACACATACCTCCGTTCCCAACACTCTACTCCTTGCCCCTCCACCGGCAAAGCTCCCTCAGAACTATTAATGGGCCGCCGCCTCAGGTCTACTTTAGACCGCTTTCACCCCCTCTATTCTCCCCCTCCCTTGTCTCCTTCTGCACCCCCGAGGGCCTTTCTGGTGGGGGAGGGTGTATTCGCTCGCAATTTTGCAGGGGAGCTGAAATGGGTGCCGGGGCAAATTGCCGATGTAACAGGGCCCTGTTCTTACAGGGTCCTCGTCCACGATGGGAGATATTGGCGGCGGCATGTAGACCTGCTGCGGCGGCGACCTACAGAAGAACCGGCGAGCGCAAACACCGGACCAAAACAACCAGGCCCTAGCAACGCCGCCTGCTGGCCCGACCATGCAAAAAAACCTGTCTCCAAGTCCGCGCAATCCATCCCCGGTGCGCTGGCTACCTTACCTGTTCCGTTGGGTTCCTTGCAGGGGGTTGGGCCTGCCAGAGCCACTCCACTGACTGTTCGTCACGAAGGCGGAGCCGACACTCCTTCCACCTCGGACAATGCGCCATCTTTGCCGAGGCGTTCGCAGCGCGTGCGCAGACGCCCCGGTTATCTCGAAGATTATGCATGCGCGATCTGGGGGAAAGGGGTGTTGTATATTGATGAGCCTGGCCAGCAGAGTCCCACTGTGTATAGCAGATTTATATCTGAGTGGACATGGATAAAATCTGTTGTACATTGATGAGTCTGGCCAGCAGAGGGCGTTCAGGGAAGCCCTCTGATTGGTCCAGGCGCGCGCTCCAGCCGGCGGGAGAATTGGTTGAATTCTATTGGTTAGCCGTCTGACAGCTGCGAGTATAAATAGCTGTCAGACGGCTCGTGTTCTGTTCGTTCCTGTCAGCCTGTTAAAAACAATAAACGTGTTGAACTAACAGCCGCCTCAGTCTCCTCAGTGCGAGATTTAACAAAATCATATTGTACATCTTCTTTCTACGTCTGCTTATCAGGAAAACCAATCCATGATTATGAACACAATGTTTAGGACTTGGCTTAAAACATACTTCTTTTTTTCTATGCATCCAAAAGTGAGCTAAAAGGGAACACATTGGAAAAATAATCATGAACACAAAGAAGTCTGCAAGTTCATTGTGTTTGCCTCCATCAATCATATTCTGAGTACATATTTGAGAAAACTGTCATATATCATGCACAGGTATTCAAATTATTAGGTCACAGATACTATGTCACCAGGCAAACTACATACTGTAATTTGTGTCAGGCCTGTCACAACCCAACTGAAGCATGCTACATAATCTATGTCATTTATGCAATTATATTAGCCAATAATGATTTTGTAAATAGAGCATAATTAAATAGAGCTCTGCAATTTTCTCTAGAGAATCTCCCCGTCTTACAATTAAGCAGAGAAAAAGATTCCAACAGTTTATTCTATGACATGCAAGGGATTTTTAAATGAATGTAATATATATATATATATATATATGTATGTATGTATGTATGTATGTATGTATGTATGTGTATATATATATATATATGTATGTATGTATGTATGTATGTATGTGTATATATATATATATATATATATATATATATATATATATATATATGGCCGTGTGTGTGTATATATGTTCCAGCATAACTCTGAAACGCTTTGAGCAATTTCAACCAAACTTGGTACACACATGACTTACTCTCTGGAGAAAAATACTGTGGGGTATGATACCCCTAACACCCCTCAGAGTGTGTGTTCTGTTTTTTTTTTTTTTTTTGTGATAAAATTTTATTGGTTTTTCAAAATTTATAGGGAAAAGGGTAAATGGACAGGTATACAAATTTTGGCAGTTGCAAAGTGTGTGAGGCCCCCCTCCCTCCATACCCATAGCGTACATTTATATATAATGCATTAGTATATAATTGATTATAATCAGCATATTAGTTCTATTATTAAATTCAATCAAATTAAACATTACAATATAAAATCCAAATATAATTCCATTTTCACTTTCGGTCAATTTATAATAATATGATTTTCATATTTATTTCTGTGATCTGAGTCTTCTTGCTATTGCCCCATCTCCCTCCACTGGCAGAGCTCTGGCCCCTCCCGTGTCCTGCGTGTCCGTTGTAGTGTCTGGTGGTTTCTCTAGGAGTGTTTTATTTTTTTCCATAAAGGCCTGCGCCTCTATGGGTGAATTAATTCTGATTCTTGTCTCCTCCCAGAATATCAGCATACCTTCAGGCATCAACCATCTAAACCACACCCCTTTCTGGTATAATTTATTCGCTAATTGCGAATAATTTTTTCTTTTTTCTCTAATCTTCTTAGGGATCTGCTTCAGAATGGTTATCTCCATATCATGATATGTCAATGCTTGCCCCCTTTGTACACCCAGAATTTCATCTCTTGTGATTTTTCTAAGGAATTTAATGTGAACCTCCCTGGGTAAATTGTGTGTTCTAGCATAAGCTGAGTTCACTCTATAAACCAGATCTATATCCCACCCCATCTGTTGTTTTTCTTTGTGTGTATAGTCAGCCAGAATGTTTGTCATGATGTCCCTTATATTTTCCCCATCTTCTTCTATAACATTTTGAAATCTAAGATAATAGGACATTCTCTCAAATTCTAATTTCATCTGTTGGATGTCAAGATCTTTGTTCCCTTTCTGCACGGCTTCCACCCCCCCCCTCACCTCCTCCACCCCCCCTTCCACAAGATTCAGTCTTTGTGAGTTCTTATATATTTGGGCTTGATTTTCTTTAATTTCATCTTTCATTTCCCTTAACTGTTTCTTGATTTCCTCCTGGCCCTGTAGAATTTGTTGGAGCATTTGTTGAAAGTCCATCTCTGTAGTCTTATGTTGCATCAGTTCTGTTATCTTTGACTGTGTGGCTGGACTGGATGTTGCGGATGTTGGAGCAGAAGTGGCAATGCCAGGTTTTCCAGGAGGGGGTCTTTTAGATGCCATCCTTTATAACATTAAAAGTTCAGTCCAAATATGAAGTAAGCAATTAGAAAAGAAGGGTAGCCAGGTGAATCCGGGAGCAGAATAACCAGGCAGAAGAGAATCTCTCCAATAAGTCTGGCAATAGATAGAAAATTTCCCCTAGAAGGTTAAAAAAATACCAATCCACAAGAGGTTCCTCTGGGAGACACGGAGACAAAGACCGGAAGCCTGAATTTTAAAGGTGGAGTCAGGTTTCAGAGTTCATAAAGACAACGGAAGTGTGCCATCTTGCCCTGCCAGTTTTGGGCACAGAGGCGTAACAAAGTTTTAGAAAGTTCCAAAAGTCCTCAAATCATTGTAATATGTAAAATTAAATTGAAAAGAAAATCATCTCAGCCTAAGTGAGGCTTCATTCGTTGGCTCTCCCCCCTCCTCCTTCCCCGGGGGCTGAGAGCAAAATTGTTTCTTGCCGCTTGTCCAAGGGGGGGGGGAAACCCCCCTCCCTCCAGCCGCACCTCCAAAATGCTCCGAAAGTTGTTTTAAAGTTTTAAAAGCTGAATCAAATCTTCATGCAAAGTAAGGGATGAAGAGAGAGGCAACCTCACCGCACCGCAGCTGCTTCCTTCAATTGTAGCATTCTCCAGTCGGCTTGTAGCGAGGCGCGAGGCGTGGAAACGCGATGCGCCCTCCGAGCTTGCTCCCCGGTGCCTTGGGCGCGCGAGAGAGCCCCCGCCGGCTGCCGCCGCTGCAGGAGACCTCCGCGATGCCGCCCCTCCGGCAGGACCCCTCTGCGGGGTGTCCTGTGCCCCCCAAGGAGTGGGGAAGCCCACCGGGGAGCCGGAGCGGGCAAAGAGCTGCCCGTCGCCGCCGCCGCCGGAACCGGAACTCTCCGAGTGTGTGTTCTGTTAAGATGTGCCTTTAAATGGCTTCTACTCAGCGGTGAAATCTTTCTGGTTCGGCCCGGTTCAGCCGAACAGACAGGCATGATTGGCATTCAGTTCTCTGAACCAGTGGCAAAAATCCCTGGTGGCCCTGCCCATGCCCGCCTAGTCATCCTGTTGCCGCTCACCTTTTCTGGCCACTTGCTTGGCCCTTCCGGCCACTCGACCTGCCCACCCAATCTGAACTGTTCCCCCTCCATTCACAGCAGAGCTGCTGCAGCCTGTTCCTTTAAGGTAGACCCAGGGAGGGAGGGAGCTTGGGGGACCATAAAGGGAGCAGCAGCTCCACTGTAAATGGAGGGGGAAGCATTCAGATTGTCTCTGCCACAGAATTCAACATTAAATGCAGCAGAAACAATCTGAACGTTTCTCCCTCCATTCACAGCAGAGCTGCTGCAGCCTGCCCCTTTAAGATAGTCCCTGAGAGGAAGAGGGCCAGGAGGGCATAAAGGGAGCAGCAGCTCTGCTGTGAATGGAGGGAGAAACGTTTGGATTGTCTCTGCTGCATTTAACATTGAATTCTGTGACAGAGACAATGTGAATGTTTCTCACTCCGTTCACAGTAGAGCTGCTGCAGCCTGTTCCTTTAAGGCAGTTCCTGGGAGAGAGGGGGCTGGGTGGGGACAATAAAGGGAGCAGTAGCTCTACTGTGAATGGTGGGAGCAACGTTCAGATTGTCTCTGTCACAGAATTCAATGTTAAATGCAGCAGTGTCAATCCAAATGTTTCTCCCTCCATTCACAGCATGCCAGCCCAGCCCCCTCCCTCCCAGGGACTATCTTAAAGGGACAAGCTGCAGCAGCTCTGCTGTGAATGCAGGAATAAATGTTTGGATTGTCTCTGCTGCAGTTAATGTTGAATTCTGTGGCAGAGACAATCCGAACGTTTTTCTCTCCATTCACAGCAGAGTTGCTGCAGCCTGTCCCTTTAAGGTATCGTGACCTCTGGGAGGGAGGGGGCCGGTGGGACCATAAAGGGAGCAGCAGCTCCGCTGTGAATGGACTCACACACACATTTTTTCCTACCGGGTTCTGTGGGGGTGGCTTGGTGGTGGTGGCTGCATGTGATTGAGTGGGTGTGACCATGAGTGACATCAAGTTGGCCATGCCCACTCAGTCACAGGACCCCACTAAGCCACACCCACAGAACCCGATAGAAAAAAAAATTGAATTTCACCACTGCTTCTACTGTACTGCTGTAAAATGACTTCTACTGTACAGCAGAGTGGAATTGCCATGGTAACAGCTTCACAGTACTCCACATGGGGGCTCCCTCTGGTAAGGGAGAAAATCCAACATTAGAAATTACAATTGGTCTGGACATTTTCGCCTTTATAAATACCCAGGCAACGCCAGGTTATCGGCTAGTTTAAAATAAATGTATCCTCATAAACATTGTAAGAGATGAACTCTTGGAAATGTTTCATTAATATCTTGTTATTCATGGAAGGCTTTAAATGGAACATGATCATAAGCTTAAAGTCAAACCATTGCATTTTATGTATTTATTTGTATCCTGTCTTCATTATTTTTATAGCTAGCTCAAGGCACTGAACATATCTAACACAGCTTCCTCCTCCTATGTTCCCTGCAACAACAACCTTGTGAGGCAGATTAGGCTGAGAGCCACTGGCCCAAAGTCACCCAGCTCAGCTGACTTTTAACGGCTAGAGTGGGACTTGAACTCATGGTCTCCTGCTTTGTATCCCGTCTTTGCCTTAGCCACTAGACCAAACTGATTCTACTTTGCTGCAAATAATGCTCAAAATAACAATGCTGAGAACAGCTGCCAGGCTTTTGCTGTAATATGTTGCTTATACCAATGATATCAGAGGTGTTTTTCAGCAGGTTCTGACCAGTTCTGGAGAACCAGTAGCGGAAATTTTGAGCAGTTTGGAGAACTGGTAAATGCCACCTCTGACTGGCCCCGCCCCCATCTATTCGCTGCCTCCAAAGACCCAGCTGATTAGGAGGAAATAGGGATTTTGCAGTAACCTTCCCATGGAGTGGGGTGGGAATGAAGATTGTACAGTATCCTTCCCCTGTAACGCCCACCAAGCCACGCCCACCAAGCATGCCCACAAAACCAGTAGCAATTTTTTTTGAAACCCACCACTGAATGATATGTCATGTTGCAAAAGCAATAATTTGCTCCATTTTAAAATTTTTGAAAGGACAAGTCTTCCATTTCAGTATGCTGGGAAAACTCACTGTTTACTAAATCAGAATGTAAACAGGCTAGCCAAGGCTAATTCATATTCAGCAGATAACCGATAAGAAGTTTCAGTAGTTGTTTAAGGAATGTTGAGAGAGTGGATTTATTAAACAAACTTTTTTCAAGGACACTGGGGATGTGTACAAAACACTGAAGTATATAGGATCTCTCTGTGTGTGTGTGTGTGTGTGTGTGTGTGTGTGTCTCTACACACACACCAGCAGAGCAATATATATAAAACTTAAAACAACAATAGTTAGGAATTAGATCTAGGCTAATTGGAACATTTTCAAAATATTGTGCTCCTGGGTGCTTAGCGGTCTTGGCAAAATAGTGACTTTTACTTCTCTATAACTTATTGTATCTTTGCTGCATTGTATTGTATCTCTGGTTGGCTCAGGAATTGTGGGAGTTGAAGTCCAGAAGTCATAAAGGGGCCATGGTTTCCTACAACAAAAGCTTTGAGGTCTACAGAAGACACTAAAAGCTTCACATAGAATATGGACTTTGCACTGCTCTTATATTCATTATGTTGTTGTTGTTAGTTGTGAAGTTGTGTCTGACTCATTGCGACCCCATAGACAATGTTTCTCCAGGCCTTCCTGTCCTCTACCATCCTCTGGAGTCCATTTAACCTCACACCTACTGCTTCAGTGACTCCATCCAGCCACTTCATTCTCTGTCAGTCCCCTTCTTCTTTTGCCCTCAATCTTTCCCAGCATTAGGCTCTTCTCCAGTGAGTCATTAATTATACTAGCTTCTAATTTGTTTGGGGTCATAAATTCAAAATACATGCTCTTACTGGTAAAATCCCAGCACGTTGAGTTCGCAGTAGACTGCCTTTTCCAACATGAACCTGTTCAGAAATTACCATTTTTATCTAAGGCTTTTGATTAATATGGAAATGTAGGACAAAGCCAATTCTGTGGCAGCATAAAATGAAGGGAGATTTGATTAGAAATGAAATGTTTAGTTTCTAGTAGGCAGAATCTCTCCCAAACAATATATGAGAAAATATTGAAATACATTTTTAAAAATGTCAATATAGAAGTCAATATAGAAGTCAATATAGTCATATATGGATATCTAATAAGCCAAGCACAAACAGCTTAGTTTAAGTTCTCATTTGACAGAATGCATAAAAACCTATTTCATCATTAATTTAATGAGACATAGTATGGCTATATAGTATGTTTTGCAAGAATCTATTGGAAAACCTTTTCCCTTACTAAGGAAATAAACTGCTGGTTTTCACATTAACCCAAGCAGATATGGTCAATGGAATTGTGAGCATCAGGAAAAGACCAGGCTTGCTACTGCTTGCCTAAAATGAGTCTTCCTTGAAAAGGAATGACCAATAAAATAAAATAAAAGCAAATCAAAGAAAGGGGGAATCTTAGAATTTCTTAATATTGTGGAAGAAGAAATATTTTATCACATGATTCTCAAATTCTACATTCCCCCTTTGGATTGCCTCCAGGCCGCTCCTCATCCCAACAGCACCCTCCTCCAGTACACCTATCCGCTGCTCATTCTGTGTAGTTTTTTGTCCTGCAGCTGTTTTTTCATTTCATCCTGTCCCTTTAAGAGGGCCTGAAGCATCTGCTGAGTAGAGAAATCCTTTGAACTCTCTTCAGGGGCTTTAGGTTGTAAAAAAGACCCCAATTGTGACTGGTGGGCAATGGGGCTGCACGTAGAAGATGTCGGGGCCGATGAGGCCTTTCCAGGTGGTAATTTTTTTGGACCCATCATGAAGCTCAGAGATAGTTATTGTTCTATACAGGGAATGGTGTCCGTGGGAAAGCACAGCCGGTAGAGACCACCAAACAGGCAGATCCAAAGGAAAATAAGTTGTTTAGTTCAAGACGAAAGCAGATGGGTGGATCAAAACATTCCAAATCTAGGGAAAAAGTTTGTTTGAAGAGGCTCCTGGAGGTCTCTGGGGTGGAAGAAGAAACATTAACCTGAACCAGCTAAAACTAGCCTAAAGTTTCTACATCAACTTCCACACAGAATGTCCTAGTTTGTTTGTGAATTGCCACATTTGTCAGGGGAATGCTAATCTGTACATTAGCTTTCTACCAGATTAGATTTTCATTTGTTTATATAGCTGTGGTCACAACTCTAAACTTTCAAGAGGTCTTCAAATCAACTGCCATCTGATCTTTACAACTAGAGATGCTAGGAATTATGGTAAATCAGAACTCCTACATATAAAAAAGATACAAACAATATTCCTTTGAGCTGCGATTCCTCCCTTATGCCACTTCCTCCCCTATGCTACATTATACCTATCAGATGATCGCAAAAGAAAGGGGCCCATTTATCTGAAATGAAATCAAATTTCCTGGCCACAAACTAAAAAAAGGACGAAAGTCCTTTTGCTTAGTTTACATTAATTTTCTAGGAAGAGAACAGCAAGTTGAGAATAATAGGGTGTGATTATTCTTTTTTCTTAACAACTGCATGAAATTGACATTAAAATTTAAAGTCTGAATCTAAAATGCAGTTGCTTCTAGGAACAGCATTCCAGAATTATAATATCTGCAGTCTCTCAGGCGTCTCTATGTGCATTTTTTTTTCTAACTTCATATTCAAAAACTTCTTTGGGTCAATCTATCAATCACCCTTGGCTTTTTCTTAAAAGTGTATAGGCCATAAAATGTGCTGCACAGGACAGATAAGCCAGTTTCACTCAAGGTGTTGTTGCCACATACTTGTTCTTCCATCTGAAAGGAGGCTGACTTACCTCCTGCACATTTTTCCCACCGTGAGTGACCAAGCACAACATAGCTGGAGGATCTGCTTCTGGCATGGCAGGCAGCCATATCAGAAAGTGCAGTTTCTTCTACTGTACACTAACTCCTTGTTGCTGTCATCTTGTACTCTGGGGCTAGTGAGTAACTCTGAAGGCATTTTTAAAGAATGATTAAGCAACATGCTACGGGTAAAGACAAGGACAAGTAAGAGGAGGATGGGAGGAAGGGCTGTGATGCTCATTGGTGGGTTTCAATTTTTTTTAGAACCTCTTCTGTAGGTGCGGCCTGCTTTGTGGGAGTGGCTTGCCAGCCATGTGACTGGGTGGGCGTGGCCAACTTGTAAAACGTGGTGAAACTCACTTAACAACGCTCTTGCTTAGCAACCAAAATGTTGGCTCAGAAACTCTGGCATTTGAAGCACACAAGTCTTAAAGCTGTCAAGTTACAAGACCCTTGCACCCCTAACCCTTTAGAAAACAAAACCCCAGGGGTGTTCAAACTTGACAGCTTTAAGACTTGTGGACTTCAACTCCCAGAATTCCTTCTCCAGTCATGTTAGCTCAGGAACTCTGGCACGGAAGCAAACAAGTCTTAAAGCTGTCAAGTTACAAGACCCTTGCACCCCTAACCCTTTAGAAAACAAAATGCCAGGAGTGTTCAAACTTGACAGCTTTAAGACTTGTGGACTTCAACTCCCAGAATTCTTTCTCCAGTCACGTTAGCTCAGGAACTCTGGCATTGAAGCAAGCAAGTCTTAAAGCTGTCAAGTTACAAGACCCTTGCACCCCAAACCCTTTAGAAAACAAAACCCCAGGGGTGTTCAAACTTGACAGCTTTAAGACTTGTGGACTTCAATTCCCAGAATTCCTCCTCTTGCTCTTCATCTTGATGATATGCGGAGGAGGGAGGGAGGAAGCTGGATCCGTTTCTAAACGGCACTGTAGATTTGTGGAACCTCTTCTATAGAAGAGGTTAGAACTGGCAGGAACCCACCCTCCACACTTAGTCAAGCCTTTGAGCAATAACAATACAATAGATACAATCGGGCTTTGCAACCTCATAAAACCAAAGTGAATGTCAGTAATACAAGGAAAACAGCAGGCAGTGTTTTTAAAGGAGAAATGGAAAAGGCCACAGCAGAAACACGTATTTTTGTAAGACTCTCTCTCTCTCTTAGAATATCTGTCTACACATATATAAACACACATACACACCCCTTCCAAAATAGTGCTTTCCTGCTCTCAGATAAGGCCTAAAGGCACAACTGTAATTCATATCCTAATAACAGGCTACATTGAAATTGTCTTAACTTTTAACTCCAAAGCTAGTGGCAACTTGTATTGAACTTCAAATGCGATCATTCAGTTTGCATCAGAAAGGCATTTTTAAAGTGGGGGGACAGGAGAAATACAGTGAAATCTGTCTGTCTGTCTGTCTGTCTGTCTGTCTGTCTGTCATCTGTTGGCTGTCTCTCCATCCATCCATCCATTCTTTTTAAGAGATAAACACAACATCATAGTTAGGCCTTTATCAAAGTTTTCTTTAAGAAACAGCTTCATCCAAACTGTGGTTTTCTTGAAGAATGACCCAAAACTGTGAATTTACTGTATACACCCACGGGAACACTATTGTGGCCTCTATTCAGCATAGAATAATTTCTCAATGTGCAGCCATAAAGTCCAAGATAATGCACTTTTGCACCAACTCTATTAGCATGCCCATTTGCACGAAACTCTTGTAATTGCTGTTATAACGGAAGTTTCCTGAGCTGCACATAGCTAATTGCACATGTTTATTTATAAATGGATCACTTTGTAATTAAGATGCAATATATCTCAAAGAAGATAGATAGTTGGGTTTAATCATGTCTAAAAGGAATCACAAGTTTTGTGAATAAATTTAATGTTTTCCCTGAAAAGTTAATTGAAAGAAAAAGATGACCAATGCAACTGCAGAATACTTCCAAGATGCACCACAACTATTTTAGTCAATACTTAAATGTTGACCTGAAGATTAGATCTGAGAGTTACATCAATGTCCCTCCCAAAAAACATCATTCTTATTCTAATTTTTGAAATACTCACAACTTTGTAATATATTCAGTTTCTACATTCATTCATTTTTAAAAACAAACCCAAAGAAGATAAAAACCAATTCATAATGAAAAACAGCTTTAAAATTTATTTTTAAAGAAATAATATTTAAATTAAATAAAGCAATCTAAATCCCCATACATGTAAGTTATATATATGTCCCACCATTTCTTTAAAGAACTTGGATTAGCAAAACGATCATTATTATTCTCCTCTACAAAATAAAGACAAAACTGAGATGTAGCAAAATTTATATTATGCTGAGTGACAATTTGAATCTGGTCTTTCTTATATATCTAATACAAGACACTAAACCAGCAATGCCATTTCCCACAATTCTTTGCAACTGACCAATCTGGCTGAGTCTGAAGAAGAACAGAATCTATAATGTTTCAAGGCTCATGAGTTGCCTATCATTAGTCTACATATGATTTATTCATTTATTAGAATTAAATCCTCTTCATTTTATCTATACAAGAACCCTGTGAAGGAGAAGTCAATGAGCTGTCAATACATGTTGGCTGCCAAGCAACTAAATCGTGATCACGTAACTGCAGGGATGTTATGAAGGCCACAACTTCAAGGACCACCATAAATCTCCTTTTACGGCAATGTCATAACTCTGAATGGTTGCTGAACGAATGGTTAGTAAATTAGGACTATTGGTATACGAAGCTGCATTGGGATTCCCCCAAACCTTGTGACATTTCTCATAAGTAATAGATGGTGTTTGGCTAAAAAAACCTCTCACTTCTAGGGCTGGGGTGGGGCTGGGGAACATAGTGGTTGTGGCTACCAGTAAATCAGCTATCCTCTAAACCTCTTTCTGAACTGGGCAGGTTTTTTTAAGGAGTATCTTTTATTTTTACACGCTGTTTTGTTTTATTACGCACCACTAACAGTTTTGCAATTTTATTATTGACATTAAAGAATTGAGCAAACTATAGTTCTATAGACATCCTTTCCTTTCGATTCATCCCTTTGATAACATTTACTTTATAGAGTTCTTTCTCCCCCCCCTTTTTTTTTGAATTGTAGGATAAAAGGGCACTAGTTATGATCCAAAACATTGAGTTCATTTTAAAAAGAAACAGGATTTTTCACTGACCTATATTTTAAAAGTCAGTATTTTAAAAAGAATGTATTTATTGGTGGAAGGAAAAAAAAGTTATGTTGCCTTAAAAAAGGTATTTAATTTTTGGACTCCAGCCCGTATCACAAATATTACTTTTTTTTGTTATCTTCCTGCTGCAAGTGGTTTTACTGCATTCTTTTGTCAGAAGCATTTCAATAAAAAATATCCAATCCAAAAAGGGAAAAAGAAGAGCATGATCTAACAAGTAACCCATCTTTTTAAAAAACGAAATCCCCTCTTGAATAATAGATTAACCCCATTCAGTTCCCTAAAGGAAGTCTCTCTTTCTCTGCAACCGTGTTTTGCTGACTAAGTATTATTTTTAAAATATTGTCCAACACTCAAACATTGTGAAGAAAAGTAAACTAATCCAAGGTCTGTGGCCACTTTGTACTGTCACTTGCTAATACTTGTGTAGCATTTAGGTTAATGAACAAACTAATGAGCTGCTTTCCAAAAGCCCTTTCCTCTTAACTCCACCCAAAATTATCTGCTTTGTGACTATTTCTGATCATGCATGTCTTGCAACTAACGTTCTCACAATCCACCGACGTGTAAGTGATTCTTTTTGCTAAAACAATTGCAGAAATAAACCATGTGCTGAGCTCTTGTTAGCCATTAATACATTTTGCCTACCACTCACCTTAGCTTCTGCTCAGGTAACTCCTGAAGACCCAGACTATCTGGGCGATCCCGTCTTCTCCTGTATAGACCTGAATGAGATAATTCTTTCAGCTGCAACGTAGTCATTCTGCTCTGCCCTCTTCTCCCCCGAGAAAAGTTCCTGCTGAATGGCAGCCCAGCTGCCAAGATGCTTGGAAAAAGTACGTGGAGCAGTGCGTCTACACACCTGCACAGACCAGCACTAGAATTCACTTTACAAAGGCAGTTGCTGAGCTGCTTCCTGTTTCTCATAGGTACACACCCTCTACAAGAGCACTGCGTTTCCTTTTAACAGCAAGCCTCATATCTAAGGGATGCTTGCAGGGTAAGTGGAGGGCAACTGATTTGAACCTAGAACAAATGCAAATCAGGCCATTTAACTGTGCTAAAAGGCTGCTGCAAACCAGCTAAGCTAGCAGCAGCAAGATCTCTTCAATTCTATTTCTGCCTCTCACAATCAGACAAAAGTTTCAGCCAACTAAACTGTTCCCCCTACCTTGAATTGGTAGAAAAAGAAACGTGAGAGTACTTTATTGATCTAAGGAAGCTTTAAGTCTAGTATGTATTTATCTGATCCATCAAAATGGAACCTTGGTGTAATTAAGTTTAGAATGAATTAATCTGATCAGCTAAAACAGAAGGAAAGAGTAATGAAAGGGAATGAATGGATGAAAACGTTATTTTTTTCTTCAACATTCCTTCAAAATGCAAAATAACAACAAAAAATGAAGCCAAATTGAGAGGTGGGTAGAGGACAACTTTGTCAATAGTCTGGTTCTGCACAGCAGCATCAAAAGCTAACCACAAGAGACTATAGAAACTAAAAAGAAATAAAAGGATTTCCTGCTAAAGAAATTGATAGAGATTTTCAAGTCATTTAACAAAGTCATGAAACAAAGAACCGGCTCTTCTAATTTTCAGTAAGATACAAATGGACTAAAACTGAATCCAAAAGTTAAAGGCAACAGTGTATCACTATGAAAATGCAGAAGCAAAATTATTTCCAACGCCCACGTTGTAAAGATAATAAGGTGTCACAGGATGGGATGTTATTATTTAAAAAAAAACAATTCATAAAACAGGTTTTTGCACAAAAGATTCCTACAAAAGAGATTTTTGGGAACTATTCAGTGACATAAGAGCATAAGAACAGTTCTGGTGGGACAAATCAAAGACCTGTTTAATCCTTTATCTAGTTTCATTAAGTGCCCAGTTGTCTTTAGGAGTCCTCAAAAACAACATGAAGTCTTTGAAACACCCCCCCTCCCCTATTTTTTTTTTTTTTTTTGCACAACTGATATTTCCAAAGTGAACTCCTGATGAACAGGTAACTTCTATCCAGATTTTAATGGTCATGGATAGATTTATCCTAAATAGAAATACCTTATTCTTTTTAAAAAACCATTAAAGAGAAAGAAAACCCCTTGAGAAACTCCATTAATATATTTTATAGCAATATCCACATGTTGACTAACCATGAAAGGCTCTGAAATCTCGGAAAGGTTAGATTTTATCATTTTTCTGTTCCCTGGAGGGAAAAAAAAACCACTTAAACACTAAACACTGAATTTATCCACATATGAGTAAGTCCAATGACATCTAGTGGTTAAATTCCATAATGACACTACCCCAAAATATATTTTGCTTTTCTTGTACCAGAACAGTTAGGTCTTTTTATTTCAAATTCATTTTTTAAAAAGCTGGTTCAATGAGTTACTATGCACAGAACTAAAGAGAAATATCATATAGCACCTTTACTTCAGAAACAGAGAATACTTAGCCCATACTCTTTATGATGTTATAATTTTAAAAGTGCTAATTACCGTGTTTCCCCAAAAACAAGACAGGGTCTTCTTTTCTTTTGACCCTCAAAATAAGCACTTGGCCTTATTATTATTTTTGAGGTGCAGGAGGTGGCGAGTGTGGTCACCTCATGGCTGCTACTGTGTTGCAATATTTTCGGGGAGGGCTTATTTTAGCGTATGCGCTCCAAAGCCTGATTGGGATTATTATCCGGGGAGGACTTATTTTTGGGGAAATAGAATATATTCATTGTAGGTAATAAACCCAGAATAAAATCTGTGGGAGTAAAACTGACACAACATTTTTGTTTTAATGATACTATTAAAGCCAAATCACATAATGCAAATTGTATTTATTTTAATGACTGGTTGCCAACTGTGACATCTGCATGCTTCTAACTGTATCTATCAGACATAGTTAGATCACAGCTAAATTCAAAGTTGCAATGTAGCTTAGAAAAGAATTTATAGAAACTTCCAGATACAAAATGAAAAAGAAATTATGGCAAGAACCTTGAGAAAAATTTCTGTTACTAAAGTAATTTTCACCTAGCACAATTTATAATGTAATATTCATAAATCTTTTGTTTTTGGCAACTGGGACTTGTGTGTGCATTCACCCACACACTTCTCTAAAATTTCATACTCTGCCTAGTACTGTTCTCCCTGTGCCTAAGCAAACAATGATTAACAAAAGAGTAAGGTTCTGGATTTAGGCAAGAAAAACAAAATGCACAGGTACAGTATAGGTGGTACCTTGCTCAATAGTAGTAACTGTGAGAGGGATCTTGGAGTCCTAGTGGACAACCATTTAAATATGGGCCAGCAGTGTGCAGCAGCTGCCAAAAAAGCCAACCCAGTTCTAGGCTGCATCAACAGAGGGATAGAATCAAGATCACGTGAAGTGTTAATACCACTTTATAATGCCTTGGTAAGGCCACACTTGGAATACTGCATTCAGTTTTGGTCGCCACAATGTAGAAAAGATGTGGTGACTCTAGAAAGAGTGCAGAGGAGAGCAACAAAGATGATTAGGAGACTGGAGACTAAAACATATGAAGAATGGTTGCAGGAACTGGGTGTGTCTAGTTCAGCGATGGCGAACCTTTTTTGGCTCGCGTGCCACTAGTGGGGGGAGCGCAGGGGGGTCATGTGCGGGCGTGCCACACCCATAATGCAACACGCGACCCCCCCAGTGCGCATGCACACATAACGCGTGACACCTCCCCATTTTCACATGCTTTTTTCGCCCTCCCCAGGCTCCAGAGGCTTTATAGGAGCCTGGGGAGGGCGAAAAGAGCCTCCCCCGACCGTCCGGAGGCTTCCCTGAAGCCTTCAGAACACTTAAAACCAGCCTCCAAGCAAACCGGAAGTGACTTCGCCATCCCTGGTCTAGTTTAATGAAAAGAAGGACTAGGGGGAGACATGATAGCAGTGTTCCAATATCTCTGCGGTTGCCACAAAGAAGAGGGAGTCAAACTATTCTCCAAGGCACCTGAGGGTAGAACAAGAAGCAATGGGTGGAAACTAATCAAGGAGAGAAGCAACTTAGAACTGAAGAGAAATTTCCTAACAGTTAGAACAATTAATCAGTGGAACAGCTTGCCTCCAGAAGTTGTGAATGCCCCAACACTGGAAGTCTTTAAGAAGATGTTGGATAGCCATTTGTCTGGAACTGTATAGGGTTTCCTGCCTAGGCAGGGGGTTGGACTAGAAGACCTCCAAGGTCCCTTCCAACTCTGCTATTGTATTGTATTGTAAATCTCTGGGCTTAGTGTACACCAAGCAACTTATGACAGTTCCTCATTTAGAAAATGTATAATCTGATATAGTTAACTAACCATTTTAAGGAAAGTCTTAGCAATTTGTGCAAACAGTCTGCAAATATTTTCATCAGAGAGCTTCTTTAAGAAGGGGTTAGATTGGAAACAACAATCCCTAAATGGCTTATGGAAAATAAAGTTGTTTTTTATTGTGAGGCATCTCAAATCTTTCTTCTGGAACATTAAACAGCTTATTGGTTTCCAACGAATATTCACAGAAAACTGATTCACTCTTCGTGCTAAGTATATAGAACACGGGTATCAAACTCACTGTGTCACATTGCTGTCACATGACATTTCGCTACATTTTCCCATTCGTAGAGCTGGGGTGGGTGTGACCTGCACTTGATGCATCCACCCCACAGGCAGCCAGTTTGACACCCCTGATATAGAAGATGGTTAACTGCCACTGGAGAGACCAAGATTCATGTCTCATTTGATGATGATATCTGCCAGTTGAGTGAACCAATGATTATTTCTCAGCACAGCCTACCTATTTTAATGGTGGGAATAAAATAAGATGGGATGCACTTCTATGTATAAGACAAGGCAGAATATGCATGTAACCAGTGAAATGTACAAAGAATAAACAAACAAATAAGCTTGCTTTACTGCAATTTAAAGAATAAACCACAATTGGTTGACTCAGGCAATATTAGTTTAAATTGAAATTGTACCAATCACATTGTCACTTAGTACAATATGTGACTCCAGTACAGTGGTGGGTTCTGGATCCTGTTCCAATCGGTACGATGCAATGGAGCCTGGCGTCCACCACCTGAATGCGTGCAGCGCGCATCTGCGTCCTTACCTCCTGCGACACCTCCGCGATGCTTGTTGCTCGCCGGAGCGTCACGCAGGCGTTGTATGCTCCGTGCGCGTGTGCGGAAGCACCAAAGAGCTCAAATACAGGAGGACGGGTGGGCCCTCCAGAGCACCATAACAGAATGGTACCCGGTGCTGCCAACAGGCACTGGTACGCCCATACCGGGGCATACTGCCTGCAACCCACCACTGATCCAGTAAATAATTAAAGCTTTATTTAACAGTATAGTTATATGAACAGAACATACATGGTGTACTGTAAGACATTGTTTCTCTTTCAATAAGCATATCAACAGAACTACTCTTGTGTGCATTATTATAGAATGACTTTTAAAGCGAATTGCTTTAAAACTGCAAAACTGCTTTTTGTTTTCCTCCTTTTTTTTTACTGTCCAGTGTGAATAGTCTTGCCCTCTTCTTCAATAACTTCTAAACTAAACTAAACTAAACTTTAATTTATAAACCGCGCCCTTTCCTAAACAGGACTCGGGGCGGTGTACAGTCATATTAAAACAGTATAAATACAAAATATGGGTATACTTAAATATACAAATAGGTAAACGGAGGAGGTAGGATGTGGACTGTACAATATTTAAATTAAAATACAAATAAACATTAAAATACCCTTAAAATACCCTTAAAAACTACCCAATAAGATGTTTGCCAGGAGGTTAAATGGGACTATAAATCAGTTAAGCCAGCTAATTGGAACAGGTGGGTCTTAAGCTTCTGTCGGAAGGAGCGGAGGTCGGTGGTAGTTCTAATATCGGGGGGGAGGTCATTCCAGAGGGTTGGGCCCATCACAGAGAAGGCTCTACTCCTGGGTGCCGCCAGTTTCTCTTTGCAAATTCTCTTGCTTTATAGTTATTTCCCTTTTAGGAAGTTGCTAATTAACTCTTGCAATTTAATGGCAGCAAAGAAGACAATAATTCCATTGCGATAATTTAAAGGCAATTTAATTTCTCAAAATAACAACGTAGATCTTCGTCAAGAAATGCTAAAAAGATAATGTAAAAAGTACATTATCAGTGTTTTCAATATATTCTTTAAACTAATAAAAAAAAGGTCCAACTGATCCAAAACTGCCTTTGTAACAAATTTTATTTATTTTCAGGATAAATATTCCATATTGACACAAATCCATGACTCCTTCTTCCCTTATCATAGGCAGTTTTGGTTCTCTTCCTGGACTTCTTACATGGAAGTTTCTCTTGGTTACCTTCAACATCACATTCTTTAATAATTTTTTAGAATTTTTATGCAACCAACCAGAGGAAATGGGAAAAATAAGATCATTTCATTTCCGCTGAAACATTACCTCTGAGCTATTTCTATTCAGGTTATTAAGTATTACTGTATAATATTCCAGAATTGGCATTTTGCCTCTTTCCTCCCTCTATCCTTTTTCCTGTCCTCCCACTTAGATTGTGCCTAAAGGCAAGGACTGTCATGCTTTAGTGGTTTTAAATAAGCTGCCCTGGGTGTCTGTTTTAGCTGAAGTAAAATGCTTAGATGAATATGCAGGTAATATGATTACCTGCATATTATGGGAGTTGAAGTCCACAAGTCTTAAAGTTGTCAAGTTTGAAGACCTCTGGCTTAGACAATGGCAATTCATGGGGAAAAAAAGGAAAGAAGCTCATGGAAGGAGATATGCTGGAAGAAGATAGGAAACTGGTCACATTGCTACAGTTCCTGTTATAAAATGTGTTTCTATTTTGTTGCCCCAAGATGGTAGGGGTGGAGCAGCCCAACTGGCAAGCTCAGCTCAGTGCTTGTTTTATTTGGCTTGAAACAATTTTTAATAGTCTCTTTCATAATATCCTTGATTCATTTTCTTTTATTCCCATATTTTACTTATCAGACAAATCCACAATTTTGCTCCACGCTTTGTAAGTTCCTGGTGCAACAGGCAAGAATAAACAGAGAACCAACCCTGGAACTTTGAAACCAGCCAAGGTAGCAAAACAATTTAAGATTAACCAATTCTTGACTAGAAAGACTCCTACAGAAATCACAATCTCCTGAAATTCAGTGAGTTCCGACTGTGTAATCACATTTTACTAAAGATTTCAATAGGAAGAAACATTTGCTTGGTAATTATTCAAGGCACTTAGGTATTAGTAAAGGTAAGATGGAACCTTATTAGCTTGTCCTAAAGGTAAAGGTTCCCCTCGCACATATGTGGTAGTCCAGTGATGGATTTCCAATTTTTTTTTGCTACCAGTTCGTTCTTGCGCACTTGTGCGCAGAAGCATCCGGATGGGTTGGTGGAGCCTCCTGCTGCCGCTACTACCGGTTTGCCCGATCCAGGCCAAACCAGGAGCAACCTGCTAGTCATTCCCAACTCTAGGGAGCAGTGCTCATCTCTGTTTCAAAGCTGAAGAGCCAGCGTTGCCCAAAGATGTCTTTGTGGCATGTGGCCTGCATGACTAAATGGCGAGGGCGCAAGGAGTGCCGTTACCTTCCACCAAACATGGTTCCTATTTTTCTACTTGTATTTTTACACGCTTTTGAACTGCTAGGTTGGCAGAAGCTGGGACAAGTCACAAGAGCTCACTCCATTACGCAGTGCTGGGATTCGAACCACCAAACTGCAGACATTTCTGATCGACAGTTGTAGCTTTTCCTACAAGCGCCTTAATTTAATTACAAGTGTTTTACCCTGCATTAGAGATTGTATGGTGATATCCTACTAAGATGTGAAACCACATTCTGTTTTTTTAAACAATAATGAGAACAACAATGCCTTTTCAAGCGAGGCATATTCAGAGCACAACAGTGTCAGCAAGGTGTAATGAAAGTCAATGTTTTCCCCGCACTCGATCATATTTTCAAGTGTCTTTCCCATGCATGGTTTAGACTGAAAGTTTACACTAAGGCAATATGTTTTGCAGACAGGAACAGAGATATTTATCAATATAAAACAGCTAAAATTAAAAGTGAATGAAGTAATGACATGTTATAAAATTATACACAATGAATTATTATTTGCTTATTTTTAAAATGTTAATTTTAACAAGAACAATCAATATATATATGTGTAGGTGTATTAGTGGTGACAGTGTAGCCATACTACTAACATAACAAAAAAAAAAAGGAAAGCATTGTCTTTTCAGGTCTATACAAAAATTCTTTTGAGCTTCCTTATGCAGAAAAGGTCCACAATTCTTGATATCCTAGATGAGTCTAAATATTAGAGATATAACCAAGAAAAATATATGCATTATGGGTAAGCAGTGAGCAACAATCCTCTCTGCTTCCACCCTGAGATTTTCTCTCTTTGCTTGTGATAACATTTCCTAGGGCCACAGTGCCGCAGTGGTCAGAGTGCAATACTGCAGGCTACTTCTGCTGATCGCCAGCTGTCAGGAGTTTGGCAGATCTAATCTCACCAGGCTCAAGGTTGACTCAGTCTTCCATCCTTCCGAGATGGGTAAATTGAGGACCCAGATTATTGGAAGCAATAGGCTGACTCTGTAAACCGCTTAGAGAGGGATGTAAAGCACTATGAAGCGGTATATAAAGTGCTATTGCTATGGTAAGTTTTGCAACATCTCCCTCTGCTGATAGAACAGTTATTACGTTTCATGGCAACCTGAACCATACAAAACTGTGTACCTATTACACAGTTCAATGCTTCAACCCACACTCTCTTTAGGTTCCTTTTTATTTTCACTGGTCTATAACATTTGATTTCCTATGATTCTCAATTAATGTTCATTTCATATGTATCAAGTTAGTTTTAACTCTAACTCTAAAGCTTTTTTATAGTTCTAGAACCTACTTTATATAAAGGATTGATTGATTGGTTTATGTGTTGTCAAGTCAGTGTCAGCTCTTAAGAACCACCTATTTTTTCCAAGCAATATAGAGAATGTCATTCTACTTTTGCAGAAAATGAATTTTTAACTAGAATAATTTTTATTTCTGGATTCCAGGGAAAGGAGACAGGATAAATTTGCTACTCTCCCCCTATACCCATGGATTTCTTGAATTTGTCTTCATTAAAGTCACCAAACCTCAAACACAATGAAATTGGAAAATTTACATTCACAAAAGTTTGCAGCATTGATCAACTTGAAAACATTATTGAATAAATAAGTAAGTTTCGGACTTAGTATCTTTCTGGAAGGCATTAGTCAGAGAAAGAACGTTGGTCTTACCTGAACGTTTTTTTCTGGAGATGTGGAGGGAGGGGTCACGGCAGGGTTATCGCAGCCTGATTGGTCCATTTGACTGAGAGAAAGCTTCTTAACCTTCGGCTTCTCCCGTTGGTTCCCAGTTTCCGCAATGTCACGGCCAGCACCTGTAAATTAAACACAAACAAGGACAAGCCCCCCCGGGGCCTCCCGATTCTACACCTCCCGGACCCTGTCTAACTAACTAGGGCGGGAATGTGACCCCTCCCTCCACATCTCCAGAAAAAAACGTTCAGGTAAGACCAACGTTCTTTTTCCAGTAGTGTGGAGGGAGGGGTCACGGCAGGGACATACCCACGCTACGTCCCTGGGCGGGCCGACTGGGTCCCAGGTGAAGAATCGGCCACCACCCTCTGAAGGACCCTCCGACCAAACGATGCCTCAGCCGAAGCATAAACATCCAACCGATAATGCCTAATAAAAGGCGTGGGGGAAGCCCAGGCCGCCGCCCTACAAATATCCTCTAAGGGCGCCCTGGTGGCCCAGGCCGCAGAAGTAGCGGCACTGCGGGTGGAGTGAGCAGTGATCCCCGATGGGGGGGGCTTCCCGGAAGCCCCATAAGCCTCAACTATGGCCAACCTTATCCACCGTCCTATGGTGGAAGACGACACCTTGCGTCCTAACGAGCCTGGGTGAAAAGAAACAAACAACGCCTCGGTCCTCCTAATGCCCTCCGTTCGCTTTAGGTATATGCGAACCGCCCGGCGGACATCTAGCTTATGCCACACTAACTCCTGCTCCCTTGAAGGATTGGGACAGAAATTCGGGAGCACAACTTCCTGGGCCCTGTGAAACTGTGAATTCACTTTCGGGATGAACGAAGGATCTAACCGAAGGACCACCCTGTCCTGGTGAATTACACACAGGTCACTGCGGGAAGAAAGGGCCCCCAACTCTGAAATGCGCCTGGCCGATGTAATGGCCACTAAAAACACCACCTTAAGGGTAAGCAGACGCATATGTATCGTTCTAAGCGGCTCGAACGGGGAGCCCGTCAGAGCCTGGAGAACCAGGGTCAGATCCCAGGTCGGAAATCTATGAACCGGAGGCGGACGGATATTGGCCGCCCCTTTCAGAAAACGCTTAATCAGGGGGGAACGGGAAAGAGTCGGAGAACCCTCCCCCCCCAAAATGGTGGCCAAGGCCGCCACCTGACGCCGGAGAGTATTATGCGACAAGCCGTCCTCCAATCCCTTCTGGAGGAATTCCAACACATCCGGGACGGTAGCCCTAGAGGGATCCAACCCCAGTGGAATACACCACTTTGCGAACGCCCTCCACGTGGCGTTGTAAATCCTAACCGTGGAAGGCCTCCTAGACGCCTCTAAGGTGGCAATGACTCCTGACGAGAGCCTCCGCCCCCTCAACATCCCCCGTTCAAGAGCCAAGCGGTCAGATGAAGCCACTGTGGCTCTGGGTGATCCACGGTACCCTGACGCAAAACGACCTCCCCTGGGGAAATCCTCCATGGATCTACTACCGACAGCTGGACCAGGTCCGCAAACCACGGTCTCCTCGGCCAGTACGGGGCTAGCATGACCACGAGAGCCCTCTCTGTGACTACCTTCCTTATCGTTCGGGGAATGAGGGGAAGGGGAGGAAAGGCATAAAGAAGGCCCGGAGGCCACCGGCTCCTGAGGGCGTCCGCTCCTTCCGCCGAGGGAGTCTGGAACCGGGTGAAAAAACGCGGCAGCTGGGCGTTCTCGGGTGAGGCAAACAGGTCCACCAGCGGCAAGCCGAATCTGATGCAGATTTTCCGGAACAGCTCCGTGCCCAGTTGCCACTCGCCCTCGTCCAGAGTCGTGCGGCTGAGCCAATCCGCCTGGAGATTCGACACTCCCGAGATGTGCTCCGCCACGATCGAGGCCAAATGCCTCTCCGCCCATAGTCCCAGCAACTGTGCCTCCCGCCAGAGAGCGCGGGAACGAGTGCCCCCTTGGCGATTGACATGGGCCTTCGCTGCCACATTGTCCGTGAGCAAAAGAACATGTTGCCCCCGCAGGTGATGACGAAAAGTCCTGAGGGCCAGTCTGGCGGCTTTCAGCTCCAGCCAATTGATGTTGTGGCGGAGATCCGAGGCAGACCAACGCCCCTGGGTCATGTCGGAGTCCATCACGGCCCCCCAGCCGAAAAGGCTGGCATCCGTCGTCACTGTAACTCTCTCGGGCTCCCAAAAGCAAGCCCCCTGTTGCAGCGCTGGGGACAGCCACCACCGAAGAGAGAGTCTCACCTCCGCTGGTAGAGGAACTGGCCGCAAGGAGTTGCTCATCATCCTTCTCTGGACTGGGATCAAGGCCCACTGGAGAGGTCGCAGATGGAGTCGGGCCCAGGGCACTATCCCTATACAAGAGACCATCTTCCCCAGGAGCTGTGACAAGGTCAGGATGGAAACAGACCTTCTTTTTCGTATGGAAGAGACCAGCTGGCGTAGGCTGGACAAACGTTCTGGAGACAGGCGGACCCTCCCTGACTCTGAGTCTATCACTGTCCCTAGGTGTAGGATCTGCCTGGATGGGGACAGGTGGCTCTTGGGAAAGTTCACGGAAAACCCCAACACCTGAAGCCAACGGATCGTCAGCCGAAGATCCGACCTGGCTCTGGATAAGGATCCTGCCTGAACCAGGACGTCGTCCAAGTAACACTGAAGTCTCACCGGAACGGAACGCAGGTAAGCCGCCAGTGCTGCCAGGACTTTGGTGAACGTCCTCGGAGCTGAGGCCAGACCAAACGGGAGAGCCCGGTACTGGTAATGCCTGCCCCGGTGAGAGAACCTGAGATAACGCCGGTGAGACTGAAGAATGGGGACATGGAGATAGGCCTCCGTCAAATCTACTGAGGCCATGTAATCCCCCTTCCGAATGCCCTGCAGAATGGATTTCAGGGACGCCATCTTGAACCGCCTGTATACTAGGTAGCGGTTCAGGCGTTTCAGGTTGAGGATCGCCCTCCAACCCCCCGAGGATTTTGGAACTACGAACAGGTGGGAATAGAAGCCCCGCCCCCTGTCCGGCTCCGGAACGACCTCCACTGCTCTGATTTCTAGAAGATGGGCGACCGCGAGGTCCATGAGGCGACGTCGCCTCGGGTCCCGAGCCGGGGGAAAAACTTTGAAAAAACTTGGGGGTTTGGAAAGGAATTCTAACCTTAGGCCGTGGCGAACGGTCGCCCTGACCCAACCGTCCAACGTGACCCGATCCCACTCGTCCGCATACAGTGCCAGGCGGCCTCCGATGGGATGACTCGGGTTCGAGTCATTTCCCTCTGCGGAAGGGGCGGCCGCCCCCCCCACGAAAGGGCCGCTTGGCCTGCGGCTGATATCTGGAACGGTCCTGAAAACTCTGCCTATTGAAAGGCCTGTCCTGCCTATACGGTTGGTATCGCTGGTCCTGATCCCTGTCATAAGACCTGAACTGGGGTCTGCGATAGGGATGACTACGGGGCTCCGTCTTCTTGGTGGATGTAGGCATAACTTTCTTCTTATCTTTATTTTCCACCAAGATCGGGTCTAAAGAAGCCCCGAACAAATTTTGACCCTCAAAGGGGGCAGCTACTAGATCCCACTTGGCTTTATAGTCCATCTGCCAGTTCCTGAGCCACAGGAGCCTACGAGAGGCCACAGAGGTGGCCAAAGCACTTGACCCAAATCTAACAGCGTCTAAGGTCGCATCAGCCGAATACTGACACGCTGCCATTATTTTAGCCAAATCCTGGTGTACCCGCTCATCTTGGATCGGGATACGATCCTGAAGCTGGCGAAGCCACATAACCGTTGTACGGTTGAAGTACGAGGCGGCAGCCGCCGCCCGCACCGCCCATGCTGAGGCCTTGAAATTTTTACGTAAAGTGAGCTCCGCCCTCTTGTCCTCTGGTTTAAGCTTGTCTGCCGCGTCCCCCGAGACCACTGGGGAGGATGAGACTAAAGCTGCTATGGGCTGATCTATACTCGGAAGCTGAATAGCCTGCACAAACGACTTTTCCATGTTATAGGCGCGACGGTCGTTGCTGCCCGGCGGAGAAAAGTTAGAAGGACGGGCCCACTGACTAGTAGCTACCTCCAAAAACAGGGGGGGAGCAGGAATCTCCTCCTTATTGGTGGCAGTCGCTGAGAACATGACCATGTCTGGATCAGTGGGCGGAGGGACTGTGGGGTCCCCAGTGCCCACCTTGGTGGTCCTCCTAGCCTTCTTAAGCAAAGGTTTGAACATGGCCTGGAGGAACAGGTTTGAGGAACGAGGCGGCTCGGGGGCCGCATCCTCCTCCTCCGAAAACCCCCAATCATCCCTCCTCGCCTCCCCCCTTGAGGAGACCTCACTCATGAGGGAGGGGGAAGAAGCCCTAGACCTAGATCTACCAAAAGGAGTAAGCCTACTGTGATGATACGACCTGTCCCTTTGGGCTATGCCCCTAGAGATGGCCGCAGAAATAAGCCTTTTGAGGTTCTCAGGAAGGTGTTCCAGATCCTCCTCATCGCCCTCTGAGTCATAATCTGGTGCCACATGGGCCCTGCTACGTTTACTGCCCCTACTCGGGCCTGCAGAGGTACCCTCCAATGGGTCCTCCCTATCTGCCCCTCTAGTCCCCCGGGAAGGAGAAGGAGAGCGAGGAACCCCCCGCCCCAGACTCCTATCAGATCTACCTGAGGAGTCAGATGAAGATGAAGGGCTAAACCCCCTGGCCACAGGAGGAGAAGGACAGGAAGCCAAAGGACGTGGGGATCTGGATCTAGGCCCAGGATCCCGGGCCTGCCTTTTCTCCGCCCTTTCAATAACTTTTTCAATGGCCCTTGATCGCCTGAGCTCATCTCTTTGCAGAGCTCTTGAAGGCCTTTCCTCTGCGCAAGGCCGAGGAGCTCGAGGCCTAACTGTGGGGGTGGGATCCGCCCTATCTTCGCCCGCCTGGTGTGGCGCGGCCTGCTGGGACTCCGATCTCTCCGCCATCGCCCCACTCACGTGCTCCAGGTGGAAAACAGTCGAAAAACAGGAAAAATCAGCAGCCACAGCCCTTTAGCTGGTGAGAAGACGCCTGCTCTGGGCTGCCTGCGATGCTGTACTCGCACCAGCACGATCCTCCGGCCTCTATGTGCTGCAGGCCCAGCCACGTGTGACAAAATGGCCGCCGGCTTCCGTGGGCGGTCCTCCGACAAAGCGCGCTCAAAAATGACCGCCGACCTTGGCTGACGCTTCCTGAGCCTCTGGGCGACCGCTCGCAAGCTCGCCGCCCCGATCCAAGCCTGCACTCACTGGGGGAGTCTAAAAACCCCCGTAGACAAGAAAAAATGCCCCCGCGCCTCTGCCGCGAGCCGCAACCGGCCCTGGGATTAAGGCGACTTGAAAGGAAGCCGATCTGCCGCTTTCGCGCCGAAAAACCCCGGCGCGCTGCGGCTCCAGTCAATCCGGACGTATCGCTGCAAAACTAGGCAGCCAACAAGGTTATAGGATCGCCCAGCACGCCCGAGACTCCAGGCATCAGTCCGGGCGATCCCCTGGGAGAGGAAAGGCATGGAACGCCCCCCCCCCTGTCTCTCAGCCTTCCGAGGGCAGTAACAACAGCCCTGCAAGGCAGACCATCTAGAAAAAAATCTTTAAATTTAGACTGTTCAATTTTTTACAAATCCAATACTAAAATACTATAAAAACTCTCTAACTAGGAACCAAACCTGAGTCTTGGACCTGACTGAGAGGAAACTGGGAACCAACGGGAGAAGCCGAAGGTTAAGAAGCTTTCTCTCAGTCAAATGGACCAATCAGGCTGCGATAACCCTGCCGTGACCCCTCCCTCCACACTACTGGAAAAAGCTATAAAAAGAATTAAAAGCCTTTCTTGTGAAAAAAGGATTCATGTGGCCATCTGTAAAAATATATTAAAACAAGCAGAGAAAAATAATTTTCAGCAATACAGAAATAATGGATTAGTTGGTCTATGGGGCCAAGAAGGACTAGAGATGACCTGATAGCAATGTTCCAATATCTAAGAGGTAGCCACAAAGAAGAGAGTCAACCTATTCCAAAGGCAGGTTGAAAGGAGGACAAGAAGCAATTGATGGAAACTAATCAAGGAGAGAACCAATGTAGAAATAAGTAGAATTTTCCTGACACTTAGAACAATTAATCAATGGAACAACTTGCCTCCAGAAGTTGTGAATGCTCCAACACTGGAAGTTTTAAAGAAGATGTTGGATAACCATTTGTCTGATGTGGTGTAGGGTATATCCTGCCTAAGTAGGAGGTTGGATTAGAAGACCTCCAAGGTCTCTTCCAAATCTGTTATTCTGTCAGTTGAATTTTTTTCTTTGCAATGAGTAAAGAACAGAATATTTATCCCTGTAATCGCCAGAAGGAAAGACATAAATCATTAAAAGCTATGATCATGCTCCTCTTAAAATTTATTCACTTTTCTTGAATTGCTATTGCCTTAAAACAAGGAGGAAATTACAGACTACTTCAGGCTACACATGATTATCAAGATACTTCTTTTAAAATATTACATGCAAATGTAACCATAATGATCTGTCTACAAGGTTGCTTCAGATATCACAGAAAAGCTAAAACGAATTTACACATAATCCTTGATTTATGACCATTGAAAGTTACAACAATGCTGAAAAAAGTGACTAATGACCAGTCCTCAAATTTAGGACCATTGCAGCATCCCTGCAGTCAAATGAAAAAAAATTAGGCACTTGGCAACCAATAGGTATTTATGGCAGTCCTGGAGTAACGTGATCATCATTTGCAATCTTCCCAGGGGGCAGGCAAAGTCAACGGGGAACAAGCATGGTGACTCACTTAACGGCCACAATAAAAGTTCATAAAATTGGGCACAACTCACTTAACAACCACACCCATAGCGACAGAAGTTCCAGGTTGAAGACAGTGGGACGAGAGCCAGATGTCGCGATGACACAATGTGCGGTCTCGATAGTCCGACACCGCCGTTGATTCTTTTACTGCTGTAACGGTCCATATGGACCTAAGCCATCCCAGAGAGATGGTGAAAGGGAGACAAATCCTTGCTGGTCACAGGGACATGGCAAAGTCCCTGTTTGACCCAAGGGAAGCTCTCCAAAGCGGCGGTAAATAGACAGCCCCCAGGCTGACAAAGTCGGAGACGGCTCCGGAGGAAAGGCGGTGAAAGTGAAAGTGAGTCTATTTGGTGAGATTTTTTTTTTCTTTGAGAATGATCGCCCAAAGAAACTTTTTTTTTCTAGGATAAATTAGTCCTTTAAGCTAAGAATAAAGCAGTGAAATTTATCTCTATTGGACTGCCTTAGAAAGTTTTTCCCCCTTTTTTTTTCTATGTAACAACGCTTTGAGGATTGAAGTGATTGTAACGCTTCCCATTTCTCCTCTTAAGTGAATGAATTGATTTTTTTCTTCTATTCCCTGTTACCTTATTTTTTGGCTGAACTAAAACCTCTTTTTTATTTTAACAATCCTTCCTCCTACTGTTTATTAAATTTTATTAAAGATATTTAGAGACTTTTGCTTTTTTTTTTAAGCCTGAAACGAATAAAAGAAAGTTGAATCTGCCATTCAGAAGCCAGAACTTGGTTTTTCTTTTTCTTTTGAAACAATGTATCCTTTGTTCTACTTTCCTTGATTTTACTGAAGTTGGAGGGTTTGCAGCTTGTTTGTGGACTGATAACATCTCAAGGACACGGACTGTTCCTTTGCAAGTGTCTGTGAGAAATATTTTGGGCAAGGGAAGGAAAAGAAAAGATAGGACCCTCCATCTCTGAAAAAAATTAGAAGAAACTTGTGCATAAGTGAATTCAAAATAAAAGTATTTTTATAGATCAAAGAGATATTGAAGGCAAGAGTGGCAGTGGAATTTAGATCTTTTTTTTCTTTTTTCGGAAATATGTATCTATATACAGATGAGGAAGCCTTAAGCCTTCAAGATGTTTTGGATGGACTTCAAAATTTATTGGAAGGATCCGAGAGATTTGATAAGGAGTTGGATAAATTATTGTTATGCGTAGCAAAAGTTGAAGGGGTTGGAGCTCCAAAAACTAAAGAAGAGAATGAAGATATAGAAGATATAGAAGATAAAGGCAAGACAACAGATGAACCTACTAATGAAGCACACATGAGTGAAAGTGAAAAGATATTGAAAAGTGAATTTGACTATCTGGAGCTCTACCTCTCTTGTCAAGATATGGATTTGATGATGGAATTAAGAAGAGAAACAGCTTTAGAAAGACGTCTGATAATCAAAGACATATTAATTTTAATACCAGCTGAAGGGCAATGAGACTATATGAGAGATCTTCTGAGCAAAAAAGTGCGGAGAGAAGTTTTAAAGAATTCTATAAAGAAGCTAATAAGAGAATTGATGCAACAACTGGCTAAAGAGATACCGTAAGATTATTTTATTACTGGAAAAACACAGGTTGATAAGGAGTGTTGATAATTTATTAATTTTACTAATATTTTTTTGTTTGGATTTTGTTACAAAGATTGAATCTCTCTTCTGGGTACTTATAAATTCCACTAATAAATTTTTGTTTAGATTTATTATAAAGATGTTAGATAACTACAATAACAATAACGAAATGTTACTGGCTAAAGAGATAAGATTGTTTTGTTACTGGAAAGACACAGGTTGACAAGGAGTGTTGATAATTAAGAACTTAGTTAATCCTTGGTGATTAATAAGTAGAATTTTGTAGATGATTATAGAATGTCTTTGTTTTTAAAATGTTTATTCGTTAACAAATAATCCATTATGATAATAATAATGAAATAATAACTTTAATTAGTAAAAACAATTTGGATATAAACTATAACTTGGGACCTGGGAAAAAGATTTATCAATTTTACTAATACTTTTTTGTTTTGGATTTTGTTATAAAGATGTAATCTCTCCTGGGTACTTATAAATTCTATTAATAAATTTATGTCTAGATTTATTATAAAGATGTTAGATAACTACAATAACAATAACAAAATGTTAATGAATAATGTTTAATGATTTTATATGTGTTGACATTGGTGAAAGCAATTGGGTATAAGCCTGAGGTTTACAGAAACAGCTAATGAATGCCAGTATGTGGTTGTGTCTTTAAATATAAATGATTCTAGATAAAAGCACGTTTAAACAATTATAGTTAAATGAGAATGATGGTACATTGATGGTAAAATACATAAAGATCTTCGATTTAAAATGTACAATCCAATATGAAGGAAGTATAAAGAATGATTGTGGTAGTAACACACGAAATTTATTTGTAACCAATCGACATGCTTTCTGGAAGATGTAATGAAGAATGATTTTTGTGTGTGTTTTTTTTGTTTAATTAAAAAAAAGAAGAAGTTCCAGGTTGAGGACTATCTGTAATGTAATGTGACTGTGCCAAGTAACAAGATATTAAACTTTTCCTGTGCTTGGGATAGCTTTGAAATGATTTTAATAATTAAAATCATCTAAATACAAGAACATTAGCATCTATATATGTATGTATATGTTTTCAAAAAGTAATTGAGAAACAAAGCTAGTTTTTCTCTTTTTCTATTCCTTCCATTCTAAAACTAGCCAGATAACCAGCCAGCTCTGCTTTCCCATAAGAGTAAAAGTGGCTAGCCCAGAACTACTTTAGACTATCTTGACTCTTCCTGTGGGAATCAGAAGTACTGTAGAGTAGGTGCAATAAGAAATCCGGTCCATAATACTATTTCCTGCTTGTCAGAGAATCCCTGAGTTGGAAGACAGGGGACCATTGAGTACAATCCATTTCTTAGTTCAGTAATCTAAGTTAAAACCATCATAACTGATTATCTAGCTTCCAGTTGAGCACATTATACAAAGAATACCCTGTTACAGATCTTCAGGAGAAGGTGTACATTGTCTGTCTATCCATTTATATCTATCTACACACACACACACATTCTGCAGATGTTAAATAACATTCAAAGAGGCATAATTAAAAACATAGGATCAAAAGCCCAACTGAAGGCAGTACTACCAGATATAAAGAGATTAACTGCAATAACTCACCCAACAGATAGTCTGCTTCTCACTTCTCTAGAAATGTTTAGATTTCCATATAAGGCTAAGATATATATTTTTTGAAACAAGAAGACAAAGCTTTAAACAGTCATTCAAAGCAGAGGAATTTTTCTTCTTTTAAAAAAATAACACAGGAAAGTGCCAATACTCACATAGTATTACTGGTCAGTTGACAAAAGATCTAATGAATAAATGTGATCCGTACATTGCTTTAGGCTAAGCATTTAGCATTGACCAGACTTCCTCTTGGTCACTGCTGGGAGGTGATAAAAGCCAATGTGACTGTGCAAACCACTTCCCATTATTTTTCGTACTGAACTTAACTTAAAAGGAAATAAACAAAGGCTCAAACTCTCTGATTGCATCAGCATCATTTTCAATTACCCTTTTTAAAATTGTTGGCACAGGGAGGTTCTACTTTCTTGCTCAAAAATTTATCCTCCTTCTCCCCTCTATTCCAGAAATATATCTCACAACATGACGTAATCTCAGACATAACAAGAGTGTCATGTCCTTCAACCATTTGAGTTCCATGAAGGTGATGGATATGATATGTAACTCAAGGCCTGACTTTGGGAGAAAAGCATTTTCTATTTAGACGGAGATGAGAAGTGTTCTTAAAGCCAACAGTATAACAAAAGGACAGGCAAAGTCCTGCAATGCTACCATCTACTACTTTACAAATGAACTTTATTTTTTTCTCATAGTATTATCACTTCCTTAATTTGCTGCCATTAATAGGGGTGGGGACAGAGGTGCACAAAACACATGGGACATGTTCCAGGATCAGGAAGGAATGGAGAAGAACTGGATGAAATTTCAATGTGGCTGTAATTTGGCTTGACTCAAGTATTCCCAGAGGAGGGATTAAGAAATTCAAAAGTTCCTGGAGAAAATAGGAGCATTCTGGAATTAGGAGGGGATGTGTCTATGGGGGACATTGGGAAACATTCAGCAGCAAGACCGGATGTTTGGTGGCTTGAAATAATTACTAAGTGGGAGCAGCAATTGAGTTTATTATAAGGGAACTTGGCCTTGGGCTAAAAGCCAGGCCAATTGTCTTGGTTATGATTTATATAACAATTAAAGTAGTGTTCTAAGGAGATAATTAACCTCTCCATTTCCACATCTGCCTGTGGATGGTAGACCAAGCGCAGGTGGATCTTTGCATTTAAAGCTGAAATATCCCCTTCAAAAACATGCCTTAAATCAGAAGTGTCCAACCTTGGTGACTTTAAGGCATGTGGATTTCAACTCCCAGAATTCCCCAGTCAGCCATGCCAGGAATTGAAAATTCACAAGTCTTAAAGGGGCCAAGGTTAGACACCTCTGTCTTAAATTGGGGACTTCTGTCAAAAAATGATATTATTTCTTTCTGAAAATTTGTTGAATGAACAGATGAACTGTTTCAGAAAAGCAGTGGAAATCATGATGGAATGAAATGGCTCAATGGCCATAAGAAAGGTTCCAGACTCCTGACATATGGTTATGTCATTACTGTATAAAGTCCACAAAGCTGTTTCCCATGGCACCTGCAGATTATCTGCAACAATATAAAGCAATGAGAACAAATAGCCTTCCTCAAATGTTGTGTCTCATAATTCAGGCTTTGCTGCTACAGATTCTACAGAACAAAATGACTGTAGCACTCACTTTGAACTCCCTACAGATTACATTGCTGTTATATTTACCTAAATCAAATTGCACTTCTTTGTAATTATTATATATTATGATTTTAAAATGTTTTCAAGATTATATTCCAGGAAAGTAGAAATATGGAACATTTTTTTTAAAAAAAAGGCTTTCATATAAACTTTGTATAACCTGCTGTCAATGTTGTTCAGGGAACATAAGCATACATGGAATTGGGTAAGTTCTTTTGTCTGAAGGCAAGGACTGGAATTGTAAACATATCCAGGGTTTAAAATCTGAAATATCTCAAGCTAAAAATGCAATTCAATTCATGGGAAGATTTAAACAGGTTCGCTAACAGTTTGCAAATGTGAGTGCATGCGCCACCTCCTCACATGTGCAGGACCTTCCATTCATGTGCAGAGCATAAAAAATGGATATGATGACATCTGGCTGGGTGGGCGGAGCCTGCTACCAAACACGCCTGCAAAGGTAAGTAGAACAGCGAGGGGAGGAATCCTCTGTGCCACGCAATCCTGCTTTCTAGCTAATATAAATCATGCATCACAGCTGATCATCAGAAATACCGGTTTGCCCAAACCAGTAGCATTTTTTTACTACCAGTTTGGGCAAACTGGTAGCTTTTTTTACTACGAGTTCAGGTGAACTGGTAGCATTTTACCCCTGGATTTAACTACATGCTTAAACAAGTATATAAAAAAAGGATGGAACTTCAAAGACCTTAAAGGATTTCTTGGGTGCCATTTCAACATGTTTTGGAAATAAACCAGCAGCTCATTATAGATGAAAAATGTATTTCTGCAAGAATATTGTGTAAGGCTTCAGAAACTAACCACAGTAGAAGACAGGAAATATGGAATGTTGATTCATGGTGACACTAACATTTTCTGTGTCTTAAAAAGAAAACTTTGATAAGATTTAACTGCAAGACTCGGGGGCAACTGTGAAATTTTCCTCATCTGTTTTTCAAAAAGTAATACACTCCAATCTTCAAGCCATTTGTTGTTGCTTTTTCAAAACACTATGTCTGAAATCAATGGAGCAGTGTGTGACTGTGTGTGTATAATTATAACGCTGATTGCACAGTAAGAAATTAATGTCTCAAAATGAGTTTAGCAGCTAGAGGTAGAAAATATTTAAGCAGTACAAAAGTCAGTGCAAAGTCCAGTTGACTAAATTGTGCTTTCCTGACAAAACAAACAAAAATATAATACAAGGCATTTTGGATTTGTCATCCTGGCTTGAGAGGTGAAGCACTATTATTATATTCATATTCAAACAACAATACACTCAGTAAAATTAAAAGACTATAATAACGAACATCAGAAAACAGGCTTCTGACAAAGATAAACAGACATTTTCCAAAATGCAAATCCTGTAATACAATCAAACCCACCTTCAAGAGAAGGTCACAAAAAATGAATGATGGAAGAAATAAGCTATGATCCAATGGGGTAAAAATATCTAGCCCGTTTCTTTTGCACTGGGACATTCAGTAGTAAAATCAGTATGCAGAAGTCCTATACAGATTCCTTCTTTGGGTCTAGAACAGAGATGGGTTCCTATCAGTTCAGACCTTGGCCAAGTAGGTAGTAACTCGGCCTGCCAGGCCCCCGAACCGGTTTTATCGTTGGTGCTTCCCATCTTGATTTTTGACTCTGTGCATGCACAGGACAATCTTCATTTCAAAAATGTATTTCTCCCCCTTTTCTAACATTGTGCGTATGCGCAGACCTTTTTAGGTGCAAATGCGCACATGTGCGGAGCCGGCAGTAATGCCTGCAGCAACCCACCCCTGGTCTAGAAGTGAGTTTGAATTTGTATTATAGACAAAGCTCTGGGCTAGGTAGAAATCCTCTACTATTGCAACCCCATTCATGAAGTCAATTGCCTGATTTTATCAACAAAACCTCTTAAGTTTAATGCATACGCAATTCATTTAACAAACAGAGTTGACTCAGTTTGCTCCCTCTCAGAGAAATCATATCCTGATCCCCCCCCCTGCCCCCAAGAAAGAGGTGTGACATGGTCAGCTGCCGTTTGACTCAGATTTATTTGATTTGATTCAGGGAACTGCGGTTGTTCTTCCAACATTTTCACAAGACCATTTGCAAGAACTGAAATGTAAGAAAAAACCTCTATGGAGGTAGGATTTTTATGATTGGAATAGGAAATTCTAGGAAACTGAATGGGACAAGTCACTGCAGCCAACTCGCCACGGTCAACTCACTATGGCCAACTCACAGTAGGGCAACTCACTGCAGGGTAATTCAACAATTCAATTTAATTAGTTAAAAAATATTTAAAATTTTGACATTCACATTTCATTTTGTCCCTCCTTTGGCATCCTTTCTTTAATTATTCTACTCCATTATTTCTTTGATATTAGCGTAACTCTTGTCCCCCAGCATTACTGTCTCCTGTGTTTCTTACTGTAAAAGACCGCACAACATGAGGCATCTTACTTCTACACCATACTTTTTATTACCTACAGACGCTTTCAAGACTTGCATAGGCTAATCTTATCGTTGTGCTCTGAGTCGTAAAACTAACTAACACAAATGTTGGTTTCTTTTGCACATTTGTTGAAGATCTTCCGATTTTGGAATATAAATTCTAATACAAAAATATTCTTTGTGTGTATGTTTGTGTAGCTGGAAAAAAAGGTCACCAGTTATAGGTGCTGATTTTATCAGCTTTGTAAATACAAAAATCAAAAAGTATAAAGAGACAGTGTTCAAAGATTATTAAAAAGGCAAGAAATAGATATGTGTTATGTCTATGAGTTTAAAAAAAAAATCCAAGGGGTGGAAATTTGAGCGTAAATCTGAATAAATCATGCCAAGTGCCAAGATAAACACATTAATTTTTGTAAAAATAGATGCAAAAGCCAAACCTTTTTGAAAAAGAAGCACATAGCAGCCATTCTTGAGTGCCGTGTGGCACTCAGGATAAACATCCTGATCCATGTTGATCAATCACTAAAGAGGCCAGCACATTTCATAGAGAGAAAAAGGCGACACTGCTACATTTAAAAATAATCATGGGCCACAAAGGAGCTGTTGGCACACTAATCAGCCATTTGGTGGCTAGTAGAATCAGAAAGGCCTGGAGGTGTTGAAAAGTATGTCTTTCAGAGCAAAAATCGTTGTGAAAACACAAGGTGTGGCAGCAGATCTTTCCTGACAGTGACTATGGTTGGTGATAGTGGGCTTGTTCGGTTTCAAAAGATGGTGGAGTACCTCAAAAAACTGTTCGGTGGATCCTACAACGTGAGCCCTCCAAGGTAAAGCAGACAAGAAACAAGACTAGTTGAACGAATTCTACTTTATTATAAGGCTACATTAAACAGAATCTTGTAAGTCTGTAGATCTATGATGGCAAAGTCACTTCCGGTTTGCTCGTAGGGCCGTTTTTTCCCCTCCGGAGCCTTCAGGGAAGCTCCTGAAGCCTCCAGAGGGCTTCCAGAGGTGGCTGTTTTCACCCTACCCAGGTGCCTAGAAAGCGTCTGGAGACTGGGGAGGGTGAAAAAAGTGTGCCGGGGGTTCCCGCTGGCCGCACGAGGGTCACACACATAGCATTATGGGTGTGGCACACCCGCCCACAACCCCCCTGCGCTGCCCCCGCTTTTGGCACGCGATCCAAAAAAGCTTAGCCATCACTGCCATAGATCATCTTTTCTGAGGTGATTAATGATTTGGAAGTATTAAATGGATAGAATTGTCCAAATATCTAGTTTTTCACTTCATATTTGGCTTTAGTGGGGCCAAAATTCCTGACCAGGCAAGCTTTTGGATTGATTTAAAACCATTTCCCCTCAAGAAGCTTAACTCCAATAAAGATAAATATTGAATCTTGATAGAAATATTATTTATTTCAATACATTCCTACGATAATACTCAAAGACAAATGAGATACTGGCAATGATGGAAGGAAAAAGGTCTGTAATAAAATTTAGCCTTATATGGGAAATAAGGAAGAAGGTTCTCATTTTCAAATCTGAAGGATATTTGGAAAATATTGTGGAAAATTCTTTTCTTCTGGGGGAGAGTTGAGGAAAAGGAAAAACAATCTATTTTTTCCCTTAGAAATAACAACAATGAAATGAAATAAAAACCCATGTATTTGTTTTGATACACAGAGAAAGGGGGGGGGGGAATGCAGTTGTCAAATTCTTAAAGCAACAGAAAGTTAAATAAACCTAGATGGAAATGGAAATATGCACCAAAATAAAGATGGCTTATAGTAGCTATATCAGAAAATATTATGTTTAAAATGGAAATAATGGCATTAATAATATAGTAATGTCTGAAATTAATTATTTGTGGCGCTTCATTTACTTCCAAAAATGATTGTTCTGATAAGTGATGGCCTGAACATTTGTTCTAAAGTCTGGTCTTGCCAACACCATTGCTTTGCAGCTGAAGAGATCTAAATGAATTCGATTAATGAAAAAGATTAATGAAAAATAAAATGTTGCTAGCAGCTTTTCAGCCACCAGATGGAACTAGAGTTCTATTGTGTTTATTACCTTTATGCTACCTAATAGCAAAGATAAAAATGTGACAGAGATGCTTAGCATGATGTTGAAATCACAAATACATTCTAATTTCCTTTAAGGTTTCTCCTTGTTTTCATCTTGTTGTTCAGCCTTATCATTAACTATGTAATTTAAGCATATTTTAAAGCTTTAACACATTTAAGAAACCAGCAACTGCAAGTCTAAACAACTCTAGAAGTGATCTTGTAGTTGAATAAAATTAATTCATTGTTGCCTTTCAAAGAGAAAGCAAAACATAGCATATGGTGCAGGAGAATGCAATATTAATCTACAGGCATTATACTCTACCACAAAAATAGCATCCATTCTTTCAATAATTCAAGAACTAAGCCAAGGAAAATGCACTGGATTTTATTTTCTAGCCACTTAACTGGGAAGTTTATGAAACTTTTTTAACCCCTTCAGAATTTAATGCTATGAACTCTTTTTTTAAAAAAATGCACATTGTACTTGATGGGTTTTACTCCCAGATAAGGTGTAGAGGTTCAGTTTTTTTTCTAAAATCCAAAATCAATGGATCTTTTTTTTTAAAAAATCCCTGCAATAGTGTTTGCTTAGTGGATTAAGAATAGAGCCTATGAAACAAGAGATCTACTTTTGTCTTTTGATTCTCTGCTATTTTAAGAAAAAATAACCAGATCAACATATTCCCATAATTGTGAAGCAGTAATGAGCCTGTTTATTTATCTTGTTTGAAAAGGAGCACATCTGCAGAAGCTGGGAGGATGCCAAGACCTGCCACTAATCTCAGCAGAGATGGCCTTTGCCCAGGGAGTAGGAAATTTCAGATCAGCAGATGACTGTAGTCTTCCTGAAGGATGACAGTGTAGACATCAGCATAAGGACGGGGAAGAAATGCATGTAAAATGTAGTGAAAAGTGGAATAAAAAGCAAAGGTCTTTTTTTGAAAGGTTTGTTTTTAGCATCTGATGCTTATTATGTCTAACAAAAAGAACTGAAGCTTCAGGCAGTTGTGGGTTAAGAGCCAAAGCAGATACATTAATAGAAATCTCATTTACTGCTACCTATAATTTAAAAACGAGCAACTTGTATTAGGCAATAGAGTTGCCTCGTTTTCTTTTCTCATCAAAAACCCAAGAAAAAAAATCCCCTTCTACTCATGCACAGCTACTACCTATTATTATAATTATATTATGTTTATTATTATGATTTATCATTTATATTTTTATGTAGACTGAGAGCTTATGCACTGAAGACAAATTCCTTGTGTGTCCAATCACACGGCCAATAAATAATTCTATTCTATTATAGGGAATGTTCTCCTGTAATTCTCCCTGGATTTTCACTTAAAAGGGTACAGAATCTACGGCCTTCCTATTGGCTAATGACAACTACCAGCAGCCCAGAGGTGGGTTGTTCCTGGTTCGGCCAGATTGGGTGAACCGGTAGTGGCAGTAGGGGGAAGCTCTGCCTACCCGCCTGGATGTTTCTGCACATGTGCGAGCACGAGCGAACCGGTAGCGTTGGGATTTTCAATCCACCTTTGCAGCAGCCTTAGTCAAGACGGCCAATAGCAAGGAATGCTAGAACTGCCCTTAAGTAACATCTGTACTGCAAAAACAAGGTTAACAATGACTCCACAATCCAGATGAAATGCAGCCATGACTGGGCTTATCCTAACATCATCTTTATAGTCAGTTTCATTTGTTGGCTGTGTGACCGCATGTTAAGTGTCGCAGTTGGCACTTTCCCCTCCTCCTCACAATTTCTCTTGTGAGGACATCAGGAGCCTGCATTCTTCCTATTAAACAACGACATTAAAACAGGTGATCTTGTAATTAACAAATTGGATTCCCAGGATTTTTCATCAAGGTCTATCTCTTAGCTACTGTAGGCTTAAGCTCTGAGTTTTATTTTCCTCTTCCTAATGCATATTCCTCTCCTAATCTAAGTCTACTGGAAAGTTTGTCTCACACAATTGTAACTGAGTTCCCTTCAAGGCCCCCTACAGTACAGCATTTCTGCTTATATCCTGTATTGTTGAACTGAAAGTCTTCCTTTTGCTTGTCAAAAATCCCTTCCCTACAAGCTGAAATATATCACTCAAAGCCATGAGGCATCCTCAACTTTGCTGGAAGGACACATCTAAAAAGTCTTTATGAGTCACATTAAAAGAAAGTAATGCTTCGACTAACTACAGTTCATTTAGTGACTGAAAAAAGTGACTTATGACCATTTTTCACACTTAGGACCTTTGCAGCATCCCCATCATCATGTGATCAAAATTCATACGCTTGGCAACTGACTCATCCTTATGACCGTTGCTGTGTCCCAAGGTCATGTGATCTTTTGATATCTTTTAACAAGCAAAATCAGTGGGGAAGTTAGATTCACTTAACCTTTTGAGACATTTTGGTCTCAAAGGTAATACAATACAATAGCAGAGTTGGAAGGGACTTCTAGTCCAACCCCCTGCCCAGGCAGGAAACCCTATACCGTTTCAGACAGATGGCTATCCAACATCTTCTTAAAGACTTCCAGTGTTGGGGCATTCACAACTTCTGGAGGCAAGCTGTTCCACTGATTAATTGTTCTAACTGTCAGGAAATTTCTCCTCAGTTCTAAGTTGCTTCTCTCCTTGATTAGTTTCCACCCATTGCTTCTTGTTTACCCTCAGGTGCCTTGGAGAATAGTTTGACTCCCTCTTCTTTGTGGCAACCCCTGAGATATTGGAATACTGCTATCATGTCTCCCCTAGTCCTTCTTTTCATTAAACTAGACATACCCAGTTCCTGCAACCGTTCCTCATATGTTTTAGACTCCAGTCCCCTAATCATTTTTGTTGCTCTTCTCTGCTTTCTAGAGTCTCAGCATCTTTTCTACATCATGGCGACCAAAACTCAATGCAGTATTCCAAGTGTGGCCTTACCAAGGCATTATAAAGTGGTATTAACACTTCACGTGATCTTGATTCTATCCCTCTGTTGATGCAGCCTAGAACTGTTTTGGCTTTTTTGGCAGCTGCTGCACACTGCTGGCTCATATTTAAATGGTTGTCCACTAGGACTCCAAGATCCCTCCCACAGTTACTACTGTTGAAGTTAGGTGTTACTAACTTATCAACTGCAGTGATTTACTTAACAACTGAGACAGGAAAGGTCATAAAATGGGGCAAATTCACAACAAATGTCTCACTTAACAACAGAAATATTGGGATCAGTTGTCCTCATAAGTCATGGACTACCTGTACTCCTTTAAAGGTGGAGACTGTTGTGTTCCCTAACACACAATTGGCAATATAAAGCCTGTCCAAAATAAGCATGAGTAGAAAGGAAGAGCATTCAGTTGTGAAAAAACATGAGATGGTTACAGCTCACAAAGCACCAGGACTAGTCTAGCCACATCTCAGGGTATAGGGCAGTGTCTCTCAATTTTGGCAATTTTAAGATGTGTGGACTTCAACTTCCAGAAGTCATGCTGGCTGGGGAATTCTGGGAGTTGAAGTTCACACATCTTAAAGTTGCCAAGGTTGAGAAACACAACTCACTATAGAATAAAAAGGGTGTATAAGAATACAGAATTTTATCCTTGCAGTCTTAACATGAGGACTTAACATCCTTCAGCAGATGGGAGTCTTTTGTATTCTGCATCCAGTAAAGCCTGCTGTGTACCATATAGACAATAGTATTTGGCATTCTATGCCATGTTTATAAATCTGTGCCCTAGGGCACATCTGTGCCCTATTGCACAAGAAGAGGGTTGCTGAGGGATGACTTGATCCCTTTTCTGAGATCTCCCTCTGCCGAGTACCAGATCCTGTCTCCATGTACTGGTGCATCTGTGGTTGTATCAAGCTATGATGGCATTTTAAAGTATCCAAGTTAATTTTCAAGACATCTCTACCACAGGACATGAAATTTGGTCCAAAGCATAAAAAGACAAGAAATATACCTTGTTCCTTTAAAAAAACAAAAACTGGGATTTAGAATAGTTCATAAAAAGATGCTTACTGATAGAGAAGCAGATAAATTATACAACAAACCAATTTAAATTATTAAATGGAGTTATTTTTTATAGAAAACAAGAATATTGATATATTCAAGAATATCAGTCCATATAAAATGTGTAATTTGGATTGTATTAACCTAATTTACAATATAATTTAATTATTCTTGGAAACTTGCATTTGTTATGTTTGTACCATACATCTTATTTTATAATGTCAAAACAAAGTAGATTTCATTACTAAGAATGTGAGTATTTTTAATCAAATCATTGACTTCATTTGCATTTCCAAAAATAAGTGACACAAACTCATTTATTTTAATAACTCTTTCATCATCTCATTTTCCTGTTCTTTTATAAAATGTTGCTTCCTTCACTGTAAAGGAAGCATACAATATTAGTCATTTGAAGTTTGCTTTTTTTAAAGAAACAACAAGACAAATCGTTTATTTTTACAAACGTATCTTATTTAATTATAACTATCTTGAAGGAAAATTATAGTACAGGAGCCACACAGATAAAAACCAGGAGAAAAAGCAAAGAAGAAAACATTTGCTAATTTTCTTCAGCAAACAAAAAATACTACCACATTTATTCTCTTTCAAAAAAACAAATCATTTTAAAAAAAATATTGTCAATTAGAATAGTAGTGGTTGCTTTATGCTGAAAGCCCCACCCAAGCTGTGGCTCGAATCTAAGGGCATGAGAAAACTATTTATGGGCTAAGCCAGCAAAAATGTCAATGGGATAGAAAAACATTCTAAGAAGGCACTCTTCTAAGACATTTGCAAACTGCAGAGTTTAGATAGCTTCACTTTTACACTGTAGTATTAGTATTCCATCTGGAATCTTCTAAATGTGTTGGATATCAACTCCTAAAATTCTCAAACAGTACAAGTCTTTTGATATACGTTGGGGGAAATTGCATCTTAACTTGAAGTCTTTTTCTAAGCTTCTGTGCTATTGTAATACTCCAAGATCACATGATGCTATTCAGTGGTGGGTTTCAGGCGGTACGCCCCAGTACAGGCATACCGGAGCCTGCCCGGAGCACCAGGTACCGTTCTGGTACAGCGCTCCAGAGGGCTCACCCGCCCGCCCAAACTCCTTACTGGTCTTTTAAGTCTTCGGCACTTCTGTGCACGTGCATTGTGCATACAGTGCCTGCATGACGTTCCGCTGAACAACTGGAGTGTCGCATAAGCTCACGGAGGCACTAAGATGCATGCGCATGCTGTGTGCATCCATGTGGACACCGCCGGGCCCGTTCCAACTGTACCGGTTGGAACGGAATTTGGAACCCACCACTGATGCTATTAAATCAAACAACTTCTAGTGATTTTATTTGCCATGCTATATAATATTTTTAGGAACAGTAAGAAAATGTTTTGTCATGCTTTCTTCTGGTTTGCAGTACTATTAAGAAACACAAATACCCTGTTTCCTTGAAAATAAGGCCTTCCTGGATAATAAGCCCAATCGGGCTTTTGAGCGCATGCACTAAAAATAAGCCCTCCCCCGAAAATATTGCAACACAGCAGCAGCCATGAGGTGACCACGCTCGCCGCCTTCTGCACCTCATAAATAATAACACCTCCCCGAAAATAAGGCCAAGTGCTTATTTGGGGGAGGGGCGGGAATCAAAAGAAAATAAGACTTGTCTTATTTTCGGGAAAACACGGTATGACAAAGTAAACGTATCAATAGCAGGCACAAAGACACTTGGTGGAAAAAAGAGAATTGGCTTTAAAAAAACACCTTAGTAGGCACAAATACAGGTCTACAACACCTGCTCAAAAGAAGGGCAAAGGAGGGAAATAACCATTTCTTAAATAGACCATGTCTTGTGTGGTGCCTTTGTTTTTTAAGATACGCACGGAGAGATTTTACAATATGGCATTAACCCAAACAGCCATTTAGTGCTTGGATTTCTGACAAATTCAGTCCAACTACTAATACACATATACTTAAAGTCACAAGAGTTGCTTGATCATCAGAAAAAGAGAAGCGCTGGGTACTTGCAACCCCCATTGCTCAGCATTAAGTGAATCATCACACGATTGGATCCAATTTTACATGTATTTTTTGCCATCATTAAGTGAATCACAAGGTTGTTAAGCAAATCCAGCATCCCCAATTGACTTTGCTTGTTAGAAGCAGGCTGGGAACGCTAGAAATTGCAATCACATGACCACAAGACACTGCAGCTGTCATAAAAATGAATGCTGTCAAGCATCCAAATTGCGATCACATGACATGATGATGTGATGGTTGTAGCTTTGAAGATAGGTTGAAATCCACTTTTTCAAAGCAGTCATAATGCCTTGCCATTGTTGAAAGGTCATACCTTGAGGAATATATGTAGTTCGTTACATCATTTTGATGGCTCCTTGGTGCTTTCTGAGCTTGTTGTTTTCTTGCAGATGTTTCATTACCCATTGCACTAGCAGTGATGATGTTACCAAGTTTGGGTAATGAAACTGCAAGAAAACAATAAGCTCAGGGAGTACCAAGGACCCCTCAGAATGATGCGATGAACTAGAGGGAGTCCTTGAAGTACGACCATTCAACAATGGCATGACGTCTGCAAGAAAACAAGAAAGCTCAGTGAGCACCAAAGACCCTTCCTTCCTTCCTTTCTTTTTTTTGAAAAGAATTTTATTGGTTTTTTTAACATTTATAAGGGAAAAGGTAAATGGAAAGGTATACAAATTTTGGCAGTTGCAAAGTGTGGCAGGAGCCCCCCCCTCCAAACTCATAAAATACATCTAAGTATAAAACATTGATACATAATCATATATAATCAGCATGTTAGTTCTATTAATATTTTCAATCAGCTTACACGTTGTAGTATATGTTCCACATATAATTCCATTATTACTTTCGGTCAGTTTATAATATGAAATTTTCTTTTTATTTTTGTGATCTGAGCTTTCTTGGTATTGCCCCTTCTCCCCCCGCTGGCAGAGCTCCGGCCCCTCCCGTGTCCTGCATATCCGTTGTGGGATCTTCTGTTTTTTCTAGGTTTGTTTTGTTTTTTTCCATAAAGGCCTGTGCCTCTATGGGAGTGTTAATTCTAATTCTTGTCTCCTCCCAGAATATCAGCATACCTTCAGGCATCAACCATCTAAACCACACCCCCTTCTGGTATAATTTATTCGCCAATTGCGAATAACTTTTCCTTTTTTCCCTAATTTTCTTGGGGATCTGCTTCAGAATGGTTATCTCCCTGTCGTGGTATGTTAGTGCCTGCCCCCTTTGTACACCCAGAATTTCATCTCTTGTGCTTTTTCTAAGAAATTTAATGTGCACCTCCCTGGGTACATTGTGTGTTCTGGCATAAGCAGAGTTTACTCTATAAACCAGATCTATCTCCCATTCCATCAGTTGTTTTTCTTTGTGGATGTATTCAGCCAAGATGTTAGTCATAATGTCCCTTATATTTTCCCCATCTGCTTCTATAACATTTTGAAATCTAAGATAAAAGGACATTCTCTCAAACTCTGTTTTCATTTGCTGGGTATCAAGTTCCTTGTTTCCCCTCTGCACCGCTTCAAACCCCCCCCCCCCTCACCTCCACCACCCCACCCTCCACAAGGTCCAGTCTCTGTGAGTTCTTGTAGATTTGGACTTGATTCTCTTTAATTTCTTCCTTCATTTCCTTTAATTGTTTTTTGATTTCTTCCTGGCCCTGTATAAGTTGCTGCAGCATTTGTTGCAAATCCATCTCTGTGCTCTTGGGTTGCATCAGGTCTGTGATCTTAGATTGTGTGGCAGGACTGGATGTTTCAGATGTCGGGACAGAAGTAGCAAAGCCAGGTTTTCCAGGTGGTGGTCTTTTAGGAGACATAGTTTATGAGATAAAGAGATCAGTCAGTAAGGAGAATGGACAGCTGGAGAAGCAGAGCAGCCAGATGGGTCCAGGAGGCAGAAGAACCAGGCAGAGAAGAATTTCTCTAGTCAGTCTGGCAATAGAGAAAATTTTTTTCCCCCAGAGAGTTCAAAAAATAACAATCCACAGGAGATTCCTCTGGGTGACACGGAGACAAAGACCGGAAGCCTGAATTTTAAAGGTGGAGTCAGGTTTCAGAGTTCATGAAGACAACGGAAGTATGCCATCTTGCCCTGCCAGCTTTGGGCTCAGAGGCATAACAAAGTTTTAAAAAGTTCCCAAAGTTCTCAGATCATCCATAAATTATGGAGCTAAATTCAGTGAAAAATCACTTTTGCAGGGGTGAGGCATCGTTGGTTGGCTCTCCCCCTTCCTCCTTCCCCTGGGGTTGAGAGCAGAATTGTTTCAAGCCGCTTGTCCAAGGGAGGGGGAAAATCCCCCTCCCTCCAGCCGCGCCTCCAAGGAAATCCGAAAGTTACAGTTATAGAGTGCTGAAAAGTTCTTTAAATCCAAAAAGGGAATGAAGGGGGGAAGCGCCTCACCACACCGCCGCTGCTTCCTTCTACTGTTTCATCGTCCGATCAGCCTGTTGCGAAGACACGAAGCGCCCTCTGAGACTGCTCACCGATGCCTAGAGCGAAGCGGGGGGGGCCCCCACCAGCCGCCAATGCCAGGATCCCCCGCGAAGCCGCTTCTTCGGCAGGACGCCTCTCCAGGGCGTCCTGTGCCCCCCAAGAAGTGGGGAAGCCCACCGGGGAGCCGGAGAGGGCAAAGGACTTGCCCGTCACCGTCAGCCGCCGGAACCGGAAGTCCTCAAAGACCCTTCCTTTCAACCCTGAGCTACAAATATTCTCCTTTATTGGTTACATCATTCTATCAATTGGAAGGAAAGGAGGACCTAGAGGAGATCAACCCTGACTGCTCTTTAGAAGGCCAGATCCTGAAGATGAAACTTAAATACTTTGGCCACCTAATGAGAAGGAAGGACTCACTGGAGAAGAGCCTAATGCTGGAAACGATTGAGGCCAAAAGAAGAAGGGGACACCTCAATGAGGTGGCTGAAGTGACTTCAGAATGAGGGAGATCATGACAAAAATGTTAGCAGAATATATTAAAAAAGACAAACAGCAGCTAGGATGGGATATTGACCTGGTTTATAAGGTTAATTCAGCCTATGCTAGAACACACAATGTTCCAAGAGAGGTTCACATTAAATTTCTTAGAAAGGCTACAAAAGATGAGATTCTGGGAGCACAAAAGGGGCAAACGTTAAAATACAAGGACAGAGAGATAGCCATCCTGAAACAAATCCCGAAGAAAGTAAGAGATAAAAGAAAAAAATATGCACTATTAGCAAAAAAAATATTTGATAAAGGATTCTGGTTCTGGTGGCTTCTGCCAGAAGGTATGCTGATATTCTGGGAGGGCAGCAGAGTTAGAATTAATACAACTATGGAGGCGGAGGCCTTCATGGAAAAAAACAAAACCCTTCTAGATAAAGCGGATGACACTATACAAGATATGGGAGGTGCCGAGGTTTTGCTGACAGGCGGGGGGGAGGCAACAATGAGAAAATTTAGATCACAGAAGTAAGTTAGAAAAATAGTGCAATTGCTGATATAAGAAACCTTTTTGTTTGATACAAAATAAAGGATTGAAACTATTGAAAGATACAATGTAAAAATAAGCTGTCAAAATCTAATTAAGCAATAACATCTTGTTTACCATTATGTAAAAGTTATGAGAATTGGGGGGAATACCATTTCCTGCATGATGTAGCTGTCAAAATTTGTAACCATACCCATCACCCTTTTCCTTAAAATTTTATAAAACTAATAAAAAAAATTTTTTCAAAAAAAAAAAAAAGAATGAGTCACTGAAGCAATAGGCATGAGCTTAAATGGATTCCAGAGGATGGTAGAGGATAGGAAGGCCTGCAGGAACATTGTCCATGGGGTCGCGATAGGTCGGACATGGCTTTGCAACTAACAACAACAACCTCAGGTGATCAGGAAAATGGAAAAGGTTAAAGAAAATGACACATCCAGAAAGAATAATCATAAAATACGCTGTGTACATAAACAAGGCATTGCAGAACCTGTAAACATTGGATGAAGAATTCTACTCAATCAATTGCTTTTTTGCAACTCCAGGTAGGCAACAGATATGAAGATGAAAATGTTGTAGACTGCCTTACTTGGCTCTAGACTTTGCAATCCATGGACCCATGACCTTGCACAGAGGCAGATGAGCACACTATTGGTTCTGCTATGCTTGCACAAATATTTTGCAAATGAAATAAAAGAATCTTTTCACTCTGCTTTACTGAAGGGGAAACCAGCTTCATCTTGTTCATATATGCCTGGACTGGCGTAGAAAAACATCTAGTCATAATTTCTAAAGACAATATATAAAGATGACATGACTGAATAGAAACATGCCAAGAAGATCAGTTCTCCAGACATTAATACCAGCATCAGAACCAATGGAGTTCTGAAAATGAGTTGAAAGCACAGCATGGAAAATACTTCAGTGTTACAACCTGGGGTAAAATTGTCATCCAGTTTGAATATTTTTGCTTTGCTCTTAATTCTTTTATTTTCCTTTCCTGTAATGTTATTCTAATGTGCTCCAATGCTACAAAAATGTTCCCACGGGCATCACAAAATCTGATCTCTCAAGCACAATATTGATCTATCTTCTGAGCAATAACAATGACATTGTTCTCACCAAACAGTGATGGGAGCACAATGACATTGAAATGAGAGTGAAATTCTTTCTTACACATAGTTGAAGATTTAAATCTTTGTTTTGTTAGATAACCCACAAGTATTTTGGCTTGATGGTACACAATTAAAGCTGAATTTACTTGCCTTTCCCAAGGCAGCTTACTATTACTCCATACCCATTTGAAAAGACAAATGTAGGCAACATATATTTTATTTATTAAGAAAATTTATATAGCCACCAAACGCATAATGACTCCAGGCAACTTACAAAAATAAAATCCTAAACACAAAACCCAATAAACCCTCATCCCCCTGGCAACAACAAGCAAACAAACCACTTGAAGTGCTCCTTAGCACCATGGCATCCCCAAGTCCACTGGCAAAATCATGTCTTCAGGGCCTTTCAAAAGAGTATTAAGGCGGGGGCCTGTCTTATCTCCATGGTGATGATGTTCCACAGGGTGAGAGCTACCATGGAGAAGGCCCTTCTTCTTAATCCCATCAGATCAGGGCTGTCAAACTTGGGGCTCGCGGGCTGGATGCGTCATGTATTGGCCATGGCCATGCCTAGTTTCATGAAGGGGAAAAAAGTTCTAATACATCATGTGATGCCACCATGATAACATGAGTTTGACACCCCTGCATTAGATGGATCTCCTTAAAGAGGGGGCACCTGTAACATACCCTGCCTCCCTGCTTTGGTGGGCTGGGTAGCTATAACTGATCTTGGTAATCAGAATTTACCAAGCTCTCTTAGCTTGGTGAAAACAATGCTATTCAAATATGTAGATGTCAAAAAGCCTAACTTCAAGTGATTTCATAAGTTGCAGTCAAAATGTTGTTAACACTTCAGAACAAAATTAACCATTTTTTAATCGTTAACTACCACCACCTGATTGCTACATTGTATTTTAAAGAGTTTCCTTTCAAGACCACCACTTTGAAACTGCAGTTAGTATTGAAAGTACCATGTTTCCCTGAAAATAAGACAGGGTCTCATTTTCATTTGATCCCCAAAATATGGCATTAGCCTTATTATTGGGGGAGGGGGCTTATTATTTTGTAGCCCAAGTTCTTTGGGAGGCCGCTCGCAAGAGACCTGCAACCTGGGAACCCCCCTTTCCAGCTGGGCAGAGTGCCACTCACCGACCCAGTGGTATCCCGAAGGTGCCAAGCTGCACAAGTGGGGGGAGGTGGGACCTGCACTCTGTGGCTTGGTGCCTTCGGAATATCACTGGGTCAGTGAGTGATGCTCTGGCCGGCCAGAGCGGGGGTGCCCGAGTGCCTGTTCTCCCCTGCTCATGTGCCACCACGACCAGCTCTCCCTGCAGGGCCCTGGCTGCTGCCGCCGCCAGGACTAAGGATGGCTTCTTCTGAGAGGCCGGTTGGCCCCGCCTGCTGAGTCTTCTGGGAGCCAGGGAAGAGTCTTCCGGCAGTGGCCATTCTGGGAGTGCGCTTCCAGTTCTATGGTTATGGCCTGGCTGCCAGAAGACTTTCTGCCACGCCTCCTGGAAGACTCGGCAGGCTGGTCCAACTGGCCTCTCAGAAGGAGCCAACCTCAGTGCTGGGATGGTGGCGGCAGCAACCCTGGCCCTGCAGACAGAGGTGGCCCATGTTGTGGTGAGTACTGGGAGGTGCGCAAGCAGGGGGGGAACAAGCACTTGTGCAACTCCCCCCCTGGCCGGGCAGAGTGCTACTCACCGAGCCAGCAGTATCCTGAAGGCGCCAAGCCATGTGAGTGCTGGTCCCCCCTCTCCCCGTTCACATGGCTTGGTGCCTTCGGGATACCGCTGGGTCGGTGAGTGGTGCTGTGCCCAGCTAGAGGCTGGGGCATGTTGTCCACTGGGCTACAGGGAGGGCTTATATTTTTGCCCACCCCAAAAATCTGGCATGGCCTTATTTTCAGGACATGTCATATTTTTGGGGAAACATGGTAGCAGTTCATCATTGGCGAGCAAGAGACACCAGTGTCACACAACTCTATTTTGCAGATGTTGCATCCAACTCCCATTGGTTTTTGACTACAATTCAAAGATCTGGTTTTAACCAGTAAAGTCATTTATGCTTTGGTACCTGGTATTTACTGGTATTCTTGTATGGTGATATTGAGAGCACACCTATGTGATCAGAGGAGGGAACAGTGTATTAATGTTGTTATTTTGGTTGTGCTCCCATATTGTGGAATACCTCACCTCTAGAGGGTATCTGACTGGTACCCTCCTTTAAAGTTTTTGGAAGGCAGTTAAGACCGTTCTTATTGGATGTTGAGTTGCTTTGGAGTTGAAGTTATTTTATAGTATTACAGATTTTATATTTAGCTGTTGGGAGACTTATAAAGTCATTGGTATTAAAAATGCCATAATTAAAATTAAATATATTCTCATAAATGCTGAAAATGCCATTTAAAATAAATTCCCTTAGATATCTATCTAGCTGTAGATAGTCCTTCACTTTTAACAGTATGCTTTTTCAGTTCCCAAACAAACAAGCTATTATGTAAATGAAAGTACTAAAATTTCATTCCAGGCTTTGTATCGATGGTAGCTGAAGTTAATTATCAGCAAAACATGGCTTCTGCACTTTTACTATGTAGTATTCACATAATATTTCACCATTTCTCTGGGACTAATCAGCCAGAAAAAAGACTGCATGTTTATAGCACATTAATTATTTATATAAATATTAATATCAAAAAGTTCTTAAGGATTTTTCATAGTATTGAAACGGCATCTTGACATACCCGTTTTTTAAATAGTAGAGTTGTATGTTATACATTATCTGGAAAACATGCTCAAATATGTGAGTGTGTTATCAATAACTAGCTTCTTTGGGCTAAGTACTATAACTGCAAAACCTTGGAATGATGAGTTAGTCTTTCCTAACTGATTTCTCATTGTAAGATCTAAACTGTTTCACAGAAATTTTATCCAATTTTTTGTCTTGCAACTTCAGTGCTGTAATTTTTCTTTTTAACTGCAATCAATTTTTGGTATAATTACAAGAAAGATTTTAAGCAATAGCCAATTCAGACAGGGAGCAGGATTCAATGTACAATATTCATACTAATATGCATTTCAAACACATGGAAACCTTCATGCTCAAATAATGCACCCCTCATTCTAGGCTGAGAGGTAACTCATTAATTGAATCCATTTTAAGACATAATATAATTTTCTCATATTGTGTCATGCTCTCCAAAAATTAATATTTTTAACATGGAAATCACAGAAGATAATTATTTTATATAAATATATAAACATTTGATTTTAAATATAGAAATTTAATTTGATAAATTAAATTAAAAATGTAAGTTAAGTGCTACAATGTTGGGCTTGTTCTTGGATTAAGGACAAATGTTTACCATCTTGATCTGTCTCTGATGAAAATTCATAATTCTTCTCAAGAGCATCTGTCTTTATTTTTGAGACCAAAAAAATACCAGGATCTTTTGGGCAGCCTATCCAAATTAATGGACATTTGGACATTTATCTGATGTTGGGAGACAACTGACCCCTGTTAATACAATGGTTCTCTTTTAGCATGTAGTCAGGAAGCTTTGTCTTGGTAGCTTCATTTCTCAAACCATATAGATTAGACAGAGGTTGGGGTAATATGCAGTTTTCCTACTCTGAACCACCTGTTTCTTCAAATTCACTTATTGCAGATTTGTTTCCCAGAAAAAGAATCAGTAAGTGTTTCATCTGCACCAAGTACTTTCCTATTTCCTTACTTTTTAATGGATCCAGTTCCTGAACTTTCTCTGAATTCTTTCTAATGTTTCTGTTATACTGTAATTCCATTTATAAAAAGTTTTACTGTATTAATTCCATCTTGCTTTATGTAACAAATTGACAGTGGTGAGATGGAACTTTCTGATTTGATTTACAGTATTCAATTTAACAAGTCCTTATTGATAGTCAAACAATAGAGACACTCCACCATAATAACTATCTCAAAAAAGGGTGAGTATTAAGTCTCTTGATTGAGTTGGCAGCTATAGAAATTGAATGAACAAATAAATAAACAAATATCTTAAACTTATTCACCAGATGCACTAAGAAAATCTCTCATAATGCCAACATGTTGATTCCTATCTCCATACTTTAGGGAGTTAAGCAGGGATATATTTTGGCCCACTTATTATTTAAGTTTTAAATAAGTTTATTTAAATTTAAGCAATTTTTTAACCAAATGGGAATTACACATACATGACCTTAGCCCACAAACCAATTCTTTTTTTATAAGGCTGCCCAACCTTTCTGGCTCCACAAACCAACAGTGGCAGTGTACGTGAGTAGATGGAGAGGGGATGGTTTCGTGCATGCAACCTAATGAAGCTTTGCACAATTACCCACCACATGTGCAGCCCAGTTCACAATGGGCTGCTGACCAACTCAGGGGTTGGGAGCCCCTGTGTAAGGCATTGCTGTTGCTATCCTACTGATATCCTCATTATGTTTAGGTTGATACTAGTATATTATTGCAACAAAAAGTCAACAATCAGTTATCCTTAAATGAACATGGTTGTATTCTTTCAATGCCATCTCATCAGTTGTAATGTGTGTGGGAATGACCTTGGGAAACAGGAGGAAGAGCTACAGACTTGACAACATCAAGCAAAAGACATCTCAGCCCACAGAAGGAAAAGGGGTGGAAAGTATCTCAGAAGGTTTTCTGAGGTTCTTCCTAATTTCTGGAAAGTAAAAGTTATAGTGGGGGAGAAATGCTTTCAGTATCTGCAAGATTTTGTTACTGCAATATTATTGTTTTGTTTACAGTAGTGTTTATGGTTTATGCTTCTTGTCTGGACTACCTTAAATGATTGATCCTTAGCCCAGTTTTTCATAGCTGATAAATATTATCTTCTTGGAAGAAACCAATAGATCTTGATTTGGTTTCTCAATGACTCTCTGCATATGTAAGGGTTAGAAAAAGCCATGGCTGAAGCAAAGTACAGAGTACTTCATTTAAACCAATAAAATTATACATCCAAAGCTTCCACAACATTGCTCCGTTGCCTTCCAACACTCCTCCTATCATCTTAAATACCCCTAAGATACCCACTCTGTTCCACACAGAGGATTTGATGTCTTATCTTGATGGATTAGAGATTCAACATCCCCTTTCCAAAGTAATTTGCATCTGCATTTGTACAGTTACAGCAAATGTGCCAAATGCAACCTTTGTTGAGAGAGCCAGGCACGCCAATAGTTATTCACATCTTGACTGGAATCCAGTGCAACTATTGCAATTCTATTTGGGGCTAGCCAGAAATTGCAGTTGATATAAAATGCTGCTCACCACTGCAAAAATATGCTGCTTGTATCAATTGCTTCCCTGGCCCAATTCAAAGCATTGATACTGATGTTTAAAACCCATCTGCAGAATCACCTCTCCTGCTTTGAACCTGCCTCAATACTTAGATCAGCAGAAAAGGAACCTTTGGAGATCCCGCAGTTGTTATGGAATTGACTTTTTAGTAGAAAAAAAGCACTTTATCTGGCACAGCTCCAAGGCCATGGAATTCATTCTCTGCGGAGATACATTCAAAGTTTCATTTTTTTGCCATTCTTTCTGTCCCTGAGTTCACATTCTATATAGGCTGCTTATTATACAGAAAAATGGCTCACTCATAAATCATTGACAAGAAAAATGTTTCCTTCTATCACGGAAGGTCTCATGATCCCTGCATGATCCCTCAGGACTCAAATTAGTTATACAAGCAGCAAAGTGTCATTATCCTCCCCATTCAGTTTGAGTAAAATAAATAACTGAATCTAGAAAGCATTTGCTTACTGACAAACATGAGTACCAGCAATTTACAAGTATCTTTCTAACCTCTTTTGTTAAAATTTTCCCTATTAGTCTGTTCTAAAACTTTAGTGAGAGATTATTTTAAGCACATAATCAAAGTCCGCACATACATATTTCCTAACGTTCTACACATTTATGTCACTGAATTGTTTTTCTTGCAATCAATTTTCTAATGTTCATCCATCATAATATCGTAATGCCAAAGGTGTTGTTGAAAAAGGAAGGGCTCGCAATGAAGAGAATTTCAAAATTGCATTTCCCTTGCTTTATAGAAAGAATTTTTTTTCCTGGATCTGACAGCCAAATCTCCCTCATTCCATAAAACTATTTGTTCCACCCTTATTCCTTTAGCTCTTCTCCTATGCCTAGAAGACTACTGGGAGAAAGACTCTCACTTAAGAGATCCAAGCTAATTGCTAACGTTCAGTTTTGGAAAAGAGGCTAAGGGCTGCACAAAGCTAGTTGTGAGCCCTAGGTTCCTTCAGTCCAAAAGGAAAGAAATAAGAATAAGGCAGGAACAATTTCCAAACTCATCTACAGTCCAACTATGTTAGTGGAGGCTTTCACAGTCCTGCAACTTCAGTTAAAAGAGGAACACGCCTTTCAGGAGGCTGGCCTAGGCTGCTACAGTGAACTCCCAAATCCCATGCTCTGGCTCATTAACCTTTTGCTATTGCTTTGGAGGACTGCTGGAATTCTATTGCACCAGGAAACAGCCATTGTACTCACACTGTAAGAACTCCCATTCATTCAGGCTTCCGTGCTCCTTTCTTTTAATCTGGTCACTTTTTCCTGCACAACTTTTAGCAAATTGTTTGAAAATCAGCTTCAGCTTAGCCGATTCCATAGCTTTACATTTATTATGATGCAGCAGCCCAAAATGAATAAAAAAGCAGGAGGCAAAATTGCTAATGCAAAGTAAATAAGGGCTAGATTAGATTTAATGCCTCGTTTATACCAGTCAGTCTGTTTGTGAATCAGTTGTATTAGTTATATTATGCATTACATTTTATATCAGTTATCTGTTTGTGAAAAAAACACAAAAGGTGGGACTAAATGTAAAACAAAATGGGAAATGGAACATCCTTCCATTGTTTACTTTTTCATATTTGACAAACTGATGGCATAAAGAAACAAATCCTGTTGACACTTACAGGTCATAATAGCAATAGCACTTAGACCAGTGGTTCTCGACCTTTCTTTGCCATGCCCCACCTAAGCATCTCTAAAATCCTGATGCCCCCCCCCACCCCTGTGAGATATAATTCTTACTTTACTCAAAAAGTGAACTTTACTCACGCAGAAGAAGCCTAAAAGGCCATTAACTTGGTTTAAACAAGGTTCAAATTTCCCCCATTAAAAATCAAATTGCCCCTCTCTGGGGTGTGGGCCCCATGTTGGGAACCACTGACTTAGACTTATATATCATTTTATAGTGCTTTACAGTCCCCTCTAAGCGGTTTACAGTAGCATATTGCCCCCCAACAGTCTGGCTCCTCATTTTACTGACTTTGGAAGGATGAGTCAACCTTGAAGCAGTCAGGATTGAACTCCTGACAGTGAGCAGTGACTTAGCCTGCAGTACAGCATTCTAAACACAGTGGCTCATAACGATCCACAAAGGGAGGAAGTCCAAACTATTTAAGGCTAATAAGTTCAAAATTAGAACTCTTAATTGTAAAGAGTCCATAACTAAGACTTTTTCAAGAACTATGACAACAATACAAAGGGAAAAGAAACAATCTACATCACAGTTGAACTGAGATACAATGTTTAATTCCAGAGCAAGAATTAGGATACTAGGCTATTAGGAAACAGACTGGTCATTTCATGTAACTTTGTTACCTTTTGAATGTGTCTAGGAAGCTGTATTTAATTTTGCAAAAAAAAAAAAAAATTCTAACCATACAACATCTGCCAATGATGATTTGCTATTTAGATCCTCGGAATGTGAATATATATAAGCTATTTAGGCAATTAAAACCTAACAAAGGCCAACAACTGCCTAGTGAGACTATTTAGACTCAACTGAGGCACGGTAATTTCATTTTAAACTTGCATTATATATGGCTAAACATACAAATAACAGTCTTTGGCATTTTCTCTTTGGGTATTTAATATCTTGTCATCCATGTTGGAAAATCCCTAAAAAATCTCCTATGCTGAAACGCTTTCTCCCTAACAAACAGGGGAGTGCTGATTCTGGGAACATATTCTGCTATACTATAACTTTTACTAAGACACCCAGAGTGATTTGTGAGCAGTTCTTCTTAGCTCATTTTCAAGTCAGACAAAAGATACTATATGTGGCTTCTTTAGGGCAGGTAGAAGTCCCAATCGGCCCGCAGGCTGCGGGTTTGACACCCCTGTGCGAGATGGATAACATGAGCATGTAGGAATTTGAGGCACCAAACAGTGACTCTTATAAATCACTTCATATGTTTTCTGAGTATATGGAGTATATTATACGGATATATTAAATGGAAATGTTTTTTTCCATTAAAATGAATGAAGTGAGAATGATGCACATAACTGCATGTAGTAAAATATAAAGTCAAATTTCCCTCATTCAAAAGTACAAAGGGTGCATTTGTAGCATAATGTATGCATGTCTATTGGATAAAAATGAGTGTAAAAGTAAAGGTTCCCCTTGCACGTATGTGCTAGTCGTTCCTGACTCTAGGGGGTGGTGCTCATCTTCATTTCAAAACCAAAGAGCCAGTGCTGTCTGAAGACGTCTCCATAGTCATGTGGCCGGCATGGTTAAATGCCAAAGGTGCACAGAACACTGTTACCTTCCCAACAAAGGTGGTTCCTATTTTTCTACTTGCATTTTTACATGCTTTCAAACTGCTAGGTTGGCAGAAGCTGGGAGAAGTAACGGGAGCTCATTCCGTTACAGGGCACTAGGAATTTGAACCACCAAACTGCCGACCTTTCTGATTGACAAGCTCAGTGTCTTAGTCACTGAGCCACCCTTTAAAAACGAGTGACTAATATGTAAAAGTTATGCTGAGGTATATTAAGAGAATGGATGAATATTGAATTATACTCAAAGAAATATATTAAGAAAAAAGGGAATGGTCTAAAAGAAAAAGGAAGAGTCATGACTGAGGAAACTGATGAGATCCTTTAATAGAGAAAAATGAGAAGTTTAAAGAAGAAAACATGAATGGAACTGGTGGAGACATGGTGGAAACAATCATTGTTCGCAAGGGGAAAAAATATGTGAATGGAGTTTAGAGGTAAATTACTTTCATTGTATTTCCTTTACAGCATGATTTTAATTTACCTTTTTGTGTGTTTGGCATACCCCAAAAGTGAATCATGATGGGTAAGATGTGGAGAAACTGTTCTCTTTGGCTGCTTCACATATTATTGTTATTTTATTTTACAGATTATGTCATATAATATTTTTTTTTTTTTTTTTTTTTTTTTTCAAGAAGTTTTATTGGTTTTTTTAAAAACATTTATGCGGAAAAGGGTAAGTGGAATAGTTACAAATTTTGGCAGTTGCAAGTATGGCAGACGCCCCCTCCCTCCAGACTCCTAGGTTACATCAAAATATCAAACCTTATTACATAGTCATAAAAAAAATCAGCATATTAATTCTAGAAAAAATACTTTTCAATCAGTTTATATAATTATAATATATAGTCTAGTTGTAAATTCATTAATACTTTCGGTCTGTTTATAACATTGTGGTTTTCTTATTTATTTTTGTGATCTGAGCTTTCTTGGTGTTGCCCCTTCACCCCCCGCTGGCAGAGCTCCGGCCCCTCCCGTGTCCTGTATAACCGTTGTAGTGTCATCTGTTTTTTCTAGGTTCGCTTTGTTTTTTTCCATAAAGGCCTGTGCCTCTATGGGTGTGTTGATTCTGATTCTTGTCTCCTCCCAGAATATCAGCATACCTTCAGGCATCAACCATCTAAACCACACCCCCTTCTGGTATAATTTATTCGCCAATTGCGAATAACTTTTCCTTTTTTCCCTAATTTTTTTGGGAATCTGCTTTAGAATGGTTATCTCCCTATCGTGGTATGTCAGTGTTTGCCCCCTTTGTACACCCAGAATTTCATCTCTTGTGGTTTTCCTAAGAAATTTAATATGAACCTCCCTGGGTACATTATGTGTTCTGGCATATGCTGAATTCACTCTATAAGCTAGATCTATCTCCCATTCCATCTGCTGTTTATCTTTGTGTATGTAATCAGCTAGAATGTTAGTCATAATGTCCCTTATATTTTCCCCATCTGCTTCTATTACATTTTGAAATCTAAGATAAAAGGACATTCTTTCAAACTCTGCTTTCATTTGTTGGATGTCAAGTTCTTTGTTCCCCTTCTGTAAGGCCTCTACCCCCCCCCTCGCCTCCGCCACCCCACCCTCCACAAGGTCCAGTCTCTGTGAGTTCTTAAAGATTTGGGCTTGATTCTGTTTAATTTCATCTTTCATTTCCCTTAACTGTTTCTTAATTTCCTCCTGGCCTTGTAAAATTTGTTGAAGCATTTGTTGGAAGTCTATCTCTGTAGTCTTGGGTTGCATCAATTCTGATATCTTTAACTGTGTAGCTGGACTAGACGTTGCAGACGTTGGAGCAGAAGTAGCAAAGCCAGGCTTTCCAGGAGGTGGTCTTTTTGGAGACATGGTTTATGAAGCAAGGAGATCAGTCAAAGTAGAGACTGGGCAGCTGGAGAGGTAGAGCAGGCAGGCGAATTCAGAAGGCAGAGGATCCAAACAGATGGGGATTTCTTTAGTCACTCTAGCAGTAGATGAAAGTTTTTTTTCTCCAAAGAGTTCAGAAAGTAGCAATCCACAAGAAATTCCTCTGGGTGACTCGGAGACAAAGACCGGAAGCCTGAATTTTAAAGGTGGAGTCAGGTTTCACAGTTCATGAAGACAACGGAAGTGTGCCATCTTGCCCTGCCAGCTTTGGGCTCAGAGGCATAGTAAAATTTTTAAAAGTTCAAAAAGTTCTCAGTTCATCCATTAGTTCTGGAGCTAGGTCGAATGAAAATCACTTTTATAGGGGTGAGGCATCATTAGTTGGCTCTCCCCCCTCCTCCTCTCTGGGGATGGAAGGAAAGTCTTTTCAAGCCGCTTGTCCGAGGGAGGGGGGGAAATCCCCCTCCCTCTAGCCGCACCTCTAGCAGGGATCCGAAAATTTAACTTTTTAAAAGTGCTGAAAAGTTCATCAATTCAAAAGCGAAGGAATGCAGAAAGGAAGCCTCTCACCATACTGCCGCTGCTTCGTTCGGAAGTGTGTTCTCCGATCGGCATGGGGCGAGACGCGTGCGCACGCACGTCCTCCAAAACTGCTCCCCGATGCCTAGAACGAAGCGGAGGAGCCCCCGCCAGCCGCCGCCGACGCCAGGACCCTCCGCGAGCCGTTCCTTCGGCAAGACGCCCCTCCAAGGCGTCTTGTGCCCCCCCAGAAGCGGGGGAAGCCCACCGGGAGAGCTGGAGCAGGCAGCGATCTGCCTGTCGCCGTAGCCGCCGGAACCGGAAGTCCGATTATGTCATATAATATTTTTATCTGTATGTACGTCACAGAAAATGAATTTAGAAAAAATGTATATCACGGAAGTAGTCTTATAAAGACAGCTGTGGAAATGGAGGTTGCTGCCTGCTAAGTGTATACTTTTTGCAAGCCATGATTTGCTGTGTTGCAAAGGAATGTGTCAATTGGCATCCATTGCTGAATTCCAAAACCTGGCAAAGTGAAGCCCTCAGGGCTAATTTCACTTCAGCTCTTGTCCTAACTTCAAACCATATGCCATTAATCAGTTCAGACTCCTGGAAGAGCTATTCGTCCCTTTCCTGTAACTTTGGCTTGAGAAGAAACAGGGCAGGGAAAGCATGCAGAACAGTGGCCATAAAAGGCATCTGCCTATTCTTCTCAGTAGTGAAGCATAATGTTGCATTTGTCTGTATATTTCTGCTCTGCCCTCATACTGAGTCATATGCATGTCTGTCTAGGGGAAGAACAGGGGGAAAGTGTAGGGTGCTCACAGAGTCACATGAATGGAAGGGAGGAGAGCAGAGAATGGAGCAGCCACCAACCTTCTGAGCCACAGCCTCTCCCAAATGGTGAGATTTTCTTTCCTTGATTTTTTTTTAAAAAAAATCTGAAGCCCCACGGCTGATCGACCCTATTTTCAATATGATCTTTTTCTCACAAACTCTGCCTGCCATAGTACATTTCATTCCATTTGGTTCAGCTTTTGAACGGTAGCCAAAGTCCTGCATTGTTAAGTATTTGTTATGTTTATTATTATGGTTTGTCACATAGTCAGACAGATGTTCAGACTGGAGTTGGCAATTTTGTCCACCTGTCTAGCCCTTCCCAAGGACAGAAGATAAGCAGATGGGGATGTTTGATGGTGTTAAAGGTATTATTGCAGGATGTAAGCTGTTCTGAGTAAAGCTGCCTTTTGCAATTGACGGATGGTGACTCTGTCAATGCCGATGGTGTTCAAGTGCTGCTCCGGTTGTTTTGGGATTGCACCCAAGGCATCTATTACTATTGGTACTGCCTCTGATTTCTTTTGCTACAGTCATTCTATTTCTATTTGCAAGATTTTGAATTTTTTTGCCCTCTTCTCTTCAACTGTCTCGAGGTGCTACCACCTCCACTATCCAGACTTGTCTTTCTTATTGACAATTGTTAAATCTGGCATGGTATGTGGCAGGTGCTTGTCTATCTGAAGTCTAAAATCCCAGAGCATTTTAGTTTCTTCATTTTCTATGACTTTCTCTATTTTATATTTTTATCTCACCATTTTTATACATACCTTAAGGCAGTGATGGTAAACCTTTTTCTTACGGTGTGCCAAAATTGTCTGTGCGCGCACTGTCGCACGCATGCCAACACTAATTAAATCCTCCCCACCCACTTGCACATGCGTGTGCGACCCCTCCCCACTGCATATGCACACACAACCCCCTCCCAGGCTTGGAAGCTTTTCTGAAGCCTGGGGAGGGCAAAATGGCCTCCCCTGTTCCCCCCGGAAGCTAGAAATGGATCATTTCTGAACTTCTGCTTGGCCGGTTTTTCACCCTCCTCAGGCTTCAGGAAAGCCTCCGGAGGCTGGGGAGGACGAAAAATGGTCCCAACGGCCCAACCGGAAGTTCAGAAACAATCCATTTCCGTCTTCTGGAAAGGCCACTGGGGGGGCCTTTCAGGAAAACCTCTGGAAGCCAGGGAGGGTGGAAAATGGCCCCAACGGCCCAACTGGAACTGTGGAAATGATATGTTTCCGGCTTCCAGAGGGCCTCCAGGAGGCCGGGGGAGGCCGTTTTCACCGTCCCCAAGCTTCAGGGAAGCCTCCGGAACCTGGGGAGGGCAAAAACGGCCTCCCCTGGCCCTCCGGAAGGTTGAAAAATCAGCTGGCCAGCACACACGGCTGGCATGCCAGCAAATATGGCTCCACGCGCCACCTGTGGCACGCGTGGCATAGGTTCACCATCACAGCCTTAAGGCAACAAACATATCTAATAATACCATTCCTGTCCCCACAACAACAACAAACGTTGGACTGAGAGAGACCCCTAAAGTCACCCAGTTGGCTTTCATGATTAATGGCAGCCTAGAACTCTGAGTCTCCTGGCTTTTAGTTTGGCATTTTAACCTCTATAGGTAGTCCTCGACTTACAATGGTTCATTTACTGACTGAAAATCCTGAAAAAAAGTGGCTTACGACAGATTTTCACACTCATAACCGTCACAGCATCTCCACGGTCAGATGCTTGGCAACCCATTCATATTTATGATGGTTGCAATGTCCGGAGGTCATGTGTTTACGTAACTTTGCAACCTCCTGACAAGCAAAGTCAATGGGGAAGCCCGATCCACCTAACAACTGTGTTACTGCAGTGATTCACCTCACAACTCTCAAGAACCCTTGTAAACTGGGGCAAAACTCACTTTATCAAATGTTTCCCTCAGCAAACAACAGAAATGTTTTGCTCAATTGTGGTCGTAAGTCAAGGACTCCCTGTGCACCAAGCGGAAAAGAAAAAACAAATAGTTTTATCTCCAACCCTCCGTTAGATTACAAGGAATAACGAGAGAAGGGAAAGGATCAAAGGAACAGAAGGGCCGCCTTTGATCTCGGCCCCGCCCACTTCTTGCTTCTGCCACGCCCACCGCATGGCTCCCAACAGATTCCCACCTTGAGGTAAACGTGGCTTTCCTCACCGTTGCTGGCAAACTGCAGCCACGTCGAATTAAGAGAAAGGAAGGGGGGGGGGGGAGAAGAAGGAAAGCTTCCGAATCGCCTCCCTGAATTCCTTCCCAGGACAGCAACTGCTCTAAACTTCTCCTTTACGGTTCTACCGTTTCTAAATCGCCTCCCTGCGTCTGACACAAGGCGTCTGCTGGCGCCACGAACGCCAAATATCGCTCACTCCTCGGCACTCGCCCGGCTCGTCTCCACTTCCTCAGAGAAGTTGGTTCTCTTGGCCCCACTTTGGCCGCGCTCTCAGCTCGCCGAATCTCCCTGCCATTTGCTCCAGCCCCAGGCGGCATTATTTGCTCGGCCGCCCGCCCTTCCTTTACAACACTCCCCATCCCCCCGGCTCGGTCCCTTCCCAGCCCTTTGGCAGCACAGCCCTCCGCCCTCCCCCGGCCCCCTTCTTTTCAGGAGCCTCCGCCGCCTTGGCGCGCTCCCTCAGGAGAACCTGGATTCCGCCTCCCCTCAGCGCTGCGGCTTGTGCAGGAGGAGGGCGCGGTGGGATTATCTCATCCCTCCTTTCTCCGCCCGGGAGAGAAGGGGACGCAGCCTCCGAGAAAGTTACCACAGTGCGGAGAGGAGGAAGCTACATTTTCTCTCCTCCAAGCAGCCGGGAGGGGGAAAAAAAGCGACAAGAGAGATCCCGGGATTCGAGCAGGGAGGGCGGCCCGGTGGGTGACTTTCAGCCGAAGGCTTCCAATGAATGAAGCGCTCGGGCGCTGTCAAGAGGTAAACGGAACGGACTTACCTGTTGGTCATCCCAGCAGCCGCGACCCCCAACATCGCGAAAGCCAGCGAGCAAGGGAAGCCCCCTCAGCGTAAACCAACTTTCTTCCCTCCCTTCCTGGCTGGTTCGGGCGCTCTTCGGCTTTCCCAGGCAAGTTCCGCGCAGCAGCTGCAGGCGGGGCCGCCCCCGCAAGGCAACGCAGGAAGCAGGAGGAGGGAGCCGGGAGGCGGCGGCTGAGGAGGCAGCGGCGGCGGGAGCAGCAATGGCGCGTCACTGCCCACACCAAGCCAGCCCTCCTCCGCGTCTCTTCCCGCGCCCGTGAAGAAAGGAAGGCCGGCGAAGTCTTCTCGGGACGGCTTGGTAAAGCAAATCCCCACCCCCCGCCTCCCAAACTCCCCGAGAGAGAGAGAGCGAGCTTCGGATGAGCGGCTGCGGCTTTCTGACCGTGGGAGTCTTTCTATGAGTTTTTTTCCCTAGCCATGCGAGAGAGAACTGACCACCCACCGCTGAAACGTTACCTCAACCCACAAAAAGGGCTGGACTAGAATTCATGTGTGTGTGTGTGTCGGTGTGCTTCTAGTGCACTTTTGAGTGGGGAGGGGGAGTTTACACACATGCACACACTCACTCACTCACAAATCCTAGACTGGAAGTTCTACAATGCGTGGAAAAGGTTTCCCTTCCTAAATCCTATTTAGGATTTAGGACGCTTCAAGGCAAATAATTATAAGCAGGAAACCTGGTCCAAATCATAAGAAATCCTTCTGGACATTTCTTCCTATTCTTAAAACCTCCCCCCCCCCCCTCTTAATGTCAGAGTTGTCATTTGGAAAGATCAATAATGGGTGGAGTCCGATGTTCCCATCTGAAGAATCTTGAAGAATAGAGATGGTAGTTGTTTTTCTGGATGTCCATTTACTTAAGAGTAAGTATTTCTGAATAAAGACTTTGATTACCTAAATGGCCTACTGAAGTCACTGAATTTTATTATTTTTGTGGTCTAGGTTACATCACCCTTTTAAAAAAGAAACCATTAAGACTCGGAATAGCAGTTTTGATATCTTTACATCGGTAGCATCTTCGTCCTTCAGGGATTTCAATAACCAGGACAAGAATACGTATTACTTAAATGTTTTTGAGAGCTGGTGACAGCAGTAGTATGAGCTTAACAAGAATTTAGATAAATAGTGTACTAATAGTTCAAGGTTACAAAGATTTGGAAGCAACTGCAACAACAAATACATGCCCAGAAGCAGTTATATACTTCCTTCTTAGCACAGCAAAAATGTCATCTAAAAAACTAAATGTCTCTAAACTGCTATTAAATTGAGCCTAATTGCATTTAACTAGAAGAATGATTATAATGGCAGTCTGAGGAGAGATTAGATAGAACGTAAATTGTGAGTGTAGCAATATGAGAGAAGGAATATCCACAGCTTGCAGACTGAATGAGTTGAAAAGTATTGGCATTCTAATTCATACAACAGATTTTCCAGAATAATGTTATAATAATAGAACAGCATTCAAACAAGATTTAAAAGTTCAGGTAAGTGATCATTCAAACTACCAGTATATACCATATTTTTCAGAGTATAAGATGAACCGGAGTATCACAGGCACCAAGGTTTTGAAGAGGCAAATTAAAAAAAAGTAGGTAGGTAGATAGACGGATAGAGAGGGAGAGAAAGAGAGAGAGTAGGTAGGTTGGTAGGGAGAGAGAGAGAGAGAGAGAGAGAGAGAGAGAGAGAGAGAGAGAGAGAGAGAGAGAGAGATACAGTAGATAGATAGGGAGAGTGTAGGCAGGTAGGTAGGGGGGGAAGAGAGAAATAAAGTAGGTAGTTAGGGAGAGAGTGAGTAGATAGGTAGATAAGAGGGAGAGAAATACAGTAGATGGGTAGGAAGAGAGAGAGTAGGTAGGTAGGGAGATGTTTCCAGGTGTATTTATCCATGTGTTGGAGAAGGAAATCACTGACAATCTGCAGCACCTAAGACTTTGTTTCTGCTGACACAGCACTTGATCAATGTAATTCTCATCAATCAGTTAAAGAGCTTTCCAAAAGGAAAAAAAAGTTTTTGCACTCTGCAAACCTCACAAAAAAGTCCCTTTTTTAAAAAAAACAAAAGCATGAATAGCCTTGGGGTGGGGGCAGAGTGCTGAGCAAAAAGGCCTGTTTTTTTTCAAAGACAGCCCCGTTTTTTGTCAAAAAAATTGCATGCATAGCCTTATGGAGGCTTATAGAGTGCTGCTGGAGGGGGGGGCAAGAAACAGCCCGGTTTTTGCTCATTTCTGCCCTCCCCAGCCCCCAGGAGCTCTCTGAAAGCCTCCATAAGGGTATGCACGGCCATTTTGGTGAAGGGCGGGGTTTCGGGAGGCAAAAAATGCTGTATTCGATGTATAAGACGCACTCAGATTTTCAGCCTCTTTTTTGAGGAAAAAAAGGTGTGTATTATACTCCGAAAAATACGGTACCCTACAAAATTCTGCAAGCATTTGGGAAAGTGAAGGTAGTAGATTTAGTTGCTTTTCACTGCACAGTGAAACTGCAGTTAGTCATTATGACCACAATTGAGTGCAAAATTTCTGTTGTTAAGTGAGACATTTGCTAAGTGAGTTTTGCCCCATTTTATGACCCTTCTTGACAAAGTTATTCAGTGAATCACAGCTGTTGATAAGTTAGTAACCTGGTTGCTAAATGGATCTGGATTCCCCATTGATTTTTTTCCTGTCAAAAGGTTGCAAAAAGTGATCACATAACCTTGGGACACAGGAACGGTCATAAGTATGAACCAGTTGCTAAGCATCTGAACTTTGATCACATGATCATGGGGCTGCTGCAGTTTGTAAGTGTGAAAAATAGTCGTACGGTACTTTTTTCAGTGCCATTGTAACTTTTAACGGTTACTAAATGAACTGTTTTAAATCAAGGACTACCTGTAATCAGAACTCTCATCACTCACTCACCTTTTACCACAGATATTCACATTTATTTACTTGGCACTTTGATGATTTAAGATAGTAGGAAGAAGGGCACAAAATATAAAAAACAAAATGAAAATAAATCAATATCAACATAACAATCCTGCAGTCGGAAAGGTAGTGGTATTTTAATCTTACCATTATATTTTAAAATGATGGATTAAAAACCAAACTGAAAACACAAAGCCATTCAATGCTCTGAAGAATTCCCTTGAGCATCTGGTATACAGAGTTGGAAAAGGCCCTTTTGAGAAAAAGGCTTTTGCAATTTTCATCTCGGAGAGTAGTAGTTCAGCTGGAGCGTTACCTTAAAATAATCTAATTCAAAACCGCACAAAGCACCTGGAAACATATACAGGGGAAATAAACAGTCATCATTCACCGTGTTAAGATTTTTAGTTTGGAGGTACCGATGCCTTCTTAAACCAAATTCGACAATTGAAGCAACGTCCTGAATAAAAATCTTATTCACTCCATCCCAGCCAAAATGTAGATATCTGCATGCAGAATCTACTGCACAGTACATGTATGTGTATGCATTCACATGTATGTGCACCTTCAAGTAAATTATTTAACTCCTGGTGACTGTCTTAACTAGTCCCTGCAGTTTTCTTGGCAAGGTTTTTCTGCAGTGGCTTGCCATTGCCTTCTTCCTAGGGCTGACACAGAGGGACTGGCTCAGGGTCACCCAACCGGCTTTTTACCTAAGGCAGGACTAGAACTCACATTATTCCAGTTTCTAGCCTGATTCATTAACCACTGTACTATCAAATATTTATAATTATACAATTTAATATTTATTACATGATTTTATACACATTCATAGAATATTGTAAGTATTGAGTGTTGTAAGTCGAGGACTACCTGTACTACATTCTAAGTATTTCCCCTGAGTAGAAATCAAACATATGTTTTGTATTTTTTAAAACAAGGCCTTAATATATGTATTTTACTGTATTAGATTTAGCTGTTTCTGGATTCTAGAATTACTTTAGGTAACTCGAATCTTAAAAGAGTAAAATAAAATAATAAACAGAGGAAAGCATGTACATCGAGACAAACTCCACATCAGAGGTGGGATTCAGCCGGTTCTCTCCAGTTCGGGAAAACTGGTAGCGGCGGCTGTGGGAGGCTCCAACCCGAGGCCCCGATGTAATGTGTGAGCACTGCGCATGCGCAGATGAGGCAAGTGTGAGCAAAGCAAGCGAGCGTGCTCACATTTGCAAACTGGTAGGGAAGGTAAGTGAATCCCACCTCTGCTCCATACATTATGAAAAGTGCACTCAACAGGATATCACACCAATGTCTGGAAAAAGTCAGTTTTTAAAGACTTTGCGAACATCATCAGGGTAGGAAAAACATGGATACCTGCATAAATGTTTCCTCTGACTTTGCATCATAATTCCAAAATCTTCCCTCAAGATCTGTTTCCAACCACTTCTAAATCAATCTGAGAATTGAATCCATAAAGCTTTTCTTTTGTATCACAAGCCATTCCAAACCATTCTATGCTCATGCAAACGGTTACCACACTGTGAGAATCTTGAGATCATTACAGTATGACTTGAGCCTCAGATTTCATTGCATTTGGAGGAGGAAAAAACCACTTAAAAGTACATCAAGCTGATGGTTAGGAAATGGTTGTACATGTAGCATGTTGGTGACACAAATTTTATTTACAACGATTGTCTCATCATCTTATTCTACAGCTGAAAGAATCAAGGGAATGAGATATCCAACAAATGTTCGGACTCCCAGATGGCTCCTGCCGGACATTTTTTTTCAATATACAATCTGGTAAATCCGTGGCATGGATATAGAGCCACAAAAAGTTTCTACCCAATTTTAATGGCATTTGGTATGATGAATAGAATTTATCTTTTAATTTCTCTGCAAGCTAATACTTAAGATGTTTTATCGTGCTATGTCTCATATCTGTATTCATTGAGCCCACTTGCTAGAAATGATTGAGTCTTCACCCAAATAATTTGGAATGCTCTGAAATAAAACGTGGAGAGTAAACATGTACACAGATTTAATTTTTGAAGGGATCTGAAAAAGAATGGAAATACCACCATATGAGAGTCTGCAGTGAGCCCTTCAGAGAATTAGCCATGCATGTTGACATTTCACATTGTATTTGAAGGAGTGAAAGCAGATTCATCTGTTTCCTAAAATAGCTCTTTAAAAGGTAGGCATGACCGAGTGATGTATTATGCCCCACTGAAGAAAAATAGAGCAAGATTACTCTTAATATATTGACAAAGGTATGTTAGTGATCACTTTGACTTCCTTTCTGATTCACTGCCAATGTTCAGTCTGAACTTTACTAAAGATCCACCTTAAAGAGTTCTATTTCAGCCAGTTGCCTGGGGAATAAGCAAAACAAAACAGCTAAAATGGAATATTGCCCTTCATTACCCCACCCATCCAAATCTATGTTTTAAAGTATTTATGCATGAAACAAACCTTCAGGATTCATGCAGAAATTAAGTAGCATCCTATGTTGATTCCTGTATTAGTATTAAAGAACTATTTGTTTAAAATATTAGATGAGTGTTCCACAAACCTAAATACATTATGTTAGTATATAACTGATGATGGGCTCATATGTAGAACACTGCAACTTCTATAGTATTTAAGGGGTATTTTCTGTTAGTGTAACACATTAGCTTTAAGAATATTTATGGCAGTAATCCAATAACTTTGACACAAAAGTCAAAGTTATGCAGCTGTGCAGTATTGGCAGCTCCTGATGTTCTTAGTAGGTATTTGGTAAGAATCCAAAAGACACATAAACCCAAGTCAGTAACTCACAACTGACACATCACAGCCACATGTGAACTAAATATATTGCAATATACTCCATCTCCATCTGTATCTTCAAATCCACTTTCTCTTTAAATATCTCAGGTGCTTTTTGATGCATGAGAAAGGCAATCTGAACGAATGTGTTTTCTAAGGGAAGTTGGGGCTATTGTTCTTTAGTTCCTCCAGTTTGAACAAGAACCTAAGCATTTTTTTGATGATGATGGGAAACATAATGAAAACAATTTTGGACCACTGTCCTGCTAACATTGATAAGTATCAAATAATCAAAAATATTTGTGCAAATTCAAAAAGATGTAGTCCAGAGTTAGGCTACTTACTCTAGTCAAGTGTGTGGAAATGGCAATTTTACTGTCTTTACAAAAGCAATTGTTCCTATCTGAACTGTATAATTTTCCACTGGTCCCAACACGATCCATAATTCTATTGCACCAGCAGAAGATAAAAAGTTTGTCCACATTTGTGTTCCTACTTAAGGTTGCGGAGGAGTCAGTATTGAAGTTGTTGTCCTAGCACTACTGTTCAAGAGGAGAAACAGAGGGAAGTTTCAAGTGATCTTGTTGAAAGTGATAAAAGTAGTCCTCAACTTACGGTGACAATTGGGATCATAAAATGAAGCAGTTGTTAAGTGAGTTGCATCCAATTTTACAACCTTTTATGCTGCGGTCATTAAATGAATCACATGGTTGTTGAGCAAATCCAGCTTCCCCCACTGACTTTGCTTGTGGGAAGCTCCCTAGCAAGGTTGTAGATGGTGATCCAGAACTCTGCAACCATCCTAATGTGCCTGTCCCCAAGCAGCTGAACTTTGATCACATGACTTGAGGGGGGAGCACTGCGATAGACAGAAGTGCAAGGACTGGTTGTAAGTCGCTTTTTTCAGCACTACTGTACCTCTGAATGATGGTTGAACAAATGATCAGAAGTTGAGGACTACTTATTTGGGACAGGGAATTTGACAAGATAGTCTCGGTTCCCACTTCAAAATGCATGGAAGACTTTAAAGCAGGGCTGTCAAACTCCCGGCCAATGGGCTGGATGCATCACACACTGGTCACACCCGGTTTAGTGAAGGGGGGGAAGTCCCAATACATCATGTGATGCCGTCACAACGTGACTTTGATACCCCTGCTTTAAAGTATGCAGGTGACCAGTGACAGTTAATATCTGTCTTGGTGATAATGTTATATTTAATTATAGAATTCTATTATTTTCCATTTTGGTCTATTAACAAAGTAATTTTTGTTCCTCTATAGCTGCAGTGTACATTTTCTGTTCCTGCAGTATTTCCATATAATATTTTTTGCATTAGTGCGGTCCTTAATTTGACACAGGTGATTAAAAATGGGCTATAACATTCTAGATCAGTGGTTCTCAACCTGTGGGTCGGGACCCCTTTGGGGGTTGAACGACCCTTTCACAGGGGTCGCCTAAGACCATCAGAAAAGACATATTTTCAAAAAAATACAGAAAACATAAAATAATTTTATGGTTGGCGGTCACCACAACATGAGGATCTGTATTAAAGGGCCGCGGCATTAGGAAGGTTGAGACCCACTGTTCTAGATAAAGTTCACCAATATTCTGTGATATTTCTCTATGTATAGCTTTGATGGTTCATATAAAGTATTGTCTAACTGCCTTCCTCTCTCTTTTTAAAGATGCAACAGGAAGCTATCGTAAATTGTGCTAAAATTACCTGGGAGAAGATGACATTTTTTCATTTGCTCTTCCATCAGCTGAAGTGGAGTTCCCCAATGTTTCCGGCTTTGCGGACTGGGGTGGGGGAGAAATAGTTTGCACATGTGCACATGCACTCTCCCATTTCTTACTTGAGAATGAGCTTGCATACATGGCCCAGTTTCAAACCACTTACTGTTCACTAGTGGGCCGCAGCCCACAGGTTTGGGACCTCTGAGCTAAAGCATAAACTCATAGGGGAGGAGTCAATCGAAATGTATATATATAGGAAGCTACTACATTAAAACTATGCAATAGCTCAGAACATATTTTACTCAGATGACACTTCTTAATCTAAGATAACTGTTCCTGTTTGAATGCTTTTGCTTCAGTAGGAAATAGAAAACACATGTGGAGGCTAATCCAAAACAGTTAACAATTACATTAAGAAAAAGCACTGAGGCATCACTTTTCTGTGTTGGTTGCTTAAATCCATTCAAATTATGTTTCATCTGGTATTATCTTGCAAACAGGCAAATAGTTTGGCTATATCTACAACAATGTTTTCTAAAGAAACCACATACAGAGAGCTCAGAATGACTCTTTAGAGACTTCAGTGACAAATCAGCCAAACTGGAAAGGACAAGAAAGCAAAACTTCTCCACAGAATACATTACAGACAGGAATATAGCCATGTAGCTAGGCTTTGAGAAAGTACATTGGATATTATGTCTGCTCCCTTTTGTAATTTGCAACTTTGGTAATAAATTCAGATTTGAAAACAAGGCTATCCTCATCAGTATTTCAGTTTGGTCATGAGATTTAACTAATACAATATTCTGCAAAACAAAACTGAAAAGTCTCAAGTCCCTTCAATTAGAAAAGATGAACCATAATATTTATGAAATAAGAATGTAGTCAATTCTTGGCGAATAAATTATACCAGAAAGGGGTGTGGTTTAGATGGTTGATGCCTGAAGGGATGCTGATATTCTGGGAGGAGACAAGAATCAGAATCAATACACCCATAGAGGCTCAGGCCTTTATGGAAAAAAATAAAGCGAACCTAGAAAAAACAGAAGACTCTACAACGGTCACACAGGACACGGGAGGGGCCGGAGCTCTGCCAGCGGGGGGAGAAGGGGCAACACTAAGAAAGCTCAGATCACAAAAATGAATAAGAAAATCACATTGTTATAAACAGACCGAAAGTACCGTATATACTTGAGTATAAGCCGACTCGAGTATAAGCCGAGACCCCTAATTTTACCCCAAAAAACTGGAAAAAGTTATTGACTCGACTATAAGCCGAGGCTGGGAAATGCAGCAGCTCACGGTAAATTTCAAAAATAAAAATACAGGTAGATAACAATAAAATTGCTTTAATTGAGGCATGTGGAAAAGAGGCTCACTCACTATTCATGCATCCTCTCGTAATACAGATCATCAAATAAAAAGCTCTTCTCTCTTGAAGGGAGAAAGGCGGCGTGTTGAGGGATAACGAGAGGGAGACTACATTTCCCAGAACGCTTTGCCTAGGAGCTTGCTTTTGGATTGGCCGCCGCCCGGCCCAATTCGGGCCGGGAAAGTGGCGTGGATAACGGCCGCTAGCAGGTAGACGGGAGGTATTGAAGGGCACTGTTGGGAAGCCATGGTATCGCTACGGCTCTTAAGGCTGCACCTGTCTGCGGGGAGCTGCCTCCTCTTCCTCCTTTGTTTCCAGTTCGGGGGAAGCCAGAAGAAGAAGGAGGTAGATCCCTCTTCACCTGCCCCATCTTTCCTTCTTCCCTGGGAGCATCGATAAGACTGGGCAATTGTGTTCCCCACCCTTCCCTCCACGCTGCTGGCGCCCTTGCTTTATTTGAGTGCATCGCTGCTGCTTTCCTTTCTCGTCCCCACTTATGCCATTCTGAGTCCTCGCTTTCCTTGCCCTGTGAGCGTTTTGTATTTTACGCCCACCGCTGCAACGCCACAGCGTCCTCCCGCTCCGCCTGGAGCGCCCTGGGAAGCCGGCGGTGCTGCGCTCCGTCTGCCCGCCGCTGCAACGCCACCGCGTCCTCCCGCTCCGCCTGGAGCGCCCCGGGAAGCCGGCGGCGCTGCGCTCCGTCTGCCCGCCGCTGCAACGCCACCGCGTCCTCCCGCTCCGCCTGGAGCGCCCCGGGAAGCCGGCGCCTTCCCGAAGCCCCCGGTGCGCCTCCCACCCCCGCGGCACCTGCTTCCCTTCAGTCGAGCCTTTTCCCGCTGCCCTTCGAGCTCCTCCTCGGGAGGAAGGCAGGAGGCCAGCATGGAGAGGGAAAAGGTCCAGGCGGAGCGGGAGGACGTGGTGGTGTTGCAGCGGCGGGCAGATGGAGCGCAGCGCCGCCGGCTTCCCGGGGCGCTCCAGGCAGAGCGGGAGGACGCGGTGGCGTTGCAGCGGCGGGCAGACGGAGCGCAGCGCCGCCAGCTTCCCGGGGCGCTCCAGGCGGAGCGGGAGGACGTGGTGGCGTTGCAGCGGCGGGCAGACGGGCATAAAATACAAAATGCGCACAGGGCAAGGAAAGCGAGGACTCAGAATGGCATAAGTGGGGACGAGAAAGGAAAGCAGCAGTGATGCACTCAAATAAAGCAAGGGCGCCAGCAGCGTGGAGGGAAGGGTGTGTTACCCCTGCCCCCTCCTTCTTCGCCGTGCTTTTGAGGAGCCATGAGGCCGTGGGAGCCAGTAGGAAGGTGGCGGAGGGGGTGGGAGCGATCCCGGAAGCACCGAAGCCTCGGTGTTCTTTTTTTTTTTTGTTCACTGGAGTATAAGCCGAAGTGGATTTTTCAGCCCAAAAAGTGGGCTGAAAAATTCGGCTTATACTCAAGTATATACGGTAATAATGAAATTATATCTAGACTATATATTATAATATATAAGTTGATTGAAAGTTTTTTATAGAATTAATATGCTGATTTTATACGATTTTGTATTAATGTTTTATACACAGATGTATCTTATGAGTTTGGAGGGAGGGGGCGTCTGCCATACTTGCAACTGCCAAAATTTGTATACCATTCCACCTACCCTTTTCCTTATAAATGTTTTAAAAAACCAATAAAATTTTCTGAAAAAAAAAAAAAGAATGTAGTCAATTCTCAGCCATAAATCGCAGATCTATTACTATGTAAATTTTAAAGGAAATACAATAAGATTAGAGGAGGGAAATCCAGTAGTATAATTCTCCTTTTATTAAAAAAATGCCTTTTATTTTTTAATAAAAGGAGAATATGGTGGAATGTTTAAATATGTGTTTGGAAAAATAAGCACACAAGTTGTACTGTGGTGGAACAAGGGTGATTTTGTTCCTCTACATTCCTCTTCTCTCTCATCATTGTCAGAATGTTAACTTTTAAGAAGGGTATCAATGGAAATATCTGCTCCATTGAGATGATGATTTATAGATGTAGCCACTGGCCATGATGCTAGTCATGATGATGTCCAAATAATGTACAGCATTTTGTCATTACATCAGCATGCAAATGACATGATTATGTAACTAGCTCTGTAATGTCTGACCCTTATATCTACAATGTGTCATTTGCATGTTATGACACATGCTGTTACCTCCCAGCACCATCCAGTAGTCACAGATATATATATCTCTCTCTCCTCTCGCCTTCTCTCTCTCTCTCTGCCAAGACAGAAAGAGTTTCACTATATCCAGTGAATATTTGGAAGTGCTCCTGGGACAAGAAAATTGTGCCTTTAAGTTTGTTTTTCTATTTTTGTGGAAACAGCTTTACATACTTTAAAAATAGCAGTTCAATTAACTTTTACAAAATACCACATTTTGCATCTATTATTTTAATTTGGAATCCCTGCCCTGTCACATTACCCAAAATCTTTCTCTGTAGTGTAAAATATATTTAAGGCACGTGGATAATAAATTACATTTACAAGTTTTGCATTTTAATATATCGAACATACAACCGAAAGTGAAAAGTAATAAACAGAGATATATGTATACTTTATTCACAGTCTGAAATTATTTAAAAAAAGGATTTGAAATGACCAGACAATTTCATATTGTCACAGCTATTAATAAAAGTGTGCAGATAAGGAAATAATCAGTAGCAAGTTTACAGGTATGCTAATTCTGGCATTAGTAAACTATTAATGATGGTGCAGAAATTTTCCTTCTCAGTTTAAGCATGTAATGTACATGATAGGGGAGAAGTCAAATTATTGACTTGTGAAATTCATACTTTTTAAAAAGGAAACGACACAACCAATTCTAATATACGTTATAGTGGCTGTCCAGTTCCACCATTAACATATAAAATGTTTCTTTTCAGTAGTAATAATTGTGTGACATTTCTTGATCATATCAGAAGTCTATTTGCTTAGCCTTGATAGCACTGACAGTAGGAGAGACAAAAGCTAAGCAGCCTTTCTTTACAAGTCAGCACATTTTTCATCATCCTGGTCTCTTCTAAATGTGTTGGAGGTGAATGAACGACAAAATTAGTGACAAACTTTAATATGTCAAGCAACCTTCACCACTCATTGCTCCTCAGATATTCTCTTTCAATTCTTTGAGACCACACTGGCTAAGAATTCTGGGAAAGGACCTCCAACACATTAAGAGGAGACCTGGACGATGAATGTTGTGGCTCACCTGTGAAGAAAGCCTGGGATCTGATAACAGACACAATACTTAGTTTTCCCTCTCTTACTCTCAGTGCTATCAAGACTAAGCAAAGAGACTCCTGATATGATCAAGAAATGTTACACAATTATTACTATTGAAGAGAAATGTTTTATACACTTAAACTAAGCTCACTTTCCAAACATTTTCAGAATGGTGGAACTGGACAGCCACTACAGCATATGTAGAAATGTGTTGAACTAGACAGAAGAGCTAAGGGCTGTATTCTCATGTTATACTTCAATGACGAGAGATGTTTTCTCCTAACTCTTATGTCTGAATGTCTATGAAAATTGATGATGACCAACATATTTTGTTGAATAGGCATTTTTGAAATGGCCTTGCCATTAAAATGTCATCTCTTAACAACTAAATATTTCTTCTTCCATATAATAATTACACTATTTTCAGATACAGGATATTCATTGGAGCAAGGTGGTGAATAGGCACTAAATCATTTCTCTCAAGAAGAGTTATTTCCAAAATTTCAGATTTCATTCACAGACACCACAGGGCACAATAGCATCAGCAGTTTTTTCCCTATAGACAACAAGATAATTGTTTCTTAATCCACTTTGATCTTGTGCTGGACTCCAGCAGTAACCCATTTGACAGCACATACAGCTGGATACCGAGGTATTCTTTAAACAATAAGTTGCCCCAACCCCAACAGCTTCAATCACATTTATTCAAATAAATGGATTTTAAATTATTAATGGATCTTAAATTTTGTGAGCTCTAAATCCAAGCTTCTATGCATGTCAGCATCTTTTTTGTGCACATTACACAAAGAGATCCAACTCTGAAGTAGAATGCAGATAAAGAACAAGGGTCACAAAGGTAAATCTGGATGTGACAAAATGGTATCTTGACAAACCCATAAAAACTACATTTCAATATTTTTTCTTTGGCTAACATCAACTTAGATAATCCCAAGCAATTATATTTTGGATTCATCATTCATAGCAAAACATCATTTTTAATCTTTAGATACTACTAACATAAGCAAAGTTTCAATGTTTCCTTTGAATGATAGTAGAATGCAGTTTCCAACTGATTTTTAAATGATGCATATTTGTTTTCAATTTGATTTTTAAAAGTTTGCTCTTAGTCTTTTTCAAGTAGTGATTGAATGGAAAATGGAATAATCTGTCAAAGCAGTGTCCCAAGACAAAATGTATATTATTAGTCTAAAGAATCATTAAATAAGCTTGGGAAATGTCTTGCTGTTAAAATAACGTCAATGTGCAGAAGACATTCACTTTATTTTTGCATTCGGCTTCCAGTTCCAGAAGAATAAGCATTTTAAAGCTCAGCAAAATCTTCTCTCTCTCTCTTTAGTTTGAGGTACTAAAGAAAGCTTCAGACAGCATAGGAAGTCTGTAGTCAGCATTTTCTGTCAATGATAGGCTTACCACAGATCACCATACTGAATCATACTTCTCCTAGACAGATAAAAAGGAGGAATGCAAGTGGTAGCTCAGCCAAAGTTAATATCCTCTAGATCAGTGTTTCTCAAACTTGGCGACTTTAAGTCCTGTGGACTTCAACTCCCAGAATCCCCCAGCCAGCATAGCTGGCTGGGGAATTCTGGGAGTTGAAGTCCACAGGACTTAAAGTCGCCAAGTTTGAGAAACACTGCTCTAGATGTTTTGAACTGCAACATATAGAATTCCAAGGCTGAATGTTTTAGAAGTTGTATTGAATCTACTGTGGAGGATAGCAGATTATGGAAGCCTCCTACTGCCAGAAATTCCAACCTGGGAGGGTGTGTGTGTGTGTGTGTGTGTTTGTGTGTCTACAACGTACATAATTTTGCTCTGTGAAAGCTTACATATTCATTTTCATGAATGACACAGTCACAAAGTATGCTATGCAAAATTGTCTCACCAGTCAATGAAAAGGATAGCTCTTGCTAGGAGGGAAGTTCACTGAAAACCTCCATACTTGCCCTAAACAAGGAGTCCTGAAACTACAAGATATTACTCCAAGTCCTTTAACAAGTCTCATTTCGAATGTTATTATTTCTTAAAAACAGAACAAAAAAAAACAAACAACTGAGGCAGTTGTGGGAAAACCCCAAACAAAAGTTACCCGGCTATATGCTTCATTTTTGTGGTTGAAATTCTTCCCAGTGCAGCTGCCGATTTTGCATGCCCAAACAAGGAAAACTCATCGGAGTCCGGACCAGCTGTGTAAATATGATGCCCATCCAGAAGCTTGGGACAGGGTCTCTTCGTCACCTTACAAAACACAACACAACCCATATTGGTTTTAAATATCCGGCCCCAGATTTAAATGACAAGACATAAATCACAATTCAAACTTTTAAGAAATTACACTATACCTTAAATGTGTACACTTGAGAAGATTAGTTTGATTAGAATCACCAATGGCAGGAGAGCTTTACTTTACTTTACTTTTATTTAGATTTTTATACCGCCCCCTCTCCCCAAAGGGACTCGGGGCGGTGTACAGTCAAATAAAAACACATCAATAAATAGAAAATACAAACACAAAGAGGAGGCAATAAGGAAAACTGTACATATCTAAAGCAAAGCAGTTAAAAACAATATTTAAATAACCCTAAAAATACCCAATTAAAATATCTGCCAGGAGGTAGAATAAACTATGAATGGGCCAGGCCGGCTAAACGGAACAGGTGAGTCTTCAGTTTTTGTCGAAAGGAGCGGAAGTCGGTGGTGGTTCTGATATCGGGGGGGAGGTCATTCCAGAGGGTTGGGCCCATCACAGAGAAGGCTCTACTCCTAGGCGCCGCCCGTTGGCATTGCTTAGTGGACGGCACCCGGAGGGACGGCCTTCCCTGTGAGAGCGAATCGGTCGCAGGGAAGTGTGTGGTAGGATGCGATCCCGCAAGTACCTAGGTCCTGAGCCATGGAGCGCTTTAAAGATAGTAATTAACACCTTGAAACGCACTCGAAAGACCACAGGTAGCCAGTGCAGCTCGCGCAGGAGCGGTGTTACGTGGGAGTACCTAGTACTCCCCATAATAGCCCGCGCGGCTGCGTTCTGGACTAGCTGCAGTCTTCGAGCGCGTCCCAAGGGAAGCCCCATGTAGAGGGCATTGCAGTAGTCCAGCCGAGACGTCACCAGTGCATGAGTGACCGTGCGTAGGGCATCTCGGTCCAGTAGGGGGCGCAATTGGCGCACCAGGCGAACCTGGTGGAACGCCCCCCTTGCCACGGCTGCCACATGGTCATCCATTGACAGCCGGGCATCTAGGAGGACGCCCAAATTGCGCGCCCGTTCCACAGGGGGCAATTGCTCGCCCCCTATGGTCAGTGATGGAATCAACTGACTGAACCGGGGTGCCGGTAGCCACAGCCACTCAGTCTTGGAGGGGTTGAGCTTGAGTCTGTTGTCCCCCATCCAGACCCCCACGGCTTCCAAACACCGGGTCATCACCTCGACAGCCTCGTTGGGGTGGTCTGGGGTGGAAATGTACAGCTGCGTGTCATCAGCGTACAGATGATACTCCACCCCAAAACCACAGATGATCTCCCCCAGCGGCTTCACATATGCATTGAACAGAAGGGGCGAGAGGACCGACCCCTGAGGCACCCCACAAGTGAGTGACCTCAGGGTCGACCTCTTCCCCCTTGCCAACACACATTGCGTCCGGTCAGCCTATGTTAGCCTATGATAGCAAATGACCAGGATGCATCCGATAGCACCTTTACTGACTAACATATTGAATTGAAGGACATCATTTTTGTGAGTGGAAGAGATCCAGCAGATTTAAGCAAGAAATATCAAGAATCTGCCATGAAACAGGCACTCGCTTGGTCCATACAGATCTATTGGATAATGATTTTAAGGCACTTTTGCTCAATGTTTTTTTAAATGAATAAATTAATAAATATTGAGAAAGAAAATCACTCTATAGTAGAATGTTTTGAATAATTTGAACATAAGCAGTCACAGATGGTTTCTTAGGAGCAGCAGTATAGACTGTACTATTGCGTTTGTTAAATAGTCTTTTTTCAACAGTGTCAAATACAGGAAAACAATGGTTGGAATTAGTTGCAGATATATTCAAACAAATGTTACCATGTGTCCCTTCCTTTAACAATGCTAGTAGTAGCAAAACAGACTGGCATACCTTGAGCAATTGCAACAAGTTTTCCTTTTTCTTCTGGGCTTAGTTGCAACATGGTGTCTATTACTGGAAGAAGTCTCTGTCTTTCACTGCCTGATTTTAGAAATATAAACTGCAATAGAACATTCTTCAAATACTCCAGATTAGCAAGAGATTTCTCTCGTTCCTGGTTTCTTTCTAATCGCCTTATTTCACTTTTAAGAAGCTGAGAAGGAAAAACAAAAACAAAAACCCAAAGAAATATATTTCTCAGAACGAAGACAAGAAAGCACAGAGTTTATCAGGCCAACTTATGCTAGAAAAATAGCCCTGAAAACAATATAAGCAGGTATTCCATGTTGAAACATCCAAGATAAATATGGTGCAACCATGAATACGTGATTGTGGACTTTCAGGTATTGCTGAATAAATTTCTCACAATTCCTAATCATGTGTCTCAGGCTAAAAGGAATAAAACTCACATTTCCTGATTTCTCATATAATAAATTCCTTCGCTGTCAAGCAAAGATTAACTGAGAACACCAACGATCTTCAAATCTGCCAGGGACTTGGCACTGTGTTCCTTCTGATTTCAAGGGTCCCATCTGATGGCAAAATACAGAAGCTTCTCTTGAGTTGTAGGGGTAACAGCACATCTATTGGAGCCGTGGTGTCACAGTGATTAGAACACAGTATTGCAGGCTAACTCTGCTCACCGCTGGAGAGGAGTTTGTTCCTGAACAACTCAAGGTTGACTCGGCCTTCCATCCTTCCGAGGTCAATAAAATGAGGACCCAGATTGTTGAGGGAAATATGCTGACCTTTGTAAACTGCTTAGAGAGTGCTGTAAAGCACTATGGAGCAGCACATGAGTGCTATTGCTATCACTTTTTTAGGCCTTAACAAAATAACTGTCATGGCCAGGTTCTGAGGAAGAGTTGGAACCGGCACTGGCCGATGGAGACGGCACATCTTCCTTGGAATGCTTGGAGAGGCCAGGGGCTGGGGACGATGGGGATTGGGGAAATTTGCCTTTGTCATGAACAATTGTTTATTTTGGTTTACACTCCCCTGGCTTTGACTAGTGCTCTTGCCCGTGACTTGGCTTTGCATATCCCAGGTTCTATACAGCCATAGTTCTTTATCAGATGACAAATTCTACATTTTATAAACACATTGAAAAGCTGAACCCCAATTATTTTTAACATACGTATTCATTTGAAACCATAATGGATAACAGACCAGGACGAAATCATATGTCTTAATTTAGTAGTTAGACAAATGTAGACTTCTTAACTAAGAAATTTAATGTCCATCTCTTTTTAAATATCTTGAAGGATTCTAAACATTATTTCAGGAGCAAAATTCTGTAATGGGCAACTTCTCTCCCCTCTTCCATCCTTCTGTATTTTATTTGCTTATTTATCCACAAAATTACCTGTTGCCCAACCAACGAAACCTCTAACAAGAGAATCACTACTTACAGGAATAGGAGTCAAATGAAGGATGGCATGATAGTAGAGTGTGTGAATTATTGTTGTGTAAATAAGAGCAAAATGTCATCAACTTCACATATACTTTAAATCTAAGTTGAAGCATGGTAAGTACAAGTCTGCTAACCTTAATTTGTTCCATTAGGATGACATTGGTTGCTTCTGACTCACGAAGCAATCCACTTAAGTGATCAGCACTCTTTGATGTTGTGTTTAACTTCTGGACCAACTCTTGTTTTGTAAGTTCTGCTTCCCATTGTGGAGGTTCTAAAATTGTTTCCAAAAAGCAAATTTCTGGTTAGCTCAGTATTTTTTTTAACTATATGGATTCCAATGTATGGCTGTAACCAAAAATAGTATGCATTTTACACTTATTTTTTAAAAAACATTAAAGTCCAAATTTCCATTCTTACTGGTGCAAACAATATCAAAAGCAAACCTTTTTTAATTTATGAACCTTCAGAATGCTAGCCATCAGTTGTCTATGTATTACATAATTTACATTAGCCACAACTGTTTTAATTAGTTAACATTATAAAAATAATATATGAAAATTCTACATCTGTTTAGAATACTATTAATTGGCACCATCAATTTAAGAACAACAGAGATTTGTAAGACAAGCTACTTTATCACAAAATGAAACTTAGATGGGGGTTTGTTCACTTCTCTGCTTCTCTGTATCTCTAACTGTAGCACAATGTTTCCCAGAATACTCGGGAGTTGACGTCCACACACCTTAAAATGGTTAAGATTGGGAACACTGCTGTAATGGATGATGCAAAAGACCTCCAATACAAGGTAGATGAAGAAACTTGCACAATGAAAGGCTATTTTGACAAAAATAGCCAGGCCAAGGCCATTCTCCAAAATTCAAAAACAGTCCAGCAAAGGGAGCATTTGAATATCCATGGAGAAATGTAAACAAGGTTATTTCCATAATAATATGTAACCTAATGATTCACGGGCAGAGTAGCAGTTACTCTATCATAATAATTTTTCTACTGGTTATATTTTAAATGCATAATATATTATATTTCATTTGTTGCTGAGCTATAACATATTCCAAATGAATGATTCTGATAATATGTTAGAAACAAACTCTAATCTGCCATGCCCCACTGTATGGCCATCTTACCAAATTTCATTTCTGGAGTATTGAGAAGCTGTTCCAAGGATGGTACATGGGTACTGGCAGACGACACAGACTCTGTGTCCGTGGTTTCCATTCCTTCACCTTCTTCTCTAGTTACAGCATGCACGTCAAGAAGAGGAAGGTCAGTGCTCCTTCTTTCTCGCAAACTTTTGGTTGATAGAATGGAAGGAACAGAATCTGAAAAACAAATGAATAGAAAATAATTGAGACTATTATTTGAGAGTTACAAGAGCATTAGAAAATTACCATATTTTTCGGAGTGTAAGATGCTCCGATAGCATTAGTTTTGGGGGAGGAAAAGAAGAAAAAAAAATCTGCCTTTGCCTATCAGCATCCATCCATATTCATCTAGCTAGCGTCCTTGCAGCAAGCAGCAAACAGCCTGGTCAGCTTCAGCACGTTATCGCAGCCTGATTCAGCACGAGCAGCTTATTGGCGGTTTGATTGGCCTCCCAGAATACCACCAAGCTCTTTCAGGCTGTTTGCTGGATCGCCCCAGCCCATCACAGCTTCTGTGTGTCATATTTTGGCTTCCGCGCATTGCATTTTTGGCCTCTGCATACCTGTTTTAGACCTGTTCCAGTCTGCGGGGATTGGCACAGCACATTGCCGCTGATCACTGAGGAGGCCAAAGATGGGGCATTCAGAGACTGAAAATACGACACATGGAGGCGGTGATTAGTGGCAATGTGCTATGGTGATCCCTGCAGGGGATCAGGTCTAAAATGGAGCATACAAAGCCCAAAAACGGGATGCACAGAGGCTGAAAATGCCCGAAGAGTGGGCGGGGCTTCGGCAACATTAGCTGTATAAGATGCACAGACATTTCCACCAACTTTTTTTTGGGGGGGGGAGTGCGTCTTATACTCTGAAATATATATAGAACATAATAAAACAGCATCAAAAACATCAAGTAGCTTTCCACAGAGCTGCTCCAAAATATTTTAGGAAAATCAATCACTACTCGTTTTTATTGCAAATGAAGCCATTGCATTAAATTATCAATTATACACAGTAAATTACTCTTTCAGATGCCTTTAACTTTGCTACCTGAACTAAACTGTCTTCAACTGAATCTTCCCAGACCATAATAAAATAAGTCACTTGATTTAGTGACAAAAATTAAATTTCACCTTAAAATCATTTATTTAAATGCATGTGACTTACCAAGAGAATAATCTTAATTTAAATTTTGGCATATGAGTATAGTGGATTAGGTAGCCTTGATGGAATTTACATCCCCTCCCCCCACAATGAAAAATGGATCACTGCTTACTTTTGATGCTTGGCTCACTTTGGAGTTGAAAAAGCTGGGCTTCAACTTTAGACAGCTGCTGTTGTAATGTTTCCACTGTCTTTCTGTGGTCCTCTTGAAGATGTCTGACTTGATCCCGGAAGCTATTCCGAAGAGCTTCATTCTGGGCTGTCAGCTGACTCACAATCTGTGCATGTTCTGACTTTATTACCACATTTTCAGATTGTATTGTGCAAAGTCTGTAAAATATCCCACCCACCCAAGTTTCAATATTAGAAAAAGTAACCAATACCTGGTACTAAAAGGAAGGAGTAGCTATTGTACCACTGCTGACCATTTCTATAAACAGATTACTTTATTAAGAGATACATCCATTACAGGTATATTGGTTTTTAGATATAAATATTATTAATGAAGAAAATATTTGGACACGTAATTAAAAACAAATCATGGCTAATCATAAGCCAACAGTAAAAATATATATATGCTAAAGAAACTTACTTTTCTCGGAGTTCTGCTTCCTTTGCTACGGTCTCTTGAAGAATCTTATTGTGCCTCTCCAACAATGCATCATGTTCAGACTGCAAAGTCTGAAGGTCTACCACGCTTGTTTGTAAATTATGTTGTGTCTCTTGCAATTTAATCTTCAGTTGTTCTATTACTTTTTCCATATGTTCTCTAAAAGAAAGGAAATTTCACAAAACATTTGAAAATGTATAACTTGCCTCTTTAAAAGTTACAAGTTATTAACATAGAGATGAGCAATTTGAACAATTTTGAACAGGAAGCTTCATGAAAAATTGTCTCTCAAGTTGGAAGTGGGTCATTTGATGATCTTTAAAGTGCTGCACATTAAATGTTTCAAGGCATTTTATTTATTCCCAGGATCACTGTGAGTCGGGTGGCATATACATTCAATATTATTTATTTATTTGTTTATTTATTTATTTTCAGGCCTCTAAAACAGTTTATTCCGTATTTTATTGAATATGATCATGAGATCAATGTGGTTGATTGTTGTATAATTGAATTGTAAAATAATAGTGACAGAAATAATAAATGGATTTGGGTTTTCTAAAATATATTCACAAAAATGTATTCCATGAAATGTACATGGAATGAAACGTTCCGCTATTATTATTCTGGAGAACATTTAGATCAATATTTCTCATGGCATCCTGGCTGGGGAATTCTGGGAGTTGAAGTCCACATATCATGAAGTTGCTAAGGTTGAGAAAACTGATTTAGGTAATGGGGATTTTTCTTGATTCCCACCTCTTGGACAAGTGAATCCTTTGAAACCTAATGCATTGCCATCCAGTTATATGGATATTATATGAACTTATGGATAGAGACTGAATTGTAGCTGTAGGATCTGAACACACTAAAATGACATATTTCACATAAAATACAAACCTAGGTCAACTACTAGAACTGCTTTACGTTGTTTTTTTAGATGTGACTTCAGTTGTGGTGAGATTTTCACAGAATAGAAAGGAAAAGAGATTTTTTTAAAAAACTGTAAATTTTCTTTTATATTTCTTTCTTGAAAAAAGAACAAGAGGAAGAGCTAACCAGTTCTTTAGCATATTAGCCCATTCAGCCAATTTTAAAGGTAAAAATAGCCAATTGATTAAATATTTTGTTTAAAAAATCAGAACAGAAATTATCCAGACTTTATACAAAATAGTGGATTCCAGATGATCACTCTTCTATCTTCAAAGATGATTCTTGAGCCAGGAGCTTACCTTTCTTGTTTGGTCACATCAGTTTCAGATTGTGAAGATTTATTCTTTTGTTTCAATACATTATGAACTCGGACTTTGTAGTTTTCAAATTCAGAGGTTACAGCAGAATGTTCTTCCTGCAATAGACACATGATAAAATGAAACTAACTACGGTTAGTCCTTGATCTATGATCACTTGTTCCATTCAAAGCTATGATGTTGCTGAACAAATGATGGCTATGGAGATCTGCCCATGCCAGCAACTCCAAGATCACCTGATCATTATCTGGCCGCTTGACAATTGGATCTTACTTATGACTGGCTGCAGCACTCTGATTACCAACCAGAAAGTCAATGGGAAAGCCAGCAGGAAAGATTGCCAGCATCTCTGAATTGGCACTCCTCCCTCCCCCAAACACACTCTACCTGACTCCCATTGGCCCCCATAAACCCTGCCTGATGTGAATTGCCCCTCTCACACACCCGCTGACAACCTTGTTGATCTTCACTGTGCCTCTCATGCATCCCCCATGCATCCTCCCTGACCTTGAGCTCTATCCATACTCCTTGACTCACTGCTTCATGATTGTACTACTTAGTAACAGAAATTCTAGTTCCAATTGCCATAAGTCAATAACTACCATACTTTCTTTATAAATAATTAAGTAACCACTTATTCACTAAGGACGAGTTAATATTTTTTCTTTCTCCACCTTCATAAGATAAACTGTTTGAATGTAATGAATATATGCCTAATTTTATTGGAATAACACAAAAAAATTCTTTCAAAACAAAGACCAATGTTATTTCACACCCTCCCCATACACCATAAATGATAGAATAAGTACAATGTTATTTGTAACCAAAGTATACCCAGGTGCTTCACAGGACAATTACTGTGCAAACTAGCACAACAATTTTAGAAGTTCTGATTTTAACATGACACATCAAGACATAAACCAGTCCCTTTTTAAAGCTACATCCATCCAAAACCTAGCTATAATTGCATTCTGAGTCATTCAATTTTGCAAAAACAAACAAGATTGGAAATTGCACATTGCTCACAAGAGCACTCTGCTATAAACAGAGTATCTATCTTTTAGCCTAGTGCACTGCACAGATTATTCAAACTGGTCTCCCATAGTACAAATATTTTAGCATATTTTCCATCTGCTTTCCAAAATAGTCTTTGGTAAATAGAGTCTACACTTGTCCAACTACTAATATCAAGTACAAAGTAGGTACTGAAAATGTAAATTGTTTGTTTTTAAAACAGTCCCCACAAACGGTGACCATTTAAAAGGCGTTTTTATGGTGAATATTTATAAGCCACCTTTTAATACACTCTTGTGAATCAAACTTTGGTAATTTCTGCTAAAAACATACACACGTAGGGCTTTTTACAGCGCCATACTTCATTTAAGTGCCTTACAATCAAATGAAAGTCACTCCTTGTCTATGCAGCCTTTGGAGAAGAGTTATGATATGTAGGAAAATATACTAAATGCCTATAATATTAGATGTAAGAGATAAATAGTGCATCAATCAGCCTAGTTGTGACAGGTCCAGATGATGAATAATATTTCTTAAAGAAAACAATATATCATGCTGACCATGTTTGAACTCTTCTACTGCCTTTTAATATGCACATCTCAAAGCTGCCCTCATGGCATCTATTGCATGGAAATCAGTGGTGGGTTCCTACCACTACTGGTTCAGCCGAACCGGTAGTAGCTTGGTGGCCTGGGTTGCTGGAACCGGCAGTGACCCAGACCTGCCATCCCCCTGAACCGGTTCTCTTTTGCTTCTACGCATGTGCAGAGCAATTTTAGTTGTACTGTGCATGCGCGCGGCGCAGCCCTGAGCATGCTGCGTCCCTGAGCGAACCAACAGTAGCGGCTGCCGGAATCCACCCCTGATGGGAATCTATTTCTGAGGTCTTTAATTCCAGGTGCTTAAACACTATGAATGGTCCAAATAACAGAATGCAAACTGTGAACAACTAATGTCAGTCCCACCTGGTAGGCCAGACTGGAAAATCTACAAGGAGGCCACAACTACTTTTACCGAGATTGCCTATACAGGTCGTCCACGACTTATGACCATAATTGAAGCCAACATTTCTGTTGCCAAATGAAATGCATGTTAACTGAATTTGCCCCATATTATCAGCAAGTGAAATAGTTGTTAAGTGATTCACCACAATTCATGTTTAAATGAATCTGATTTTCCCATTGACTTTGCTTATGTGAAGATTGCAAAAGGTGATCATATGAACCCAGGACATTGCAACCGTCACAAATGAGTCAGTGGCCAGGCGGCCAAATTTTGATCATGTGACCATGGGAATGCTGCAATGGTCATAAATGTGAAAAATGGTCATAAGTGACTTTTTTTTGCTGCCACTGTTAACTTTGAATGGTCACTAAATCAACTGTTGTTAAGTCAAGGGTCACCTGTATTAACAGAACCTCTGTGCTGTGCCTCCTCCCTCGCCCGTGAATCTGCAAAAACAGCTTCTGAATGTGATCCAAATGCTCTGGACTTACTGCTTTCAGCCCTGTTTGTCTAAATAACAACACATCTCCATTAAGGCCACCTGTCCCTTACTATCTAAGCTGTCTACTGAATTGTTCGCTGAGGAATTGTTAAGGGGCAACCGGACGAAGTTGGCTTGAAATACCTTTGCTGCATTACATTCTTCTTGGAGAGCAGCTACTTTCTGCTGATAAGTACTCAAAACTCGCTGATGCTGCTCTAGCGAAGTCCGCAGATGTTCCTGAATTTTGTGTCTTTCGCAAGTTAGTTCAGACAGCTGGATCTGCAAAGATACCTTTATTTCAGTACAAGGATTCTCTTTACTCTGATTTTTAAGGCCAATAGTAAACTGAGTCTGTATTTACTGTTTTCAATTGTAAGCTAATTAATTAATTAATAAAATTTATATACTGTGCATTTCAAGAAAAGTGTCTTGTGACATATAGCTGTGGCAAAAGGAGTTTAATCAAACAAAACTTAAGATTGGCAAAGTCATGAAGTGCTGCCTCCAAGTAAGCAAATCAAATTAACAGAGGAATGACCGAGAGGCCACTTTTGCTATATAGCACAGGAAAAATCCCCAAATGTAGATCTTGACATGTACATCACAAAGGGATGCGAAAATGGTTGCTGCTGCTTTTTTACATACATAAAATGGAGGCTGTCATATTGTATTTCTACATACATGCAGCCCAAGATTCAAAATACGTAAAAACGGGAATGCGAAAGGAATTCCTGTGTAATTCAGGAACTCATGCATCCAGAACCAGTTCAGGGATCTTCTGTGAAAGGCCTACAGCTCCTTATATTTGGGGAAATTCCTCTCTAGCCAAATGTGGGGAAATTGCCCTGAATATCTGAGTTCCAGTTCTCACAATGAAAATAAATTTTATAGCCATTGCAATATCCACAGCATCACTGGTGATGAAACAAACATACAGTATTCACGCAGTTCAGATTTATTCGATGAATTGAAAGAGGAGTGGAAGTTGTAATACACACATCCCAAGCAGACATTGGATGCAATATCGATATGGATATAATACTCTTTTTTTACTAGTCTGAAAGTGGAGGGGGTGGTGGAAGGATCTTGCCTTATAATCTTCCATTTGTTGCTGATTGGCTTCTAGTTCTCCCTTGAGAGATGCCTGAAATCTTAAAAGTTCATTTTCCTGGAATAAAAAAAAAATTCATAATAACACCATGAAAACATTATTATAGACTGTTGTCAGAAGGCAGTAAAACTGAATTAATAGTGGAAAACATAAACTTACTGCTTGTTTTGAGTCTGCCAACTCTTTTTTTGTTTTTACCAGTAATTGCTTGAGTTTGCCATTCTTTTCCTCGTACTCCTGTACAGAGTTCTGTAAGGATTCTAAGGAACAAAGTAATCCTTGTTGCTGACTTGTTTAGAAAAACAAGTCATTTAGAAAAGCTGAAATTTAATTAAACATGATTTCCCTACTTAGGAGTTTGTGCAAATTCTACTTTGATAATAAAGCTTCTCTTTTATTGAAATTTCTTTTTCTTGTACTTCTTTTAGTTTATAACAGCAGGTCACATCATTGGACAAAAGTTTGCACAAAAATTCAATGATCTGTTTTTAACTCTTAACAACATAGTTGTTAGAGTAAAGCTTGTTTAATAAGCATTTAGCTGATTAGACAATATTAACCATTGCAACAATATTCATTCTGGGAACATATATTCCTGTCTGTTAACGGACTACTGAGTTTCACTGTATTAAAATATGCCAGTTTTATAGCACATTACTTTGAATCAGAATTCAAAGCCTTCTTGGACTGATATATATCCTTTTATAGGGAGAAAAGGAAGCTTAAATTCTAAAAAGCTGCTTACTGGTTTCTTCCTCTAGAATTTCTTTCTTCTGGTTTTGTATTTTAATTTCTTGCTCGAGATCTTCAATTCTGCTACTTTTGTCGGTAATGTTTTGATTAAGTTCTTTTACAAAACGCTCATAATCAGCTATTTCCATATCCATCAATGTACTTTTGTGAGCATCCTGTATATTAAAACATTTCAGCATCATGTAAAATTAAAACATGCAATTTTTGATGTTATTCCTTGTCTATAAGTCATTAGCTATTTCTCTCATACTCTAAATTAATATGCTATTATTCAAATAAAAGTTAGGATTCTGAAACTATCAAAACCAAATAATGTCAAAATATGACAAATATTTAACTAGAAGTATGACAAGCAAATAAGAAAACCACTCATCTACCTTCTTTGCCAATTCTAGCTCTTCCAAAACTTTCTGAAGATGCTTTTTTTCTTTCTGTAGTAATGTCTGAAATTCTTCCACTTCTCTGACAGAGTTAGCATGGTCCTGCAAAAATAGTTTGTGCTCTAAATTCAAATAATCAAAGTAATTGTTTTATTTTCTGCTTTTATAATTTGTACTGTTTACCTTTATTTTTTGTTCTTTTAGAAGCTTTTCAGCTTCAAGTTCCTTATCCACTTTCGCTTTGGCTTTCTGGATTTCTAGCAGTTGGGTTTCTAACAGCTTGACATTAGTCTGAAGAGTCTCAACACGAGTCAAGAGGTCTTCATTTGCAGAATGCCACTGTTCTTGCTAAAATAAAGAAGTAATACAATGTTGATTGCAAATCATTATTCCATTCTGTATATGGGAACTTTTAACAAGCTATCGTTTAAACATTTGCACTGCCTGAAGCAAGAGCTAAGTGTGCTACTAATTTTCCATTAAGAGCTGAGAAAGCGTAAGGCCAACATTGTGTACACCAGGCAAAAATGTGTAAAGGGCTTCCTCCCTCCCTCTCTGTCTCCTGTTGTTCTGTCAAAAAAACTGCCTGCCTGATGATGAAAGATGAAAAGTATTAAATAAATTGGCAGAACAGAAAATTCTCTTTAAAAAAGAAAAATCAGAACAGTCAAGAGCAGCACCTCAGTAAGCTTTCCACAGACATTTGGCTACTCACTAGTGACAATAGAGAGCTGGACTAAAAAATCAGAAGTCTATTGTCAAAGGTTGTTTTTACAATGGAGCCTTAAACAGCAGTCTGTTTTCCCAATTTCTCTCTCCATTTCTTCCACTTTAGTTTTATCCTCTGCTTTGCAAATACAAGTAGCAAATTATTTATTACATACGTTACTAAATAAATACCTGCTGAACAGAATTCTCCAACTGTTTGGTCAGGTCATCAATCTGACGTTCAAAATTACGAGCTCGAGTCTTTTGAAAATCCAGTTGTTCTGCTTGCTTCTCATATTCTAATAAAAGATTCTTGGGAAGCACATGTAATTTAAAACATTGTTGGAACAGATATAGGCCCATAATGCATTACACATGTACAAGGGAGATGCATCGTTTTCTTTGCCCCATCACTATGTTAGACAAATTGACTTTTTACCCCAATGAAAATAAGTCTACATTTTATTTTCTGTAATCTTGTCTGAAAACTATATTGCTGGAACACTAGCATGCTTCATAGAAAAACACTGTGTTTATTTTGTACAATGACAATAAAGGCTATACTATACACCAGCTTCAGCATCATATGTATTTCTAAAAATGCCTCCAATTGTATATCTTCCTCTTTAGCATTGCTTCAGGATGGAAAATTGTTGCTCAATGACTTCTGGGTTCACAAAAAAGTGAAAAGAGATAGCATTTGGGGAAATATCTACGTTTTTTACCTGATGAATGGATGTTTGGTATGTGATTGTATCGCACCAGGACAGCTTTTTGGTGAGGAAGCTTTTAACATGTTCTCAAAATTCTACTTCCACATACTGGACCAAAAGAGTTGCCTGTTACTGAAATACACCTGGTAAAGATGAAGATTCTTTACCTTATAGTTCTCAGCTCCCTGAATGATGTCTGCCATTGAAGAAGAGAGTTGCTCTTTTTCTGATTTTATTAATTCCAGCTCTTCTCTAAGTGACTGTACCTACAGGCAGAAAAAAAGTTAATCACGGTGGCAAAGATGATCTGAATGGGGGGATATATTTTTCACTGACCCATTTTTTCTTTGAAATATCCCACAGCACTTCTGCAGTCTTTCAAAGACTCTCAAATTCTACAGGAGCATTTTTATAGCTTAGGGAGAACCCAAGACACAGGAATGTTCTATTCGATGAAGATATTTGGCCCATTAAATTCTGACTCTCACTCAAAAGTTTTACAATTATAATTTGTACAATTGACAACAAGTCTCCAAAATAATGCATCTAGCTTCTTTCAACATGAAAATATTCAAGTGGAAAATCTATTAATAAAGTTTGTGTGTATATGTATACACATACACACGTTTCCCAGAAAATAACACTCCCCCAAACACTCCAAAATAAGCACCAGGCTTATTTTCAGATAAACACAATTTCATTCCCTGTCCAAGCAGCAGATACGGAGGCAGAGGCATGGGGAGGCAGGTGATCCGGGCGTGCCGTGGGCTGCAGGAAAGCCGAGAGATGCAAAGACAAGCTTCCTGTAGCTGCCTGACCACTCTGATCCACCAACTCTCAGATTTCCTGCAGCCCTGTTTTGTTTTATGCAGGCAATGCTGCGATATGAATGAAGGCGAATATATGTGTCCCAGAATAATGTTGCAGGAACCAATCTGGGTCGATCACAGGAAGCAGCGGTTTTGTCTTCCAGGCTTTCGGACTCAGAGTGTGCTAGAGAAAAGTTCCCTGAAGATGGGCTCAAATACAAGTCCGAAAGAAAAAAAAAGCTGGTTCCAGTGACCAACCCAGATTGAACACAGTGATATTTTCAAGAACGTCTACTGGGTGTTCAAAGTATTTTGAATGCTTTTTATGCGCCACCTACCTTATTCTGGTCTTTGACTGTAATAAAGATTTGATTTTAATTAAATCAAAATATTTGAAATAAATAGAAAGCAAGTAATTGATTATTTTAGAAGTTAAAAAAAGAACAATTCTAGAGTTGTCCTTAATATGTGTTTACTAAGCCAGTTCAAAAAGTGATTAAAATATGCTTCCAACAAATTGTACTGAATATGTAGACTACTGTTACTGTGTGCTCACTGCAAAATCAACTGTAAACTTGCCACCAAATCCACATGCATAAATGTATGTAAATTAAGGAACAAGAGAGTTTTTAGTGATCAAAGAAACTAAAACCAGATCTTCATATCATTTCATTTACCTTCAATGAAATAAGATAAAAGCAGGCCTTAGAAACTTTATATGGTGCCAGAATGACATTTACTTATTTATTTGATTGACTGATTTCTATACCCGCCCATCTCAACAAATGATTTTGGGTGAAACACAATTCAGAAAATATAATACAATTAAAATTGTATACGTTACTTTTAACATATTGTAACTACATTACCGATGTATTTACAAAGTAAATGTAATTTGTAATGCAATGTAAATTGCATTACCAACACTTCAACTGAATGATAGTGTAGAGCAGGGGTGTCCAAACTTGGGAACTTTAAGACTTGTGGACTTCAACTCCCAGAATTCCCCAGCCAGCTGGCTGGGGAATTCTGGGAGTTGAAGTCCACAAGTCTTAAAGTTCCCAAGTTTGGACACCCCTGGTGTAGAGGTTTCCTTTGACAACTTACCTCTTTCCTGCTAGAATCCAGTTCTTTCCTCAATTTCACAGCAACAGCTTTAATTTTATTTGTTTTTTCTTCCTTCTCTTTCAGCTGTTGTTCCAAATTTACTAAAGCAAACCAAATTAATATTTTAAAATGTAAAAGCAAAAATCTTCCTATAGCCAATAACTGTATTAAAAGCATTCATTTCATTATTTGTATCGCCACTTGAATTGTATGCTGCATTTAGTCACCATTTCAAAGGACTTCAGTTTGAAATGGTCTAAGATTTGACAATTAGCAGCACCAATTCAACAACAAATAATGCACATCTAATATATTAAGTGTGTGGTAAAAATGTTCATAGTCATCGAATTGAAATAAATGAAGTGATCACTTGCTACTTCATCTCAATCTCTTAAATGCCAAATCACAAAATTATATATATATGTTTTAAAAAATTAATGTTCAATATTTGCCTGAAGGCCTGTTATTTAAATTATCCTCTGCATGAGCTTTGTCTATTAAGTACATTTACTCTCAAGAGCATTATACTAAAACTATAATCGGTAATTTAAGGCAGATGCATAGGTTCTTGCTTCGCAGAGACTGGTAGGGTATTACTCCATATAACAAACTCTAGAAAAGCATTTACCATATTTTTTGGAGTATAAGACAAACCAGAGTATAAGAGGCAACAAGGTTTTGAAGAGGCAAATAAAAAAAAAGTTTTTGCACTCTGCAAACCTCCCCAAAACAGCAAGTTTTTCACAGAAATGGGCCCGTTCCCCCCCAAAAAGGCATGAATAGCCTTTAAGGGGCTTGCAGAATGCTCCAAATACAAGCAAAAAACGGCCTGTTTTGTTGTGAAAATGGGCCATTTTTTGTTTTTTAAAAAAAGGGGGGGCATGGGGGAGGTTTCGCTCATTTCTGCCCTCTCCAGCCCCATAGAGGAGTTCTCTAAAAGCTTCCTAGAGGCTCTACACGGCCATTTTGGTGAAGGGGGGGTAAAAAATGCTGTATTCAGTATATAAGACGCACACAGATTTTCAGCCTTTTTTTTGAAGGAAAAAGGTGCGTCTTATACTCCGAAAAATACGGTAATGATTTCTGTACAAACTTTTTTGAAAAATAAAAGAAAACAAAGATATGAAAAGAAAGCAAACAAAATGTATACAAATTACCTATTTTCTCTGTTTCTGATAATTGCTGATCGCGATCAGCAGAAGACTTCTCCACAGACTCCTGCATTATAAACAAAAATAAATAAGATGGGCATTTCAGCAGATGATTCCTGTTGCTTGGTGAAGGAAACAAGTTCTAGAGACAGAACATCCTATCATAATCTTAACATAAAATGGTCAGACTGGTCAATTTTCTGTTTTTATACAATAAAAAAATCCCAGCAGGATGATTTACAGGTAGACCTCAGCTTATAGCAGGTTGTTTAGTGACTGTTTAAAGACACTGAAAAAAAGTGACCTGTGACTGTTTTTCACACTTACAACCATTGCACCATGGACACACAATCAAAATTCAGAACTTGGCAACTCACTCATATATATGACAGTTGCAATTTCCCAGGGTCATGCAATCACTTTTTGCAGCTTCTGACAAGCAAAATCAATGGGGAAGTTAGATTTACTTAACAACTATGTTACTAATTTAACAGCTGCAGTGATTTGCTTAACAACTGTAGCAAGAAAGATTGTAACATCAGATAAAACTCACTTAACAAACTTTTCATTTAGCAACATAAATTGTTGGTTTAATTATGGTCATAATTCAAGGACTACCTTTACTTGGCATGTAAGTCTTCTACGTAAATGGTAGACATTACAATTTGGGCATTATTAAATTACAAAAAACAAAGTATTATAACATGTTTGCAGGTAATCCTAATTTAGCAACTTCCTTGATTAGTGACATTTTACAATGTACAAGTGTTAAAAAATTAACTCTGCAACCAACTGTTGGTCTATAAAGCAAAAGAAAGCTGAAGTAAGATCATAAGGAGGGTTGCAGTTTCATTTAGTGACCATTTTGCTTAATGACCACACTGCCAGCCTCAGTTGTAGTCAACAAACAAGTACAAACTGTATTTTGGATCAGCCAATGACAAAGAAATCTTTAAATTTATTAACTTTCAAACTTGAAATCCATCTCTGAAAATTAAGGAGAAAAAGGCATCTTTTGAATTGATGTAAGACAAAGGTTAATCTTTCATCATTCAAAATACCATTATTTTTATTTTTTAAAAAACCCTTCTCTGACTCCTGAAAGAAAACTAAGTTAAATGCTACCCATTACCCAATTGTGATCATTTTGAATTTGGTAATGTACACATATACCTACAAATATACTCGTTTTGGGATTAAAACAATCTTGTTTGCTAAGATGAAAAGGAACCATTGAAAGTTCAAAGAAAGTACATCTTTGTACTTATTCACTTATAAACATGAGCAGTAGAGAGAAATATGTTTGCATACACTTCCCCAAAGCTTTCCAACTTAAGTCTTGGGGTCTAAAGATTTCAATAATAGAACCTAGATTTCAATAATAAAAGCCTAACCTTTAGCAAACAAAGTTCAGCTTGCACATTTCTCAGTTCAGTCTCTTTTTGCTCCAAAATTAAGGTTAGATTTTTCTGTTCTTTTTCCAATTTTTCTTCCTGCTCTTTCATTTTGTTTTCTTGATTTGCATATTGTTCAGAAATATTTTCAATATGAACTAGAAGATCTTGGTTCTCCTTGCTGATTTTCTCACAGGTATGTTTCAACTCTTGGATGTCAAGCTGAAGTACTTCTTTTTCTGAGAAAGCTCCTTCTAATTCCTCCTTTAAGAGACATTTTTCTTTTTCATAATCATCCAATAGAGATCTTAATTCTGTGCAACGAGCTCCATTTTCTTCCTGGACTCTCTGCAATTCCTGCCGCAGATTAACATTTTCATCTTTCTCAGAGATCAGAGTTTGTTCATCTTGCTTCATTTTTGCCAAAAATTCATTTGCAGCCTGCAATGTGCCAATAATATCTTCTTCTTTGTTTTCATCTGGGTATTTGGAGCCCATCTTTTCATGGAGACTTTGCAGCTGATTAACAACAAGAGATTTAAAGGCCTTTTCTTCCTCAAGTACTTTAATCAAATGGCTTTTTTCTTCACAGGCCGTATGTAGTTGAACTTCTAAGCTCTCTGCTTTATCTTTGGATAGATTCCAGTCTCCTTTTTCAGATGACAAGCGGTCTAGCTCCTGTCTTAATTGACCTTGTTCTTCCTTCAATTTGTTGTTCTCACTTTTAAGAGCCTCTATTTCAGATAACAGCCCTATTCTACCTTGTTCCATGGCTTCCATTTGTTGTTCAAATTTAATCAGCTTCTCCTGGTTTGTTTCTTTTTCTCCAGAAACGCTTTCCAGTTTCTCCCCCAACTCTTCTGCCTGTTGCTTTAATTGATGGTTGCATATGCTAAGAGCTTCAACTTCTTGCTGAAGTTCCATGACCGTCTCTTGTTGTGTTTTGCATTTTTTCTGCAGGTTTTCTATTTTCTCAGCTGAATCTTGCATTTTGTCATGGAAGCTACTATTCTGTGAGGAAAGTTCATTTTCTTTCTCTTCCATTTGTTTTAGGTCAGACTCCTTTTGATGAAGACAGCAAAGCAGTTGCTCAATCTCTTCTTGAAGTGTCCCTATTTTATGCCCGAGCTCTTCTACCTCTTTTTTTTGGGAGGAGAAATGTTCTACCTGTTGACGGAGAGAACTGACCTCTTCTCGGAGAACATCCCTTTCATTGAAAGCAGTTCGGAGCTTTTTCTGTAATTCATCAACATCAGAAGCCTGCTGTTGCTTCATACATTCAAATTCTCGGCTTATCTTCCCAGCTGATTCCCCCAATTCAGTCTGCAAAGTTACCAGTGTTTCTCGCAAGTTCTCATAACTAGCGATGGCTTCTTCTTTCTCCTCTATATGCCTCTGACATTGTTCTTCTAGGTCCTGTATTTTAATATCAAGTGACTGGGTTTTTTTCTCTGCGCTTGATGTTATAGCTTGATTCAGTTCACATATTTCTTTTTTGTGTGTTTCTACTAAACCCTCCATTTTGAGGCTATTCTCTTTTATGTGTTTTTCGTATAGTTCTTTTGCTGACTGGAGCTCTGATTTCAGTTTTTCTATTACACAACAATGATCTTCTTTAGCAAGTTGCAGTTCATTAATTTTGAATTCCAAATCTTCCTTTTCATGAAAATACTCATCTTTTATATGCTGGACTTCCAATTCCAGTTTCATTTTAACATTGTTCATATAAGTTAATTCATCCCTTAATATACTATGCCGAGATTCCAATTCTTTGAAAGCTTGATCTATATGCCCAGTCTTTTCTATTACTTCTGGTTCTGTTTCAGCATTTCTAGTCTCATTTTGATTTTCATCATCCTTAGTCAAGGTCTGCCTTATGCATTCCAATTCCTGCTCATATTTCTCCTTACAAGCATGCAATTCAACCTGCATCTCTTTCTCTTTTACCTTGCATTGCTCTATCAAGTCCAGCTTTAGCTTATCTGCTTTAATTTGCTCCTCCTCACATAATTTAGCAGAGGCCTCAAGTTTTTGTAGTAGCTCTGATAGCTCATCTTGGTGAGAGGTTTTCAGTTTGTCTAGCTCTTCACCTAACTCGTCAATTCTGTTTTGATACTGCCTAGAATGACTTTCAATAGTACTTTTTAGTTTGGTAATTTCCTCCTCTTTAGATGCATTGGAAAATTCTATCTGTTTCTTTAGATTTAAGATCTGGTCTTCATAAGTGATCTTTGTCTGCTGGACTTCTTCCTGTAGTCTTCTAATTTCATCATGCTCATTAGTATGGAAGTTAAGCTGTTCTGTGAGCTGTTCTTGTTTTTTCAGTTCTATATGCAGCTCCTCTTGCAATGCGGCTATAGTTTCATTGTATTTGGACTGTGCAATTAATCCTTCATTTTTAAGGCTTTCAATTTCTTTCTGGTGATAGGTATTCAATTGGGCAAACTTCTTCTGCCACATTTCTTCCTGAGCAAGAGCAGCCTAATTAAAAAAAGTAAATCAAATATGTGATTAAGCATCCTAAAAGCATCAGGTCCATTTTATAGAACTAACGATCAAACTTTAGTAGATTTTACAAGAAATATGCATATGCAATCTGCAGGGGTGCTATTATTGTTTTATATCTTTATCTCAACTTAGAGCCGGGATGGCAAGCCTATGGAGCCATTTGTCAGGGCACACGAGGCGTTGCCCTGTCAGCTGGTCAGCGTGCACAAACAGCCTCCCCCTGCTCCCCCGGAGGCCCTCCGGAGGTTTCAGGAGCTTCCCTGAAGCCTCTGAGTGCAAAGAAATGGCCTATGGGCAAACTGGAACTTCAGGAACGGACTTGTGGTTTGTTCATAGGGCCAGTTTAAGCCCTCCGGAGCCTTCAGGGGCCTTCTGGAGGTTTTCCTGAAACTGGCCCTACGAGTGACTTCCGGTTTGCTTGTAGGGTCCTTTTTTGTCCTCTGGAGTCTTCAGGGAAGCCTCCGGAAGTCTCTGGAGGAATAAAACCGGCCCTACGAGCAAACGGAAGTCTGTTCCCAAATTTCCGGTTTGCCCGTAGGGCTGGTTTTTTGCGCTCTGAAGGCTTCAGGGAAGGTCCTGAAACCTCTGGATGGCCTCTGGGGTGGGGGGGGGAGGATGTTTTCGCCCTCCCCAGGCTCCTCTAAAGCCTCTGGAACCTGGTGGGGGGGGGGAAGCATGCAAAAAATTGGGGTTGCGCCTGTCATGCACCCATGCGCACTGGGGGTGTTTGCTCATTGCATTGGGGGTGTAGCACGCCCACACATGACCCCCCGCGCTTCCCCCCGAATAAAGGTTCGCCATCACTGACTTAGAGCAATGATTTTTCTGATAAGGGGAAAATGTACATTTCATTTAGCAAGACGGGATTTCTAAATACAACTTAATATACTATAGAGTCCGTAAATAATATAAAATTAATTGACTTAGTTCCTTTCCAATTTATTCCATTTGTAAAACTGAACGTGAAATGTATATAGCAATAAACTTTATGTCTGATGATAAATATAATATGTGTCAGAGAAATGAGTATCAGATTAAATCCTAAATTATTTTTGAAAGTATTTCACATACTTTTTCCAAAACAGAGAGATCAGAGAACAGTAAAATGTTTAACAAAGTAGAAGAATAATGCAAATTTAGAATAAAAATTTAGAACTTCTATATTTTTATAGTATCTGAATGCCCCATATGTAGAGTATAACATTTTCACTCAACATGTATCTGTGCATTAGTGTTTAGTTTTGTTTTTCTCTGTCATTAAAATATTTTTGATCACACTAAGATTTTACAATGGCACAGTGTTGACCCACATTACAGGACTGGAATAATGTAGTTTCCCAATCGTGACATTAAGATGTGGACTTTGACTCCCAGAATTTCCTGGCCACCAGGATAGTGGCTGGCTGGGGAATTCTGGGATTTGAGGTCCACACATCTTAAGTGGCCAAGATTGAGAAACACTATCCTATAAACAGATTTCAATGAACATTACACGCTTGTGTGGTTCATTCCTAGCATCTGTACTTGCCTGTTTGCAAGAGAAAATTGGGCAGTTCATATTAACCAGAATTAGAAGCCAAAAAGCTTAAAGGAAAGGGTTTTCTGTGACTCAACTCTATTTAATAAACTATGTTTTAATGTCAACAATGATCAAATCTTCTTATGGAATACCTCTGCTTCTTGCTGCTTTTTCACATGGTCTTTTTTCAGAGCTACACACTGCTGCTGGGCTTCTGCTTTTTCCAAAAGAACCACATTCAGTTTCTCTGTAAGTGCCTAGTTTTGAGAAGAGAGAAAAAAATTGTAATTATCTTTCAAAAGCAGAGATACATTAACTTTATTAAAAACACACACGCACACAAACACAGCATTTTCTCTAAGTTGTCTTTTTTCTTTGCCAGAGACAATACTAGAACCACTCTCATCACCTGGAGTTATTGCTTGCTTTGACATAACACCCAGAAGTCTGAGGGGGGTGGAAAGGAAGTTATTCATCATGTGTTCTCTTATGTGAAAGTTATTCAAAAATATTTGTTTCCATGTTAATTATGTCAATGATCTTTCAGTGAAATTCATCTGTAAACATTCTTCACAAATAAATGACATCTTAACAGGGGAAGGAAAATAATCCGGTCATTACCATTAAAATGAAAAAAATTAACAAAAACACAACTTATCAACACATATCCTACAGTCAATTTTGGTTATAGAAGGTATTCATCATTAATCCCAAAATATAGAGTAAACTTTGTTCATCAATAAACATCAGGCCTACTCTATCATATTAATTTAGGAGAGAGGTGACAAAAGAAAGGAATGATAAAAGTACTTACATTTTTATGATTAGCCCTATTAGGAGACTATGGTTTCACTTGTGTTTTTCAATTAGTGCAATTTTTAATCCTACCTGAGTCTTAAATTGCAGTCCATGTGAGCCAAGCAAACCATGGTTAATTAAACCATGTTTTAGTAAACCTTTTTCATTTTAGAGTTTGAATGCAAAATTGAACTGAGGTTAAAAGAAAATGGAAAACAGTTTTTTGTAGCTACAATGAGGAGGGGAGAGGAAGATGAGTATGAGCCTAAGTTTCTGCATATAGTATTCAATTATAATATAGTATTTCATCGAAAAGTTGCCATTACATCTTAAAGTAGGTAACACCTTCTTATGAGTTGTAGGGTGAGTTGAATAATCGCAGCTAACAATTCCTTTCACTATTTCAATTTTACTTTAAAAAATAATTACATTTTTATACCAGACATAAACAGTATTCAATTCCAAGAACACAGAAGCAGCTAAAAAGCAATTCCTGTGAAGTAAAATTCAATTTAAAAGTTATTCACAATCAACCAGCAGTCTGTATTTTATTTTATCTCTAGGTAAATGATGCAAAAGACATAAAGAGCAATGTGAGCTACATAACACAAGCCATTATCATTCCCACTGGACCAAACAATGAATTTCTTGGGAATTAAACATTATTGCACCATATGTTATGCATTATTATGGATTCATACCTGAATAATATCATCAGTTCCTCCAGCCACAGATGTTGTTTTTAGTTTCTCAATTTCCTTTTCTAATTCTAGAGAAAATTATTATTTGAGTATGAATCAGTATCTTGTGATATTTATATCTTATTTTTACACAATACCAAAATATAATCTATATAACCTGTAGAGTTCAGCATTATTAACAGGAACATGTCTAATCAGGAAGCTTCATATCATGCAAGTTATGGGCAGGAGGGTGGGGAGAGAATATAGAGGAAGGATTTGCTAAATTTCTCCAGAGTATCCTGCTATATAGCTTTTAAATAAATTTAAATACGTTTCTGTAAAGATACCTGCACATCTGGATTTCACTTTCTGTAAAAGCATCATTTGCTTCTTTGAAAATTTGATAAGATCTTCTCTTGCTAATGTGTCCAGCTGTAAAATCCATAAACGCAAATTAAAATGGATGCATATTCAAATTTCATTTAATCATACAGATAATCATACAGAACATATTTGGTTCTGCTCTTCAACCAATATATTACTACAGATGGCTGTTGACTTCAGGACTCATAAGAAAACATTATAATGTATGATGTAATCTTTTTGGTTTAATATCATTGTAAAAGACGTTCCAATAGACCTACAAAATGAGATCAACCGTTCAGAACAATAATACTTAAAGCACTTACGTCTTCCAAAATTACAACAGACCTCCATATTCCTTCATGATATATTTCAAAATATTACTTTGGCCAATTAAATAAAGCAAGATAGCTTGAAGAGCTACATTAATACTGTTCTACGGGTCCAGTAGAATAAAACCTTCAGCTTCCAAATCATTACTAAACTACAACAGACAATATTGAGGGGTACTAAATGTTTCAATAACAAAATTCCTGATCCAGAAAAGAAACCCTTTGAGGGTTTTGATCTTACAGACTGAAGAATAATATACCGTTTCCCTGAAAATAAGACCTCCCTGGATAATAAGCCCAATCACCCTTCTTAGCGCATGCGCTAAAATAAGCCCTCCCCGAAAATATTGCAACACAGCAGCAGCCATGAGGTGACCACGCTCGCCGCCTCCTGCACCTCAAAAATAAGACCTCCCTGAAAATAAAGCCAAGCGCTTATTTCGGGAGTCAAAATAAAATAAGACCCTGGCTTATTTTCAGGGAAGCACGGTACCTGAATAATTGGACAACATTGATTTCCAACTGAAATTTCTGCAGTTTATCACGTTGGTTAAGATTAAGATTTATTTAAGGACTTAGTAAATAAAACTATCCTCAGATATTTATAATTCTTTGATTTTCCAATCCAATTACACAAAGAAGGAAGTTTAAAAAGAATATCGGAACATTGCAAAAGCTATATTTTATTTTAAAAAGATTATTGCATGAAAGACCAATTAAAAATAGCATTTTAATTATTTTCCTGGTATGATTGGAAGATGTTTCCGCTAAAAACTATATCTATTATTTCTTGCCAAATAAAAAATAAATAAAGAATGGCAATGGCTTTGTATTTATATTTAAAACAAAGTTAATGTTTATATTTGAAAATGAACCAATTTATTAAATTAGACCACTTGCAATACTGTATCTCATTCTGGGCACCACTGTTAAAAAACCACAGTGACAAATCAGAGGAGATTCAGGGGATTACTACCAGTGGGGACTTGTTATTATAATAAAATAAAGCCATATAATGTTCAAAGAATCTGGGTATGTTCAACTTACAGAAGAAACAACTAATAGATGATGGCAGTCTTTAAAAAAATCTGAAGGCTTGTCATATAGAAAAGAGAGAAAAATTATTATTGATTGCCACAGAGGTCAGGTCCAACTAGTTAAAACTACAAGGGAGCAGGTTGTGATTAGACATCAGGACAAATTTCCAGCCAGTGAAATAGGCTCTGATATGAAATGATAAATTCTCCTTTATTCGAGGTTTTTAAGCAGAGGCTGAATAGTCACCCATTGAATCCCAGAGTGGGGTGGTAGTAGCAATCTAGATCAGTGTTCCTCATTTTCAGCAACTTTGAATTGACTTTAACTACAGCCTTCTCCAGCCAGCAGGTTGAAATCCATATATTTTAAAGTTAGTGAAGCTGAGAAACATTCATCCAGATGACCCTGATAGCAACTTCCAACTCTGATTATAAAGGTGTCAGAAAAGTTTGTAGAAATATACCTTTGACTTCCCTGATGTGGCTGAAGGAGGAGAAGCTGCCATTTCTTGTTCATTATCTTGCAGCTAAGCAGAAATAAAGTTTTATATTGAAAAAAGCATGAAATATCAGAGTTTTATATTATCATAGCTATCATTTTTGTCAAAAAAGCAGTTTACAAAAAGAAATAGCATTTAAATAATTCCATTATTAAACCAGTTCAAAGAATAATTGACATTTTAAAATTACCGAATGGAATCTTAACAATTCTGCATTATATTTACCCTAAAATATTCAGTTAAATGTTACATAATACTTTTAAAAATTTGACTAGGAAGAGGTGAATGCAGGATCTGTTTGTTAGTTATTAAATTAGGTGTGTCTTTTTCTTGCTGTTGCAAGATTTCTGCTTTAATGACAGAAGGGAAGGGGTGCTGTGGGCCAGTCTGATACAGTGATTGGGCCATCAGACTAAAAACCAGGAGGCTAGAATTCTATTTCTACCTTATACAAAAAGCTATTGGATTACTTTAATCTAGCCATTCTCTCTCAGTGGCAAAACCACTTTAAAAAATGTTACCCAAAAAACTGTAGGGACTCCATGAGGTCATCAGGAATTAAGACTAAGTTGAAGGCACAAATTTCTTTTTGTGGAAAAGCATTAGACCTATTTGCAGGCTTTCAAAGCAGCCTTACACTCTCAGAAAAAGATAGACTGTTAAATGATACACAAGCATGTGCTGCATTTATGCTCTAACATATTGCAAAGTACCTTTCCCACATCTTATCAAAAGCACTGCAAAGTCCTACTGTACATAGTTTACCCTGGGAAGAAAAAATTGCAAACTGTGTATACTGATGTTCAGTTAGAAAACCAATCACCTCCTATGGATTTGGTAAAAAGAAAACTGTATTTGGATGCTGTGAGAAACGAAAGTGTATTACAATACAGAACATTATACCTAGGCTCATCTACTTCTTATCTTTCTCTGGGATAGCTATGAGGAGAAAATATCATTTTTTCTTTTGTTGTTTTAAATTACAACAACAAATTCTGTTGTTTCATAACCCACAATTTGAATGGGCCATAGTTAACATTAACCAGAGTTGTCACACCTAGATGATATGGTAACTTAATAAAAAAAATTGGGCAAGGGAATGTGAAACTTTTTTTTCAACTATGACAAATTGTAAAGGGTACACACTAAACTAATTCCTTTCGTGATATGCTATGATATACTATAGTGCCCACATAACTGGGTGATATTTGAACACCATAGCATCTCATTGTAAAAGCTCTGAATTACTTATATTAACATTACAACACTGAAAGATAAAAGCGAATCTTAAATTATCCTACAGAATAAAAGCATCAGTCTCTCAGCACCACCTTCTGGTAGAAAATCTGTAGCTCAAGACAAGAATGTTTACTAATAAACCAACATATTTCTGGAATGTATTGCTTGTAGGTATGGCAAGGAAAGTTTAGTTCAACTTTCTCCCTATGACATTTAGAATTATTTTTTCCTGTATTTTTGTCAATACTCTTTTGTAGATCATTTAATACAAATAAATCAGGAGTTATCAGGACCAAATCTGATGACAACCAATTTTTAAAAATTGGTCTTGTTTCAATGCAATACACTGACACACAAAAGCTTAGAACATAAACTTATTGCAAAGACAGTTAACAAACTGTTGGAAGTACTGAGGAAATTATATTCAGCATTCAGAGCACATTATAACGTCTCAAACTTTTTTTTTTGATGTGTGTGTGTCCCGATTAGCCTTTTAATAAGCCACCACACTGCTTCGTTTAGTGGCGTGATGGGGGAAGAGTCCAGACATTACCATATTTACTTGAATGCATGTTCTGTACTACTGGCTTTCCTTTCCACAAATCTATTACTTAAAGATTAAAAGCGAAAGATAATTGCAAGGTGCTAAAATAGAATAGAGTTGGAAGGGACCTTGGAGGTCTTCTAGTCAGGAAACCCTATAGCATTTCAGACAAATGGTTGTCCAATCTCTTCTTAAAAACTTCCAGTGTTGGGGCATTCACAACTTCTGGAGGCAAGTTGTTCCACTGATTAATTGTTTTGTCAGGAAATTTCTCTCTAAGTTGCTTCTCTCCTTGATTAGTTTCCATCCATTGCTTCTTGTTCTACCCTGCTGTTTGATTATACTACCCAGAGTTCATTATTTGTCAAAATCAGAGAGGGCTTATAGTACATTACACTAAATCAGTTTACTGAACAAACCACAAGTTCACAAGACGTGAAGCCAAAATCGAACAACAGACCGTGCCCACATTTCAAAAAGTTGTGGTTTTCTACTGTGAATCTGAAGGAAGTGAGAAAACCCAACATGTAAGCAACTTAAGTAAAGTTTTGGTTGCAGCCAAAAGAGTCCTTTATTGCTTCCTTCTTAAGCACTGCGCCCTCCTTGATCTCGGTCTGAACCAGGAAAGCTTCACTTGTTGGGGCTGCCAGGTTGCTGCTAAAGTCATAGGTAGGCAAGACCAAAGACGATTCGGCACCATCCACAATGCAACACGCACACACACACACACACACACAAAATATCGGGCTGTGGTGAATAGGACCCTAAAAGAATTTTAGCCTCTCGGGTCAATCACTTTGGCGGTGTTTCCAGAGGGCTTGTGAAAAGCGGACAGAGGCCACGGGTTCGGGTCGGTCCAGAATACACCATCCAGCCACTCCGAGCATCACTCAACGGCATTTTTTTATCGCCCCCTCACCCAGAAAAACGCCCCCCCCGCCCACTAACGGCGGGGACGGATGCCTTTTTACAGCCGGAGGGAAAGCGAACCGGGAAAAGCCAACCTCGTGGGTCGCAGGCGAGCGAAACCGGGCAGGCTCAGTTCCTCAGGCGGCGCCTCCCGCCCACTCCCTCCCCCCCGCCGGTTACCTCCATGGCAGCGCTGATTCCGGCTGAGTTGGGGGAAGCGGAGATCGCCTTCACGCCAGCCCTTGAGCCACTTCCGCCTTCGTCACCGTTCGTCCGCGCGCCCTCCGCTGACGTCAGCGAAACCGCCGCGAGCGCGGCCCAAGCGGAGTTCGAGCGAGGGCCGGAAACGTCCAAGCGGCCGCTAGATGGTAGCAGGGAGTGTTCTGCGAGCGCTTTGTGGCCCCCTAGCGGCCGACTGATTCTTGCCGCCCGGATCTACTGTTATAATTTTAAGCGCTTGCTTAGAAGTTTCGAATTTTAGGGCCTCGAATTGCCATGGCAACGGGCAGGCTTCCTTACCTGTTTCTGGTCTCGCTCTGTGTGTACAGTAGGCGTTGGCCTTCGATTGCCTTCTCTGGCATCTCCATAGTTAGAGATGGTTCGGCGGCGGCGGAGTATATCCCCGCGACCACCAAGATCCCTGCATAAAATAAGTGCTTTTATATTACCCTTAAAGACTTTGCAGCGCTGGGCTTCAATTTATAACTTCCTTGGAAGCAGCAGGGGGCAGCACTTAGCCCACTTTGACAGAGGGTGAAGAGCTAAGCAGGCTTGACCCTAGTTAATAATTGGATGGAAGAATAGCAGAGCTCCCAGTGCTGTTGATTAGATTGGAAAGATTAAAAAAAAACATTTTGGAAGGAAGCCAACAAAAGCAGGATGTCAGGAAAATTGCATACTGCATAGATGGAATCTTTAGGTTGCAGAGTTACCATGAAGACTTAATTTATGTTTAGCCCTTGAGACTTGAATATAAATAAGTTACAAACTTGAACAGTATGGATCATATACTGTACTCCCGGCTGAGTGTGCAAGTTGTCACTACAATGAAACCAAATGAAATGTATGTTGCTGTACAAAGATATAAGCTAACATGCTTATCCACATGGTCTGCCAAACTAAAAGGCAATGGGGAAAATAACTGAGGTCAGGCAAAGGCAATTGAATTATCAAGTGGGCTAATTTTCTCCCATGTAAGATTTTTGAAAAAGAAAAGGAGGTAATCTACTTCCTATTAAATTCCCATTCTAAGCATACCCACTCTGAAGTAATTTGTATTGATTTTAGATAATGATTGCATACAAAATAGGAAACTCTTGTTCCTTTCCGGTTAATGATTATCGTTTTATTTGCAAAAGTATGCCAAAATTTATTTTCCTTCAGTAACCACAGGTTAGTCGTAATATGGCCAAATTTTGTCTCCTTCTACATCCTACATAAAGCATCCTTGCTAAAGGATAGAGTGCTTTAGATGAAGGTTTATTTGCAACTATCTTCTAGTAAACATGGATTTTACTAGTTTCAGGGCAAGAATGTTTTCAATTTGTAATCCTCCCATATTTCTGAGTTCCCTTTCATCCTTTTTGTTTAAAAATGAAATATGTCAAAGAAAACAACATCTGTTTGATTGGTAGCACTAAAAGTGGCCTAGAAACACCTATATAGCCTGAGAAAGTTAACAATAGATACAGATTTTTATTGTCTGATTATTAAGTGCTACATACAAGAATTGATACTAATGTGAAACAAATAAAAAGTATTTTAAACTATGTTGAAGTCTTATTGGTACTTTTTATGCAGTTCAACAATATAAACCAGAAGATTAATATACTAGAAACAGCTGCATATAACTTTCTGAACAATTTCATATCTGAAGGTGAACCATGGAAGTAAAATGTGATTACCCACAGAGATACAAGTAAAAAAAAAAAACCCCACCATGAGCAAAAATATGAAGGCTTCATTTAAATGCTTCAAAGTTAGTGATAGACTTTTCTGGCTGAAGTTTAAGAAACTTTTTCATTGCAGGGAAGTTTTGAAGGATATGGAACACTAATAACATGAAGGATTGATATCCCAAGATGGTGATTGTAATAATAAACAATAAATCAATACATTTATTTATTAATTAAATATTAATAAATTAATTAAGCTATGCATATGACTGTATACTGACTGTATAATTATATATCCTATCAAGAATCATGTAAGGGCAATATACAGCATTTGGCAGGACATAGCTATAGTGATTTTACTTGAAAATCCTTGTGCACAGACCAAGTTGTCTGTGGTTCTGAAAACAAGAAAAAAGCTAGGAAAAGCTGTAACCCCCCAAAATCCTCAAGTTTACACCTGAGACCTGATGTTTTAAGACTTGATGATGTAATCTGCATTACAATGTCATACCACAAATGATACAAATTATATAACTGGTGTTAATTTATGCAATGATGTTATTACAATATAGATGTTATTCCTTTCCTTCAGGCCCCAGATGCTCAAATGATCCCGAATGTTCCAGAAAACATAATCAAATAGAAGTTGCCATGTGTCTATGGAGATTCTCAGTCTTCCAGGCCATGGTTGTCCCAAAGGAGCTGAAGATAAGAAGCGAAACATCTTCAAAGAAAAACCAGAAAGTCCAGTTGTCTCTTGAAAAAGCACCTTTGGGAGAAGTTGCCATAGTGTATTGTCAGATTCTCATGGGACAAACCTACATATGCTTGCTTACACGTTTCTAACACATGCAATATTTATTATGCACTTTTATTATTTGTATAAATAACTCAAGAATGAATGTTTCTTAGTAAGCTATGAATGCAAATTTAGTAAATCTTAAATTTTAGCTGCTTGCCAATGATGTAGCTTATATGCTCAGAAGAAGCCAAAAGTCACCTATGCGCTCCAACTAATTTGGCATCACACTGAAAGCAATTATAGAAATATACCTCCTAAGAGTGGCCAAGCTTTCAACCAGCTATGCCAATTTTACTGAAACACATTAAAGCTTCTGATGACTAAAAGTAAGCCCAGTCAATGGGAATTCTTCAGCTTTATAATAACTTTGCTATCTGAGAAAAGCAGGTTGAACAATAACAGTTACCATTAATAATATTTTAAAACAGTTTTTAAACCAGGACAGGGCAAGGAGGATGAGAAGGGTGATAGATGTGTGCATTGATGCAAATTGCTTCCTGGGCTTGTCTCTAGGATGTGCACATCAATGTATGAACATCCTCTTTGTGTTCAGTTACCATGACTGTATTGTGTTCAGCTAAGAGAGGACTAGTAAAACAGACTGAGATGACCAATGCAGAAAGAATATCTGAATGCATTTCATGATGAGTTCCTTTCAATGCAGCATCTCACAAGAAAATAGTTACCTGTCTATCATGTTTCAGTTCCACAAGCAATAAAGGATGGAAAAACAATTAACATAATGTGAGAGACCTCTTATGTCTGGGCATTTAGACTGGCTAGTGTTTTGTCTGGTATCATATCTACTCTAAGTAAAATAGCTGCGTGTTTCCAGAGAGCCTGAAAGGATATGTATGTGTGTCAAAAAAAAAAAAAATGTCCAGCTCTGCCCCTTTCTATGAACATTGTGCACATAATGCATGTGAAAAGACCCAGAGGCTTTGATTGTGGGGTTATGGTACCATCTTGATTATACCATACCCGCTGAGTCTCCTTCTAGTTTCTTCCCCAACTTATTAATTTACACCTTTTCTCCCAAAAGGATGGAGGAACCAACTGGACAGGAAGATGTGTTTTCAATTTCTTGGTGAAGGCATAGTTTCAGCTTTATCCAGGCCTATGAACAAATCCCATTTTATTCGAAAACATCCTTTAGCTTCTTTAATGTTGTTTTGTGAAGCTCTGAACTAGACTTCCCAAACCTCATGTACATTGCCAATGTGTTGCTACAGGTTGTCCTACATTGAAATTACACTGATCTTTATGCCCTTCCCATGATCTTCGTAGCAACTATAAATATTGCTTTCTATTTCCATCTAACCTTGGAACATCCAAGCTCATTTTATCTGTTGGGTAAATTTGTTCAGCATTCCCACCTTCCCATGTTTATAGTTTTAATCTATTTATATTTTTATCCTTCTGGATATTATATTTTAAAATCAGTTTGATCTTTGAACAAAACTTTTATGGTGAAAACGGGGAGTTACTTATGGCCTTAGCTTTTGTCAGCTAGGAGCCTCAGAGGTTGTGTGACAAAAGAACTGACTGCCATTTCTTATGAATATTTTTGTCACTTGATATACCCTAAAATTGTTGCTTTTTTAACAGCATGGTCAAAATTATTTAACATAGCTTTGCTTGTACTTGTTGATTACCTAAAATGGAGCCAGAATAGAGCTGGTGCTTCCATCCTTGGATTCCTTTGTCCCAAAATATTTTCATGGGCAGATTCAGACATTGGAAATTGAGAGATTTCTGGATTATTTTTACACTTCCCCAATCAGGAGTGAAGAGCAACTTAGGGAGGAGGATTTCTCTCAGAATCAAAGCGCCTGCTCAAAGACCAGCCAGCTTTGCACTAGCAAACTATCTTATATGCTAGTGTGTCCTATCCAGGATCACTCATGGCCTTATTTCTCATGGTTTGCCTGTTGGAAATGGCTCTAGCTTGGGATGACTTTGAAGTCCAATTGTAAGCTTCAGCTGGTTATGAATGCAGAGGTGTGAGTACTTTACACTGCATGCCTTCATGAGTCATTCACAAGCGGCACTGGAGTTCAAGGTGCTGGTAATCTATCTATATATAAACAGCTTTGGGTGTGTGTATGCTCCAGCATAACTCTGCAACGCCTTGAGCAATTTCAACCAAACTTGGCTCACAGATGACTTACTTTCTGGAAACAAATACTTTAGGGGGTAAGACACCCCTAAAACCCCTCGGGATGTGTGTTCTGTTAAGATACAGCCTGTTGTGCCTTAAAATGGATTCTACTGTACTGCCGTATAGTGGCTTCTATAGTACAGCTCAGTGGAGTTGCCATGGTAATGGCTTCACGGTTTGCACAAGGGGGCACCCTCTGATAAGGGGGAAAATCCTACATTAGAAATTATGTTTGGTACAGACATTTTCCCCCTATAAATAAATACCTGGGCAACGCTGGGTAGTTACCGTATTTTTCGGAGTATAAGACGCACCTTTTTCGCTTTCAAAAGAGAGTGAAAATCTGGGTGCATCTTATACTCCGAAAAATACAGTACCTATAAACCCCTTCACAGAATAGGAACCAGTTATTTGATGGATTATTTGTATCACTTATCCTTGAATGTACAGGGTTATATTTACAGATCTAGAAAGTGCAATTTCTCTGCAGTGGCACCTGCTCTTTGGAACGAAGCGCCCCCATTCTGGGAGTTCTGGATGGCCTTGAAAACAGACCTTGGGGTAGGGTGGATGAGACTCACTTATCTGTGATATCTTATACTTTGGTTAATTGTTTAGCTTGTCATCTTGTAATTATTTTGTAAATTTTCTGGTCTGATTTATTGTAGTTCATAGTTTTTGTATTGTTCTTTATTCTGTGAGACACCCAGAAGTGGTTGGAGTGAGAAGGCATCATGATCAAATTCATCCATCCATCCAGTCTGAAGCATTCTTCAATGTTGGTTTGATTTATTCTTCTCTGTACTTTTTAAAGCATATATTAACCTTTATGGAAGAACAAGGTAGGGATTTTAGCTAGATTGTCAAACGGCAAACATGAAGCAATAGAGGACAGACAATCTAAAAGTGCAATAAATATAATGGAAACAGAAGGTGAAGGAAAGAGTAATGAAATCTCCATTTCTTGATAAAAAGTTATGCCATTGACTGCACTGTTCTGCCAAGAAATTCTCATCTCATCCATGGAAAGCTTTTACTTTAATTAAATCTATTGATTTTTCAGTATTTAATGTGATTGACTATGATTAAAATTCATTAGTAGGCATTTTTTCATTCTAAATGTTATATTTAGACTTCCATTCCCTTAAAACCATTTAGAAAATATGACCTTAACTCCAACTTCTTTATATTTATTTACTAAATTAGCTGTACTAAAATATTTTAGGCTGGCTTTAAATATATAAATCTGAAAAAAGGAACTGGGAGTTTGTTCTTTTATTTTTCATATTCTCCCTTCAGTACAATATTACAACTGAATGAATTATATGGAACTGATTTATGCAAAATGTGGCACCATTGATGGATATGCCAGACAGACATCAAGTATTTTTTTTACTTGGTTCTAATTTTGTTTTGTTTACTATATTTCTTTTAATCTATATCTATGTCCCATTGGTAAGTGAAAATTATAAAAATCACATGCAGTTTTTGTTTATAGTCTTTTTAAAACAATGATTACACACTTAGAATATATTGAGATAGTAAATAGTGAACAATTTATACACCAAATTTATAAAGGCAGTGCTGACTCTGTTTAGCTTGTTAATTGATTTTTATTCTAATTTATGAGATAGTTGTATCTCTATAATCAAACAGATTGCAAAATTGTATTTCCAAAATGCAGTTGAATCTTTAATACAGTATTAAGATCAATATGAATCTAATGTCCTTTTCATCCCTTCATATCAGAAAGTATTATGTTAATGCAAGCTACAATCCAATATATCAGCTACTTACATATCCAGATGCAAGTCCATAAAATTCAGTGGGGCTTACTTTCTAATGCTGTACAGAAGTATATGCTTGCTTGTAAATAATTATTTTCAACTGCTATAATGTAAGGGCTAAATGACTTATTTACATGTTAACATATAGGTTTGTCAGTATTATGAGAAATTGCAGTTATGTAGTAGGCTCATCTGGTTATCAGAGGATGTTAAAACATTACAAATTGAATTCTCAAGCTTCTTGGTTCCTATGGCCAAGATTGTATAGTTTGGCAATGAATGTGTAATGTGATAACCATTTCTATTTTCACCCTTTCTCCATAAAGACACATATGGAATCATGTTTATTGTATTAGCCTCATGGTAGATCTTTGAAGCAGAGTGCTTACAGCACCCAGTGAGCTAAAATTTGGATGTCTTTTTTCAACAATGTGCAATTTAGAGTGGAAAAAGTAATAGATGAAGCTTCTTCTGACATGGGTTCAAATCCATTTTTAGCCATGAAATATATTTAGCCAGCTCACTGGCTTAATTGCCACACCCGATCCAGTGTCCTCTTATAGGAATAAAAATGACTGAGCCTACTATCTATGTTTAAAACAAAAAAGAAAAGAAAAGAAAAGAACCAAGAGTGTCACTGAACATTACAGAACGAAACAGAAAAGTCATAGAGTTGAACGAAAAAGCACTCGAAACTCCTTTCATATTTGGATTTTAAGTTAGACCCTCCATGCCTCATTGGGTCATTGTTCCAGAGAGATTTTCTTACCAGATTCTTTAATGCCTTCAAAAATGACAGAGCTTCTAATGTACTTCCTTCACTGGAAAAGTTAGGATACATTCAGAGAAGTATCTGCCTTGTTGAACTATATAAAACAATCAAACATCAGCACAGGAACTGTCTTGTGCTGTTTAGTATTGTGTCATAAACAGTCCCAAAGCTGCTTTTTCAAAAGGCAACTGTACTTTGTTTTTCTTGAAGATGTTTTGCTTCTCATCCAAGACGCTTCTTCAGAAGAACTGAAGAACCCTCTTGAATGAGAAGTGAAATGTCTTCAGGAAAAACAAAGTCTGGTTGCCTTTTGAAAAAGCATCTTTGGGACAACCATGACCTGGATGATTAAGACTCTCTATAAACATATGTCATAAACTGTTTAAATCTCGTTGAACTGTATAAAAGAGCTAAACTTCAAAACAGAAAATGCTTTATGACATTTTGTATGTCACTCACTGCTTTATGATAATGTTTATGTTTATAAAATGTTTTATAAAGTTTGTCAAATTTTAATTCCATGGGAGTCATGCGTCCCAGACCTTGGACATAATCTGCATGTTAGCCAAGGTATCTTGAGCCAAAATGGTTTGTCATATAGTGTACCATTTTTCCCAGTTAAAAGTTACAGGCATCACAGCTTTAGTAGTATATAGATACACTTTTTTCCATAGCCAAGGCAAATTTTGGCTCTCAACCATCAGTTGAGAGAGAGACTTTTTATTATGCTCAGCAGGAAACAAGACTTTGCTGCTTGCATGTAGCCTTCAATGTGCTAAAAAAATGGGAGGGGGTATTAAATGTGATAAACAAGCTAGCTGTTACACTTCTCTGGTTCCTTCTGATGCTATGTTCTTCTGCATTTCCTCTGGAAGACAAATGAATTACGATAGTTTGCCGGGCTCTTCATGTGCTACAGGAGGCACCCCAACATTAAGATATAATATTATAGACAGCAAGGAGACCAAGATAATAAAATCTCATTAGGCTCCTACAGCTTTCCAAAACACTTTCTTGAAAGATATCAGTTTGTGCAATGATTCATTTTCCTCTCAGCACATGACCTCAGGGATGGTTCTTGTAAAATGCTATATATATATAGACATGGCTAGAAATGGAAGTAGTAGCATGAGAATTTCTCATTAGTAAGAAGAGATTTGGTCTTTGAAATCCAGGAGAGGTAAAAAAAAGAGTAATTAAAATAAACATTCACACAACCAGATATCCTTCATCTAGTCATGATGCTTTTCTTAGGGTGAGATGACAACCATTTACTGTAGGGGCAGCTGGCAGCCCTGTGAAGAAAAAAGAGAACTTTTCATCAAAGAAGGATGTTAGGTATTGAAATGAGTAGCTGAAACTAGTTGCTAGTTGAGAGCTTAGGCAGGCACATCCCAATAAGCAAATTGTTATCTTCCTTTGGTGGATCTTGTCTTCTGCATTAGCTTTCATGGGGAAAATAGCATGGATTTTACTAGCATTAAAATCAAAGGGTTTCCCTGTCTGATGCTCAAATGATTGGCAGAGATGCCTAAGTGTGACCAATCAATGTGCATGCTGATGACTCTCTCAAGATGGGGACTGGAGACTAAAACATACAAAGAATGGTTGCAGGAACTGGGTATGTTTAGTTTAAGAGAAAGAAGGACTAGGGGAGACATGATAGCAGTGTTCCAATATCTCAGGGGTTGCCACAAAGAAGAGGGAGTCAAACTATTCTCCAAGGCACCTGAGGGTAGAACAAGAAGCAATGGGTGGAAACTAATCAAGGAGAGAAGCAACTTAGAACTGAGGGGAAATTTCCTGACAGTTAGAACAATTAATCAGTGGAACAGCTTGCCTCCAGAAGCTGTGAATGCCCCAACACTGGAAGTCTTTAAGAAGATGTTGGATAGCCATTTGTCTGAAATGGTATAGGGTTTCCTGCCTAGGCAGGGGGTTGGACTAGAAGATCTCCAAGGTCCCTTCCAACTCTACTATTGTATTGTATTGTATTAAGATGCTGTAGAGCCCTATTTTTGGAGAAAAGGTGATGACACATGAAAAGTCTTTATATGTGAGGGTGCATACTTTTTTTAAAGGACACTGTAGCTCAGTGGCTAAGACATTGAGCTTGTCGATCAGAAAGGTCAGCAGTTTGGCAGTTCGAATTTCTAGTGCCACATAATGGAGTGAGCTTCCATTGCTTGTCCCAGCTTCTGCCAACCTAGCAGTTCGAAAACATGTAAAAATGCAAGTAGAAAAATAGGAACCACCTTTGGTGGGAAGGTGGTAGGAAGCATTCTGTGTGCCTTCGACATTTAGTCATGCCAGTCACATGACCACGGAGACATCTTCGGACAGCCCTGGCTCTTCAGCTTTGAAACGAAGATGAGCACCACCCCCTAGAGCCGGGAACATCTAGCACTTATATTCAAGGGGAACCTTTACCTTACTTCTTTTACCTGGCAATTTGTGTTTTACTTGGAGTTTATGGCTGCACCACCCTTAGAGTTCTATTACATCTACTTTAAATGTGCTTAGTTCTACTGTAGAGCCACCAGTTTCATCCACATTTCCACTACTAGGTGGGAAAAACACTTTACTGGGGTCCTGTAAGAGCACTTCCATTAGGACTTGGAGCACCTACAGCCAATGCTTCCTCTATGGGGTTTCAACCAACCTCAGCATATGTTTTTAACTACTGCATGAGAAAATCCTTTCATTAAGGTCAAAAGGCCACAACGTTAATTCCATGTGCCGATGTAGCATGTTAAGCCGAATAATAAATGGGAATCCTTCAACACCACATATTTTTTAAAGCACTGCTTGTTATCTAGCAAAAGGATTGGAAAGTCAAGGAAAAACGATCTACTATATTGGGCACATTTACTATTTCAAATATCATGAAGCTGAACTCTAAACTTTGTACCTAAAGTAAGCATGTGATTAACAGCCTATCAAAGGGCTTTCAAACTACAGTAGTAGCATTGTAGTAAACTGGAAATAGATGCTATTAACTTTCACTGTTACAGGAACCATGTCTTACTTTTCCACATTCTTATTAACAAATTTGAGTATGTGGTTACTGTTGTTGCTAAGTCATCTGTGACTTTTTGTGACTTCCATGGTTCTCCACTGTCTCCCAATGTTTGCCCAAATTCATGTTCCACAGTGACACCATCTAACCATCTCCCCCTTCTCCTTTTGCCTTCAATCTTTGCCAATATCAGGACCTTTTCCAATGAGTCCTCTCTTCACATTTGGTGGTAAGAGTTTTTGAGTTTTATCTTCAGTATCTGTCCTTTCAAACAACAGTCAGGATTGATTTATTTGCTATCTTAATTATTAATTTAGGTATACAGAAGAAAGAAATGAAATAACTACCTAAGCCATTTATGAGTCTCTAGATGCAAATGTTAAATATATAAAATATTGCAAGTGTTTTATTTTTTTTGCTTTCAACCAGCAATAATGTTTAAATGCATATATTCAAGTAACATTAAAATTACATTTAATGCATATCAAAATATCTGTCTCATATTTTATTAAATATTAGTAAATATAAGTTTTTAAATGAAATGTCAAGTTTTAAACATGCATTTTATTAAAGATATTGAATTATTATCAATATGCATCATTTATTTTCCTATAGATATAGCATACATTATAAATGCCTAATATTTAATATGCTGCATGCAGTTAAAATTCAACAGTGTCAGCATATCTTAATGTTTCTTTTGTTCATCTCAAATCTATTGTCCTTCCTACAATTGTAGATAGGATCCAATACAACTGAAAAGTACCATATTTTTAGGGTGGGTGGCTATTCCCTGTCACATACTGTAGTACTTATCTTAAAACTGATTGAACAAAATCAGAAATATGTAAACATTCAAACTTTATTTGAAATTAATAGTCCAAATTCAGTTATGTATGATCAATTTAAGCATTTGTTCCTTGCCTCCTGGCCCTATTATTCTGCTTTATCTCAAGCCAATGTTGTGATTTTGTTTGTTTGTTTGTTTTTCACCACCTGGTTGGAATCTGTATTCTTGCTAAGGGTCCTGCTTCCCCCCATCCCCCAAGATAACCATAAATCTTACCGGATGAGTTCCCTTGTATGCAAATGACAGACATATGGTCTTCCCCTATAAGTAATATTAAAAAGAGGCTATGTTTTGGCAATTAAATTCATTAAACCATGTATTATGGAGAGCCAGATTAATTTAGGAAGAGCTCTTAAACGTCTGGTAGATCAGTGCATAAGATACCTTTTAAATCCTGCCTCTTTAAAAATCCTTACTTAGGAGGAAGAAGAGCTTTTACCCTGGCAGTGCCAGAGGGAAAATGTAATTTTAAAAAACCCTCCCATCCACAATAATTGTGTTCCTGTGGGGGGAAGTAGAAACAGCTGAAATTATGCTACTTACATGTCAATATCTTAGCCATATACAAAGTGCCTCTGATAGTCTGATAACTACTGCTAAGTGGACTTCTCAGGTTGTCCCAGGTATCTATAGCAGTGGTGGCATTCAAATTTTTTTGCTGCTGGTTCTGTGGGCATGGCATGGTTTGGTGGGTGTGGCAGGGGAAGGATACTGCAAAATCCCCATTCCTTCCTCACTCCTGGGGGAGGATACTATAAAATCTCCATTCCCTTCCCACCCCATTCCAGGAGAAGGATATACTACAAAATCTCCATTCCCTCCCCACTCCTGGGGAAGGATATTGCAAAATCTCCATTCCCACCCCACACTGGGGCCAGTCAGAGGTGGCATTTTCCAGTTCTCCGAACAACTCAAAATTTCCGCTACCAGTTCTCCAAACTACTCAAAAGCACTCGGGAGGCAGCGAACAGATGGGGGCGGAGCCAGCCAGAGGTGGTATTTGCTGGTTCTCTGAACTACTCAAAATTTCCGCTAGAACCGATCAGAACTGGCTGAATACCACCTCTGATCTATAGGCATGTTTCCTATTGTCTGACAAAAGCTACATCATAACATATAATGTAGCCAAAGTTTGTGTGCCAGTGTACCAATTCAGAAAGATGTCAGTTCCTATTCTATACCCTCAAAAGATCCTTAACAAGTCCTCTGGCCAGACTACATGTAGTCCTTGACTTATGACCACAATTGAGCTCAACATTTCTGTTGCTAAGTGACACATTTGTTAAGTGAGTTTTTACTCATTTTATGACCTGTCTTGCCACACTTATTAAGTGAATCATTGCACTGTTAAGTTAGTAACACAGTTGTTAAGTGAACCTGGCTTCTCCATTGTTTTTGCTTGTCAGAAGGTCAGAAAAGTTGATCACATAACCCCAAGACACTGCAACCGTCATAAATATGAATCAGTTGCCAAGCATCTGTATTTTGACCATGTGACCACGGGGGATGCTGCAATGGTCATAAGTGTGAAAATCAGCCATTAGTCACTTTTTTCAGTGCCATTGTAAATTCAAACAGTCACTAAATGAACTTTTGTAAGTCAAGGACTAACTGTATTCTTGCAGCTGATGGTTCATGATGTTGAGGCTACTTTCACTATTGTGAGGGTTTACTCAATTGTTGTATAACTTTTGAGATTTTGGAAGTGATATAAAAAGTCAGAGGTTTTCTCCTCCACAGAGTAATCGCTGCAATAGAATCCAAAAATTAATTCAGATTTAAACAGACTTTATTTCATTGCTTTTCCTTATTGAAACATGTAAAGATAAATGTTTTGGGGAAACCCTTCTGGATTAAAGGACCGAGGTCAGAAGATGAAAGAACCTTTTTAAAATCTAGGAAAGAAATATATCAAAATTTCAAGTTCTTTATGTACAGCTTAGATACTGGTCTATGACGATAATAAATATTTGATTTGATTATAGACAATTTTAAATATCTAATTCATTAAAAATAACACCATACTTGCTATCTTTATCTCCATAGATCAGGGGTAGGTTGCTGTTCTACCCCTGTTTGGTGTGCATGTGTGCGCATTTGCAAATAAAGAGGTCTGCGCATGCGCAAAACATTAAAAAAAATTAAGGGCGAACCAGGCCGAACCAGTAGGAACCCACCACTGGATAGGATGTGTGTAAATATGTATATGCATGCATTATGAAAGTGACAGAGATCTCCTATGAACCTATTCTGAATGGGTCAAGATTGATGGCAATGTTGTGTTTGTGTTCCGGACCATTGTTTACTGCTGTATATGTCCTTGGTCTGAAAATACCATGCTAGCTTCACAGAAACATTCCCAGTATTATGATTAATGTGTTTTCCAAGAGACTTAAGCAGAGAGCAAAATAGTAGTATAACAAGTCAGTAACCAAAAAGCTTTATCTTGTAATAAAATATATTAATGAGATTGCAGCTCAGAACAAAATGTCAGGGCTCTATAAAGTTGATTTACACAATGAAGTTTATAAAGACCAATGTTTCCCCTTCGTGAAAAGTAAGGAATAATTTGTTAAATGCTACACTAGTTCAGATAAATTCATCCATTGATTATTCAGAAAATTAATACAAAACTAGCTGATCCAATTCCTGAAATGGCTTTAGCTGGAAATCCACAGACATGTACTGAATCAGTACAGAGAGGAATCTGAACATCTGTATGAGCTAGTCCTCCCAGCAATGATATTGCCTATCATATTTAATTACCAGAAATTAAAGCAATATTGTAGGACAACTGGAAGAGTAACATCACAGAAACCTCAACAATCATATAAACTGGGTCATTAAAGAAGTAAACAAGTGTTTAATCAAAAGCTTGTGGAGTTTGGCAGTAACAGCAACTGAATGTGGGAAGGATTCTACAGTTTTGCCCTCTGTACAGGAATTGAGAACATCCTATTGTGAATTAGCTGAATGGCTAAGAGATTATCCTTGTTAGAATGTAGCTAACATTCTAGCTACATGGAGGAGCTTTCTGTAACTATATCTGAACGGGAGATTTTTTCCCCTGAATGAATGTTGTGTTGTATTGTATTGTATTGTATTGTATTGTATTGTATTGTATTGTATTGTATTGTATTGTATTGTATTGCATTGTATTGCATTGCATTGCATTGCATTGCAGTGTAGTTTATGTAATATAGTTTGTGTAGTGTAGTGTTTATTTTATTTTATTTATTTATCTTATTTATTTTACTTATTGTTTTATTTATTTCATTTCATTTTTATTTTATTGTTGTGTTGTGTTTATTTTATTTTATTTTATTATTATTATTATTTTCCGCCCATCTCATCACGAGGAGACTCTGGGTGGCTTCTGAAATAGGCAGCCATAATAAAATATAAATAAATGAACCACATCTACTTGAAGAACCTGATGGGAGAACCCAGCAATGGTGGTGTAAAGCAGGTCTAGAGTATTTTATCCATTCAAAATGTATGCCTGTAATAGTAAATATATAACAGCTTACTCACACATACAAATCACTACTTAATATGCAGCAATGAGCCAAACTTGAAGCAATATTAGTAACTTTATTATTTGCTACATCATTTCTCACCATGAACTTATTCTCTAGCAGTCTGGCAGCAATTTATACTTGATTATGAACTTTGTCTTTATTAGGGTTATACAAGGTTTTGGGTTTGAGTCAAAATGTGTTTCATACGTGCCTGAAGATGCAAATTGAGCATCTTTAAACTCTTTAAAGTTGTTAGGCTTCACACAAGGGTGCAGCAGTAAATCTAAACTCAGCAGAGACTTAACCCCTTATTTATATTAGGCTTAATGTCAGATGACATGGTACTCTGATATGACTTGATTAAATTAGAAGCTAATATTGCAGACAAGAATGAAATCTTTGTACAGCTAATTTGCCCATGATTCTGCAAGGAAGTTATTTTCAAATTGTAAGCCCTTTCTACCCATCTTTTCAAGTTAATGGGTCATTTACTGGTCTCTTGCGGATCTTGACAGGCAGCTCATAAATACTGGGAACTACTGGTGCCTACCTTACAACTCTCAACCCTCACAAAAGCAGGCACACATTTCACCAAGACCATTTATCAGCTGCAGAGGTAAGCCCCATCATTCCAGAAAAAAAAATGTAGGGTAGATATTGTAAGGACTTTTTGTGATAGATGCTAAGCTTGGGCACCTGTGTGCTCTAAAGCACCATTCCTGAAATACTGCACACCTTTTTTATAGCTGCTTTGCAGAACAACTATAGATATACAGTTCATCCAAATAAAATGTATTTATTGATTTACAGTATTACTCATATTTCTCAGATTGTTGCTCCAATTACAGAGAAGTTTAGAATCCTAGTACAATATGGTTTAAAAAACAAAAAAAAAAAACAAAGATCAAGGAACATCAACACATAAATATTCACAGAAAATACCATCCAGATGTGCTCACCAATCATCTAACCCATCCAAAAGGTCCTATGATAGATCCAAATGTTCAAGGTTCTTCAGAAACTTAATAGAAATAGGGCAATTATATTAGCAAAGAGGTTAATCCAGAGGAAAGGATATGTTGTCAAGAAATCTCAGTAGTGGGTATTTGGTGATCTAGTGATCTTTAATATAGTATTTATACCTCTTCTTCTCACAAATAATCTCACCTAATAGCTTCAGATGGATGCTAAACAGCAAGGAGAAAGGACTGAGCCAGTGGCACTCCTAGTGGAAGGACCAAGAATTTCCTGATCAACTTGGAAGTTGCAACTCAGGAAGAAGCGTTTGATGGATATTTCATTGATTCTTTTCAAATCTCACAATCTTGGAACTGACTATAAAGTAACATTTAAGAGAATTAATCCATAGAATTGTTTTCTAATAGGAACGACATGACCAGATAGCTTTGTTAGCATTTTTCAACAATTCTTTCATATGCATGGAATACTTAAATCTGTCAGAAGCTTTGAAGTACTGACAGAACATCCTGAGCAAAGCACGGTACTTTTGACAGACCTGTTTGGTTTTCTACTCCTGCAGCTTTGCTTCACTGATCAAGGAGTGCAGCTATGTTTGTCTACGTTCCCTTTTTACTTCACAAGGGTTGCAACCCTGAAAACTGAGTGACAAAGGACTGTCAATCAACACGAGACGGCTCTTGGCTCAAGATCTAAATTTTAAAAAAAAAGTTAGATACATGACAATCACAATTTAACCTTTGAAATAAAAATACTTTTGAAATATTGACAGCTTGTTGGCTTAGATTCACCATTTTTGACAATGCTGTTAAGCAGTTAAACTCCCCTCCCCTCCAAACTAGCAGCTTGCTAGATGGATGTGCAAGCAAATAATGTATTATTGCTTCTGGGGTTTGAGTTCCTTTCTACCAATTTCAAAAAGTGATCTAGCCCCTAATCTTTGGGGCACCGGGGACCTGTTCCATGGAGAGAGGTTTTACCATGGCCTGGAGAAGGCATGGTTTTTGTGTGCTCCCTTTATCTTGCAAGTGGGGCTTCACTTGTTCGTGTGGCCTGGTTGCTGGCATGCTGCAGCCCAGTGCCAGTCCATGGAGCAGGGGTTGGGGACCGCTGATCTAGGAGTTTTTTCTGGTGAGACTGGTCTATCAGGACAACCTGGTCTATCCAACTATGGGATGGAAGCATGCTGCTTCCACTTTTGCCTTTCAGCCCCAATGCAGGAGCCTTTGCAGGCAGTTGCTTTTGCGACAAGCTATTTTAGTGTTAGATTTATATTTCACCCTTTATTTCTTTGTCAGTAAAAATATAAATTCAACCCTGATCTAGGAGTTTAGTGGAGAATTTCACAACTATAATGTATTTCTTTTGGCCCATTTGCCACTGTAGATCATGACCAAAGAGTGGAGTGGGACAATCAGCATTTTTTTCCTGTGAACTGCTTTTCTCTGGAACAATCTGACTCCCACTCGACTGCCTTCCAGAATCTTGCAAAAACTTGCCTTTTCCAGGGGGCCTTTGAGGTTTGATTAGAAGAGCAATTATCACCAGAATGCCTTGATTCCTCTTTGTTCCATTATTACTAATTGTTGTTACTAGAAATTATAATGAGATGCAGTGCTGACCACCACCTTGGCCGGCTCCCAAAAAAGATTGGACCAGTTCATGGACATCATGGGGATCAATGGCTTGATGACAGTATGATTGCCTCTGGAGACCATTTGCCGGGACATGATGGGTTTCCTAGTGCAGGTGGTTAGCCACTCTGAGCACAGATTCTGATCCAGTAGGGCATGCTTATGTTCTTACTCTTTTGTATTTGCAAATTGTCCTGTATCCATACGGACTAAGATAAATTTCATAATTCAAAGGAATGAACAAACAAATAAATATTCTAACAGCAAAACAAAGGCGCAAGAAATCCCAATGTAGTCGAATAAAGCAAAAACCCGCTTTCAGAGAGGATGTAGTACTGATCTGAAGCTATGTTCTGCTCACAGGCTGTTAATGCTCCATGTAATAAATCCTCAGCTTTCTTCTTTGTTTTGTTGCCAAAAACATCAGCAGAGGGCGTACAAACTTAATGGAGGAAAAAAGCCAGTGGCAATCAGCCTTACAAGAGGAAATGTAACAGGAGAAGTCGTTGTACATAGCATAAATGAAATTCTACTTTATCTTGCTTTCTTTATTATTAAAGGATGAATATATTCCCATATCTGATAAACTCCCTTTGGGCCTGGAGGGATTACACTGAGTCTGAATCTATCTTCATTTATTTGATGAGACACAGCTAAATTTGGATGTGCTTTAAAATACATATGTTAAAATAATTATATATGGTAAATAGAGTGACCTATTTATACTGGCTCTGATTCATTGAACAAAGATGCTTCCAATTTGTTGTGGTGGCTTAGCTCATGAGTTTTTTGTTTCCTGGTTCTATTGGCCATGGTTGTGACAGCTACTACCGTTTTTCTTTTAGAGTATACTACCAACAATTTCAGAATGTTAGTGGCAAAATATTTTTTGGCATGGTTCCTCTGTATAAAACTATCCACAAAAATTATACAATTTCCCCAGAAAATATCATTGTAATATGTTATTAGAACAAGAAGCAATGGGTTGAAACTAGTTAGAGAGAGATCCAACCTGGAACTAAGAAGAAATTTCCTGGCAAATGAGAACAATTAGTCAGTGGGACAGCTTGCCTCCCAAATTTCTGGGTGCTCCATCACTGGAGGTCTTCAAGAAAAGATTGAACAACCATTTGTCCAGATGGAATAAGTATTCCTGCCCTGGGCAGAGGGTTGGACTAGGTCCCTTCCAGCCCTATGATTCTGTGAATCTATGAAACTATGTATTAGTATCTGTGATATAGGGAAAGTAAAGGTCAAGGTTTCCCTGTCCAGTTGTGTCCGACTCTAGGATGCAGTGCTCATCTCTGTTTCTTGGCTGAAGAAGTCAGCATTGTCTGAAGACACTTTTGCGATCATATGGCCAGCATGGCTATATGCCAAAGGCTCATTGAACACTGTTAATTTTCCACTGGAGTGGTACCTATTAATCTGCTTGCATTTTCATGCTTTCAAACTGCTAGATGGCCGGGACCTGGGGCATAAACAAGAGTTCACCCTGTTGTGCAGTGTTTGGGTCTCAAACCCGGGCTGTCAGTTTTCCATCTGACAAGTTCAGTGTCTTTAATTGCTGACGTCCCCTATAGGAAAACTAATATGAAACAATCAGAGGCATTTCCCCCCTTTTGGTAAATGTTTTCAGTTGGTAGTTTATATTGTTAAATACATTTTATTTTATTGATTGTTTTACACATAACATAAAAAGTAACACAAACTAGTAAAGAGCAAAAAAAGCTAATAGAAAAGGGAGAAAGAAGTGCAGAAAGAAAGATCACACAGAAACAGAAGCAGCTTCCAATTTCTCCTTCAGCAAAATAAATACAATTCCAATTTTAACATTTAGTCCATGTTTACAAAACATTGCTCACTTTTTCTGTTTTAGTTTTAATCAAAATGATAAACCATGAGTGCATTTCTTTCTGTTTCGTGTAAAAAGTCTATTATGGGTTTCCAGTCAATTATAATTGCCATCTCCAATGAGTTGTAATAAATGTATACTTTTCCTCCTGCTCTCTATATTTGACTGAATATATATCAACAATCAAAATATAACATCTTTAATTGTTGCTCCAGACTTGGGTACCCTTGAGTTGGTGTGGAAATGGAAAGAATCTAGTCTCTGAACTTGGCAGAGAAACATCCAATACCTTTGAAAAGTGTGTGTTTTTTTGCTCTCCAGCAACACAAACCGCAAATATTTCAAGCAAAATAAAAAGCATTGATTAAATGTGTGTGAGTGTGGATATCAAATCCTTACATATTGCAGATTACAAATAAATACATTTTATATTTGTGCATCACATTCAATAGGTGCATCACAGATCAAACAATAAAAAACACTGATGTGCAATAAAGGCTTTGTGTCATTACATTAAAAAACCACAAGGGGTAAATTTCTGGGTCTTAAGATACACCCCTCCCTTTCTCACCCTTTGTTAACACTTGAAACTTTAATTAAGGAATTCAGAATCTATCCTATTGTTTCACTAATCACTAAAAGAGTTAGTTTTTGAACACATCAAAGGAAATGACTTTGCCTCCAATAGAAAACATGGCTTAAATTTCAAAAGGAGGCGTAGACTGCCATGATGAAATGTTAATGTTAACTTTATGAAAATGCTAATCATAAAGCCTAAAATTCCCCTTAATACAAACATATAGCACCATAATATAACTGAGTGCAGGATTTCCATCTAAAGACAAAGGTATGGGAAAAATATAGTCATATTACAAGGAAATTGGTTTGAGAGACTCATGATACTTTGAAAGAAACTATTGTGCTCAAGGTTGCCTTCCATCCTTCCGAGGTCAGTAAAACGAGGACCCTGATTGTTGGGTGCAATATGCTGACTCTGTAAACCACTTAGAGAGGGGCTGTAAAGCACTGTGAAGTGATATATAAGTCTAAGGGCTATTGCTATTTTGAAGTCTAGATTCCCATGTTTGATTGCACTAGGGGATTTTTAGCTAATACATTTGGAAAACAGTAAATTGTGGAAGGCTATATAAAGGAAGCTTACTAGAAGTATCCTTTGGGAATGGTTAAAATAAAGTCAATGTGGCAGCCACAAAATGTGCACATAAAAATGGGTGGAATTCTAATTGCACCATTGGGAACATCATCTTGGATTTTTTTTACTGTTCTCTGCAGGTATATCCTTGTCCATCTGCTTGAGTTATCCAGTTGCAATTTAGTTTGGTTGGGTTGAAATTGTTGGATCCTGGAGCAGCTCTTTGCTTCCCAGTCAGTTTGAATAGTGAGATATTAAAGCATATTCAATCAATCATCCATCCATCCATCCATCCATCCATCCATCCATCCATCCATCCATCCATCCACTATTCTCCTTGTGGGAAATAAGCTATGATGAAGTGGGCTGAAATGTGCATTATTTTCTTTTCTCTGAATGGAGTTAAGGAAAAATTTCTCTGAAAAAAATAATGTGTGGTAGAGCGAATTGATGCCCTCACAGTGAACACCACTGTTTTTATAATCCTACACTTTGGGACGTTCAGCTCACACTTTCTGATTTCACAGACTTCCAAATGGTTCATTACGTGCCAATTTTCGGGGTGCTGCTGTCCAACCCCCCTCAGCTATTATTTGTATAACACAAGAAGCCGGATGGGGAGGCAGTGAGAATGTGAAGATCGGCCCTTGTACCTGTCATAGTATGTCAGCAGCTTAGCAGGTCATTCTGTGCTGTGAAATGCCAAAGATGATTTTTCCTCTAAAGTTTTAAAGGTTAGAATGAAACTTGCAGTGTACAAGTTTTAAAAGTGTCACAGTTTACTAGTCTAAAATGACTGAGAGATTTAAATTAACCATAACATAGATAGTCTAAAACAAAAGAGGGTTATTTATTTTAGAATTTTTAAGTAATCTGTGTCTTAATAGACATTTTTTGGATTACTATTTTTAAACCCAGTTGTGTTGGGATTGGGTCTGGAATTGAGCCAGTGTGTGATGGGCAAAGGTTCAGATTTTATTGTGTGTGTGTATGTGTGCCTTTGAGCCAGTGTTTATTTACTTATTTATTATTTAAGATTTATAAGGTTACCTAACTCAAACAATATGACTCTAGGCAGCATACAGCATAAACACACAATAAACCAAAGAGAGGAAAAAACAAATGGAAGCATAGAACAATATTTGTTTATAACAGTATACCAACCATATATAAATACAAAACCTCAGATGGTTACCATGCATACAACGAAATCACCAGAGGAGGGATTCCCACTCAACTGGTTCTAATGCCTGAGGGCAAGCGTTGACTCCTGATGAATCCCTGCAGTTTTCTTGGCAAGATTTTCAGAAGCGCCCTTGCCTCTTTCTTTCTAAGGTGGAGAGAAAGCGACTGGCCCAAAGTCACCCAGCTCATTCATTGCCTAAACAGACTAGAACTCTTCATCTCTTGGTTTCTTAACTGCCATACCAAACTTCAGACAAATTCAGAGCAAGTTTAGACAACTATTTCACCAAGGGCATTTAATAAAAGCACAATACCTTTTTGGTACGCAGTGCAAGCTAAGGCTCCAATTGCACAGTTGTGGCTGTCATCTTCAAACACACCCCATCTCACTATCTCTCATGTCTACCTATACCATAACTTTGTTGTTATGGAGAAAAATTGGAGAAGGAGAATTCGTGCAATACTTTGAACACCTAGAGATAAGACAGAGTACAAATCTGTTGAATGAATGAATGAATGAATGAATGAATGAATGAATGAATGAATGAATGAAATCCATCTAGCACACCAAACTCATATATCATAGCTGGGTTTTTTTCTGTACTTTTTATTCCCAGAATTCTGCCCAATTCATAAATAGAAGGGTGCTTAAATGAAGAGAAATGATACTATCACATTCATATAACAATTGCCTCCTAAATAGAAAAATAAAAATCACTTGAAGGGACAGGTTGAGTAATAATTTCAGTTTGGTTTAACAAATGTCTTGTGTCAAGGTAAACTATCCATTTGTGGTTGATTTGGAGTAAAATACTACCCACCCTTAAGGTTAGCATCCTTTCTGATTCTTTGCTCTGCTATTCTATGGTCTGATGTTTATTAGATTTGATAAACAGAAAGTCGCTATTTTACTCAGCCTTTTACTGTATTAAGATATCATTTTTTGTTGTTGTTCGTATTACCATTTTCTGTACCAACTAGTATCAGGTCATTTTAAAAAATTGCAATATCTTTTTTAGAATATAAAATTCTTGGTTTGGATTGTGTTCATGTTTTGCTTCACTGGATGCTTTCAACTTCATTGGTTGCTTTGAAAGGCAATTTAGAGCTTCGGTATAGAAATGCAACAAATGCCTTCAGGAAATTCAGTACTATACAAAAGAAGACAAGCAGCCTTCAACAAAAGACAGGATAACGTGCACTTACAAAATGTAAGCTTTGCAGATTATTAACATGCTAACAATCACGTATTCCTGGGCAATCTTTTTCAAGTTGGATGACAGTTCTTAAATTTATACAATTTCAGGGTTACTTTAAAAATCAAGGCTGTTTTTTCATACTATATTTTCTTTGCTCCCATGCAGGATTAAACTGGTTATTTCTCCAGGGACAGTCTCACTTAAAAATATTGATTTGAGATAAGTGCTATTTGGTTTCTCATGAGCCAGGCAGCTGACATTTTTGTTCCTGCTATTTTCCAAATGTGTTACTCCAGTGTTTCTCAACATTGGCAACTTGAAAATGGGTGGACTTCAACTTTCAGAAATCCCCAGCCAGCATTTTGAGGAGTAGATTTCTTTTATCAGTACAAGGCGGCTTTTCTATTTTGAGGTATTTGATGCTAAATTTATATTGTCTTATAAAAGAATAAACCTTTATTACAGTTTTAGACCATAATACAAACTAAAAATGCAGTCAGTAAAACACAAAGGAATACATAATATAATAGTAATAAAACAGTAAAGATTCAGCCTAATTAGACTTAAAAACATAACATCAGAATTCATACGATTAATTCAATTCAATTCTGTAGAGGCTACAGTATGTGAAGAGTCTAGGAGTTGTAAAATAAAAATTTACAAGAACATATGCAACTTTAAGGTCTCTGCCAGCTTATAGATATATTGTCTATACAAAAGGGATAGATTGGTTACTGACTCAAAGTGATTTATATGACAAATAGGTAAGGTCATGTGTGATTTTTGCTATCTAACATGGTTACTGACCCTTTGTCTAGGTTATTGAATCAAATGTTGACCTGCTTTTACTGACATGCATGTCCTCTGTTGTTCAGATGAGTCTACCTGCTTCTACTGCTCTCTAGGGCAATAAAGAATAAATCTCATTATAGCTTTATAAAGAGCAATCAAATTGTTTTCTGTGCTAAACATACCCGGTTTCTTAATGTTAATGGGTCTCATAGCTTGGCTGGATAAAGAGTTGCATTCTATACTGTGAAATTAGTTTTGGTCCAGTTTGATTTTAAAGTGCCTTTCTGTGTGCATGTTTGTGTATGTATGATTTTAGCTTCTATATCATCCCATTCCCTTGCATATCAAGAGCTGCAATGTGGATATATTTAGTCTTTCTTTTTCAATAGAAAAAAAAATCATGTAATAATTTTACAAAAAGTATAAGATGACAATGTCTCAAAAGCTATATGAAGAAGGAAGGATATTGAGTAATAATGACTCAGAAATATTTGGAAAGTATCTAGAAATTCCAGGCAACCAAACTAAGCCATTATAGCCTGAAGATGTTAGGAAGGATTATGGATTGATAGAGAACAAGAGTTTAAAAGAGGACAGACTATTGCTTCAGATCTTATTATTGATTCACTTTTCTTTCTTGTTCATAAGATAGTAATGTGTTATCATGAAGAACTGAATTTTCTGAAGTTTCTGAATTTAGACAAAAATTCTAGGAGATTATGTTTAATAGACAATCTGTGTTTTATTAACTATTCTTGGAAAAAATGGTAGAAACTGCTCCACTTAATGAGTTCGGTTTTATTGGAAGTAACAATTTTCTTTGAAGTAATAACCTTGGTTGGAATGTGGTGGTCCTTCCTGTTAACAAAAGGTGAGATGGGATTTGTTGAAGGTGATAGCCAGTGCTTTCATGATCAATTTACACCAATTCTTACTAGTTCATCAGTTAATTACTAATTAATCAGTTAATTACTAGTTAATCAGTTAATACTGATTTTTATTGCTCTGGTCTTTATACCATATATATATATTTCTTTTTACCTTAATAATGTTTCAGTAAAGCTGACATTTTTCTGCAGGATACTTAGGTATTCAATGTTTCAGAACCTTCTTAAATTAGCCTGCAAGTCATAGCATATTTTCAGTGTCATCAAGCTTACAGAAAGAAATCTGCATATGTCCTCAGATATTGCTGCATGGCATTTCTTCCTTCTCCTCCTCCTCCTTCTGAAGGTAATCGGCAAATGAGATTACAGTGGTCAGAAGAGAGAGGGGCAAAGCATGTGACAGCTTCAACTTTGCTCCTGGTGTTTCTTATCTCTCTATGTACCATTTTTGCAGCCAGAGGTAGGAATTGATGAGCTACCTTTTGAGTTCTAGAAAACGGAGAGAGTAAACAGGTGATTCAACCATCCAGATGCCTATTGCTTCTCATAGCTCTTCATCCGGACAATTCAGTTTTGATAGGAAGACCAACCAGATTAATCCAGTGATCTGAAAAGTTCATTTATCTTCCTTGTTTCACCTCCTCCAGACTGCCAGTTGTGATGCAACTAGAGGCAGGCTATATATTTTCTATGAGGAAATTCAGTGAGAAGGAAAGAAACAGATGAGTAAATGGGAAACTTGGCTAGAATATCTCCAGAGATGTTTAACTGTATCCTTTTATCCAAAGTGTAGAAGATAAATATTGGGAGATTTGGGTGAAAAATGACTTCTTTATGCAGGGCATACTTAAGACCAAGGAACTAATTACCATTTGGCATCCCTCATCTGATAGCTTTAAATGGTGATTAGATTAGATAAGTTAGATGGGACATTGGAGTCTTATGCAATATAGTTATTATCTTCTAGATAAAAGATAGCATACTTCTGAATGCCATTTGTTGATCAGCAGCAGAGGGAAAAGAATTATGTATGCATATGGGTTCATTGCTGTCATACAGTGTCATTGTATGAATGAGAATGTTGCACTAGAAGGGGCTTTATCAGATCAAAGATGATGATTTGAGGGCTGGTTAACCTATAAAGCCCTACATGGGCATGTTTACTTGAGGGACTGCCTGTCTCCCATAATATCTGCCTGGGCAATCTGATCTGGCAGAGTTGGCATGGTTTGGGTTCCTTCAATTAAGTAATGCCTCCAGAAGTTGTGAATGCCCCAACACTGGAAGTCTTTAAGAAGATGTTGGATAGCCATTTGTCTGAAATGGTATAGGATTTCCTGCCTAGGCAGGGGGTTGGACTAGAAGACCTCCAAGGTCCCTTCCAACTCTGCTATTGTATTGAATTGTATTGTATTTTATCTATTGGAACAGTAAAAATGTGCCTTCTCTGTAGCAGGACCTGCGCTTAGGAATGGGGTTTTCCCTGAGATCCAAACAGTCATCAACCTACTGGTATTTCAAAGGGCCCTGACCTTTGGTGAAGGTGAAGCTCCCTTTGCTTTTTACTTCATTTCCATTTGGGTTTATTTTATCTTGTATTTTTGTTTCTAATATTGTGTTGTGTTTGTGATTTTTGTGTTGCTTCTTCAACTTTGAATGTTTTTAACAATTTGTGCTTTCACTAGAAAACAGTGCTCTCTTAGGTGAAATGGGGGATGTTACACAAGAAACAAAGGAGGGAGGGGCTGAGGCTCTGCCAGTGGACGGGGGGGGGGGATGATGATGCAACAACCAGAAGACTCAGATCACAAAAGTGATTTGAAACATTACAAAACTGCTAATACCTATGTAAATGGCGATATTTTTCTATTTTTATCTGTAAAAGTTGTGAGACCTGGGGGGGGGGGCTTCTCCCCCCCCCCCCCGCACGATGTAGCTGTCAAAATGTTCTATAACCTTTTAACCCCCTTTCCCTGTAAAATTTCTAAAATCAATAAATCTTGGACAATTAAAAAAAAACAATTTGTAAGTTCCCAAAATTGGTGAGAGTCATGTAGCATATACATTTAAACTACTACAACAACAACAATAATAATTAATGTTTCTGTGTTAATGCATTATTAACACAAAACTATTTGTTTTGATAATCAGCTTTTTTTTTGGGTAGAACAGACCTAACCCTCGGTTGACATACCTTGACTGGATCCACATAACATGTTTAACTAATTCATTTCCTAGAACCAGAATGTGGAAGGCATGTTCTGTGACTGCTAGCCAGTGAGATTTGAAACAGAGAATCCTGCTTTTTCTGCCTCCCTATAAAATAATCAGTTTCACTCACTAGGACTGACTAGGTGGGACTTGACTCTATCTTCACAATTATCTGAGTTTTTCAGATGCCTAACTGGAGAGGACAGCCACAGCAGAGTTTGGGATTAAAGTAGCTTGTCACACTACTGACTGAATTGATGAATTCATGAAACATGCTGCACCTAACACTGTTCTGGATTACTAGTTTATGATAACAAGAAGTTTTGGGTGGTTGATTAGGCAGAAGCAGACCTGGCTACTGGAATATTCTGCTTCAGAATAAGGCATTGAACTGGATCAGGAATGGACAACCTTGGTCCTTCAGATGTTCAGTTCAAAGCAAGTGGTAAACTACAACAGCTGGAATTCAACATCAAGAGAATTGTACATTGTCCCCTCTTGCTCTAGATAGTTTTATAGTTCTAATTTGCTTTTTAATTCTCTTCCAAAGAGAATGGTCTCTGTTAGATCTGGGCAACAAGAGACAGACTGCGGACACGAAGTGACTTAACAGCTCTTTATTAGTAATAGTAGTGATCCAGCTTGCTCTGTGGTCGGAGGGTTCCCCTTTTATAGGGATCGGGTACGCCCCTCGACCAATCAGAGGGATACCTGTTTCCCGCTGTAGTAGCGGACCAGAGGGGAGACTTATCTCGATATATGCTAATATCTAACACCCCTCCCCTCCTAGATGGAACGTTGCAGTAGGTAACATAGTCTTTTAGGTATGTGGGTGTTTGTCTTGCTCGGGAGGAACGTCGTAGTTCGGGTTGGTTTGAAGTGGTTGCAGGACCGGGTGCGGGTTGGTTCGAAGTAGTTGCAGGATCGGGTGCTTTTCCTGTTTCCCGTTCTGGAGGTCTTGTGCCTTCGTTGCTCGGGCGTTCAGGAGTCTGTTCGGCTGCGTTGTCTGGGGGTTTCTCTGCTTCGTGCGTGTTGTCTTGTCCCACGCTTGGCTCGCCGGTGTCGTCGTTTCCTATGATGGGGCTTTCGCGTGGCTGACTTTCTGTAGACAGGAAACTCTCGTCTTCGTTTCGAAGGTCGGAGTGTGCTAGGCGACCCCGAAGTTGATCGATGTGCCTTTTCCAGTTCCGCCCATCTTCTAGTTCCAGCAGATACGATTGTGGACCCGTGATGCCAATGACCTTTGCCGGCATCCATAATATTCCCCCTGCGTAGTTGTGGGCGTATACTGAATCCCCTACTCTGAAAGACCGGATTTTGCTTGTAGAGTCTGGGGGAGCCGAGGCAGAGTAATTCGGGTGAAGCCGGTCCAGGTGAGACCGTAGGCGGCGACCCATGAGTAGTTCAGCGGGGCTCCTACCCGTTGTTGCGCTTGGGGTAATGTGCTGAATTAGGAGGTAATGGTCAATGCGTGTTTGCCAATCACCCGGACCCATCCTAGCGAGGGCCTCTTTTGCGAATCGCACCATTCTCTCCGCCTGTCCGTTTGATGCTGGATGGAATGGCGCGACGAGGGCATGCCGAATTCCCAAACCTGCTAAAAATGTTTCAAACTGCATGGCCGTGAATTGGGGCCCGTTATCGGATACTAGGAGATCTGGCAGGCCATGGGTGGCGAAAAGTCGCCGTAGAACCTTTATGACTGCCTCTGCCGTGGTTGAAGTCATTAGGACTACATCTAGCCATTTTGAGTATGCATCCACAACTATAAGGAAAATCTGACCTTGGAATGGCCCTGCGAAGTCGATGTGTATTCGCGACCAGGGTGCTTTGGGTTTCTCCCATTCTGTGGCGGGCGCTTCCGGGGGTGCTGGTCTCGATTCCTGGCATGGGTTGCACGTGGCCACCCACTCCTCTATTTCTTTGTCCATGTTTGGCCACCACACGTAACTTCTTGCTAACGCCTTCATTCTAACAATCCCCGGATGACCCATATGTAAAGCATCTAATACATTTTTACGTAAAGCATACGGAATAACAACTCGATCCCCCCACAACAAACATCCCTGTAGCACTGAGAGCTCGTCCCGTTTTGACCAAAACATTTTGAATTCTGGGCCCACATTTCCCTTCGGCCACCCCCTCCAAACCCAAGTTTGAACTTGTTTTATTAAATTGTCTTTAGAGGAGAACCTTGCAACATCGTAGGAAGAAACCGGTCCCGAATCCAAACAGTCAATGAGCAATACCGGTACTTCTGGAGTGGGGTCTGGCAGAATGTCAGGTAATGGGCAACGGCTGAGTGCGTCTGCGTGTCCAAGAGTGGAGCCCGGTCGATGAATCAATTTGTATGAATACGCAGCCAGGAAAACAGTCCACCTGGTCATGCGAGGAGAAAGGGAGACCGGAGTGGGGCGGTTTCCCGCCAGAAGTCCCAGCAGCGGTTTGTGATCTGTAATCAGTTCAAAATCGCGGCCGTAGAGGTATTCGTGGAAATGCTTTACTCCCGCTACGGCAGCCAGCGCTTCCCTGTCCATTTGGCTGTAATTCCTCTCGGCCGATGAAAGAGTTCTGGAGTAGAACGCGATGGGTGCTTCTTTTCCGTCGGGCATCCTGTGGCTGAGGACTGCTCCAACTCCGAAAGGTGATGCGTCGCAGGTCAATACCAGCGGTAGGGTCTGGCTGTATTGAACAAGCAGTGAGTCAGTGGTGAGCAGGCGCTTTACCCCGGCGAAAGCTGCAGCTTCGGATCGTCCCCATTTCCATGGTGCGTTCCTCTGGAGTAGACGGTGTAGTGGCTCAGCAACGGTCGCCTTCTGCCTCAGAAAAACGCTGTAGAAGTTAAGTAATCCGAGGAAGGCCTGCAACTCGGTCTGATTTCGTGGTGTGGGGGCGTCCTGGATCGCCTTAATTTTCTTTGAAGTGGGGTGTATTCCCTGACCATCGATTCTATAACCCAGGAATTCTACGCTAGGCACGTTAATTTGGCATTTTTCTTTTTTAAGGCGGAGACCCTTTTCTCTGATTCTGGCCAAAACAGATCTGACTCTTTTGTTTAATTGCTCCTCATTTGCAGCGGACACCAAGATGTCGTCAAAATAGGGGACGACTCCTGGTATCCCTTGCAAAAGTCGTTCCATGACGCTCTGGAACAATCCTGGGGCAATGCTTACGCCGAATTGTAGCCGGTTGCATTTGAATGCTCCTCTATGCGTCACTATAGTTTGGGCCTCCGCTGTGGCGCTATCAACTGGCAGTTGCTGGTAAGCTTGTGAAAATGTCTAATTTTGCAAATACCTTTCCTGGCCCCAACGAGTGCAATAAATGCTGTACTACAGGCACAGGATATGCGCTCTGTTGTAGCGCGACATTAATTGTGCATTTATAGTCCGCGCAGATGCGGACTGATCCGTCTGGTTTGACTGGGGTCACGATGGGCGTTTCCCAGCGCGCGTGATCTACCGGCTCAAGGATTCCTTGCTCCACTAACTTATCTATTTCCTTATCTATTTTTGGGCGGAGTGCAAAAGGCACTCGTCTCGGTTTAAGTCGGATTGGCGCCACTTTGGGGTCTAAATTGAATGATATTGGTTTACCCACATACTTACCAAGACCGGGGCTGAACACATCCTCGAACTCCTTAAAAATCTGTTCAGCGCTGCTGTTTCTCACGGCGTTGATTCCGGTGACTTCTAACCCCAGGGCTTCAAACCAATCAAGCCCCAGAAGGTTCTGCAATGGCGCGCTGGCGATGGTCACGGGCAGCTGGGCTTCGATGTCCTTGAAACGGATGTGGAATGTGCCTTGGCCCACGATGGGGACTTGGTTCCCCTGGTAGTCTCGTAGCAGGACCTCTGGAGCGCGTAGTTGGCTCTTTCTGAGGCTAGGGATAGCCTGTTTCATGGATGCCCATGAAATGATCGTCAGGGTCGATCCTGTGTCAACTTCTAGCTCGCAGGGTGAGCCCTCCAAGAGGACTGTGACTCTCAGCCTTTTTGGCCGCTTAGGGCGGACCTGATGTATTGTGGTGAGATACGTTCGCAACTCCTCTCTCTGGGTCAACTCTATCTCATCGTCAACATCCTGAAAATACTCTCGTTGAGCATCTTGATAGAACGCTCTTTCAGCTCTTTGTGTGTATTCTCTCTGGGGATACGCTCGCTCAACTCCTTGTGAGTAATCTCTCTGGGGATACGCTCGTTCAGCTCTTTGGAAATATTCTCTCTGGGTAAACACTTGTGGATTTCTCTCTGGGCGCCCTTTTTGATTTCGCCAAGCCCCTGGGTTGGGCTTCTGTTGGCGGTACATGGGTGGCTGCCGTGAGGCAGGGACTCCGCTCCGGCACACTCGTGCGATGTGCCCAAGTTTGTTGCAGTGCGAACAAACAACGTTCCTGAACCTACAAGTAGACCTGGGGTGATTCCCTCCGCAGCTTGCGCAGGGCGGCAAACGGGATCCGGGTCTCCCCCCAGGCCTCAAGTGACTGCTCTGCATCAGGTGACTGTCCTCGAACTCGGGATTCTCGAAGTCGGGGCTTGTGTCCTCGTAGTGAACTCTGGTTTGTCTTGGTGCTGGCTGGTTTACGTTGGCCCCTCGTTGTATGGTCACTGATGATTTCTCCGCTGACTCTGACGCTCTTGCTTCGTTTAACGCTGTCTGTAGGGTTAAATTCGGGTTTGCCAACAGCTTCTTTTGCAACGAAATGTCTCTTAACCCACAGATGAGCTGCTCTAAGATGTGCTCTTCCAGATCCCTGTATTCGCAGTGAGTTGCTGCTTTTCGTAGGGCTGCAACATATTGATTGATGGATTCTCCCGCCTTCTGGGTCCTCATGTTGAATTCCTTGCGGCAGACATGGCGGGAAGGTTTTGGCGCGTAATGAGTTTGCAGAGTCTGTTGCAACGTCGTCCACGATACTGCCTGTATTGGAGTAGGCGCGGTGAGGTCTCTGGCCGTATTGAAGACTTCCTTTCCGCAGTAGCCGAGGAAGATGTTTTTCTTCCTCGCATCGGTGATCCCCGTGTATTCGTTCGCTTCGAGGAAACACTCGAAACGAATCATGAAAGCTTCCCATTCGTCGTTTGCTGGGTCGAAAGGAGCGGGGGGAGCATGCATCGCCATCTTCTCAGTTTGAATTTGCCGCGCTGCGGTGATCTGAGATGGCTGTCGGAATTACTGCCGAATTCCTGGGCTGGATCAAATCCGGAGATTCTGGAGGTAGCGTTCTTCGTCCTATCTGTCTCTCAATCCCATCCTCGTCGCCAATGTTAGATCTGGGCAACGAGAGACAGACTGCGGACACGAAGTGACTTAACAGCTCTTTATTAGTAATAGTAGTGATCCAGCTTGCTCTGTGGTCGGAGGGTTCCCCTTTTATAGGGATCGGGTACGTCCGTTGACCAATCAGAGGGATACCTGTTTCCCGCTGTAGTAGCGGACCAGAGGGGAGACTTATCTCGATATATGCTAATATCTAACAGTCTCAGTTTGTTCTTTTTGATCCAAACAGCAGAATGCATACATATTGTGTTATGTATGAAATGGGTTTCCAAAGTAAGAAGATTTAATTGACCCTGATTACACTTTAATCTCCCAAATTTAATTCTCTTGCAGTGATAGCAAGGAAAGGAAATAATAGAGTGCTCTGCCTACAATGAGAAATAGAAGAAATTATATCAGGGCAGATTGAAGTATGTTTAAGAACTGGAGCAGAACTTTCTGATGGGCTCAAAACCTTGGCCTGAGGTCCACCATGCTTACAAACTGTCAAACAGACAAACTGTCGAGAATTACTAAATTGTATATAATTATAAAAATAAAAAACAAGGAATCTAGGATGTCACTTCAAGCATTGGTGAAACAAGCATAGAAGAAGGAGGCTATAAAATGAAGGGATTTTTTTTACAGATGCAATCTGGTTCTCATAACAACACACATTTGAGTAAAGAAAGGATTCCAATAAACAACAGTTCTAAAATAAATAATCACTGAATGTGGGGTTGTAATCACGGGAAACCATCCCTGCCAGCAATTGGCTTTAAACTTGATTGCAATCAATGGGACTTGATTACATGATTGTATGAGTGTTGGACTGAAATCTCACCTCTGCATTTTTCTTTTATATTGTTTATAATAAAATATATAGCTGTAAGAAAAATAACAGATTTAAAATACATAGTCCAATGACTGTATTACAGACAGATAACTTTTCTATGGCATTGCAGTTATATCTGTAAAAATTGTATTATTAAAGTTGAACTAATTCAGTTTGATTGAGAGCCAGCTGCTTAATTTAAGATGCTTTTGGAGTAAAGATTTCATTAAAAGCAAACCCTCCATAAACTAGAATAAGGGCCACTTGATCTGTACTGCACAACTCCAGATAACCATTACATGAAAACAGAGATCTTGTGTGTGGGAGGGAAGTCAACATTTTGCTATTCTAGAATTTGCTATGGTTATTTCTCATGATAGGATCAATTATTGTTGTGAATTTCATGAAAATCTTCCTCAAAGCAACCCAAAAGTTATAGGTATTTTAAAAAGATTTTAAATGGTGCTACTTGAAAGCCATTGCTTTGTTTCTATGAAATTCCTCAACACTTTAGACCAGAGTTTGTTAACTTTGTCAACTTTAAAATGAGTGGACTTCAACTCCCAGAATTCCACAGGCAGATATGATTGCCAGGTATGTTTAAATTGATATATAAACTAAACAATTCTCTTAGGTGATAGTGCAAAATGCAAAGGCAGTCACTCTCATATTAATTAGATTATGGGAAAAATACAAGGTCAAGTATTTTCCATCCTTTACTTTTGCCTTTTTCAAACAAAATCAGACTTAAAAGAGAAATCATGCTTGTACTTTTACACTGATTACAAGTGTGTTCTCTGTGTAGCATCAACACTAATAAAAGAATAGGTTAAGGTGTTTGGTCTGTGTGAAGTTTTAAAAATAGCTACTAGGAAGCCCATGTTACTAATGGCAGTGAAAGGGATAAACAGTTATGTGACTGACAGAACAGAAGACTCCTCAGTATTGTTAAATCAACATATAATTCAAGATTTACATGTTGAGTAAAGTTTCCCATAGTTCTCCTATTATCTATTACAACTTTTCCGGCTCTGCAAACTGGCAGTGGGTGGGTGGGAGGGATGGTTTTGCAAGGGCAACCTAATCCTGTGCATGTGCAAATGGAGTGTTGTGAGCTCATCTGCTACTTGTACGTCCCAGTTTTCAACAGGCCATGGACTGGTAGCCGTCTGCGGACAGCGAGTTGGGGACCGCTGACCTACAGCTAGAATTTTCCCATGGTTATTCATAGTGGTATGCTGGAAGGAAACAAGGGGTTGGAACTTACCTCCACACACATAGAGGTTCTTCTCCAAACATGTATTGTTTATTATATAACAGTGGCTCTTCAAATAAACAGTTGCTACTCATTTCTATTGTACAGCAGCCTTACTTCACAGTTCATTAACAGCTTCGTTCCCTCCCTCCCTCTCTTATTCATACAGATTTTATTTATCACTGTTTTATTGTGCTAACTCTTTTATTAGCTGTTTCACATTGGGGAATGCTCTTACCCTATAGAAGAGAATGGAAAGAGAGCAAACTATCTCTTTTCTTAGCTCTTTGGAAATCTGACACCTTGGTCATACTTTTCTCCATTGGGTAGAAAAGGTTGGGTCATACTTTGACCCAACCTTTCCAAATCTGCTCAGTCCTTTTCACCAGATTCTGTCTGTAGATCTCCCTGCTGGCTCTTCCTGGGTCATCAGCTCTATGTTCCTTCTTCTACCAATGATCTTGTCTCCATCTCTGGCTTGCTTTCAGCTTGCATTCTCCCAATGACTCCAAACCTTATTCCTTTATTCACACAACCCTTCTAGTCCTCACAACAGAACCCAATCCCAACTCTCTCTCCATTGCCTAACAACTTTTCTCTGGAAATATTTTCACCCTACATTAATTTGAGAAACTCTGAGGGGACTATATGACACTTTTCATGGAGTCAGACAAAAACCCTAACCAATTTTATAACTCAGTTTCAACTGGTCCAGCTCATCCTACTATATAATGCAATTAATAAAACCGAGATACCTTTGATTCAAATGTAATTCCTGGTTCTACAAAGTTACCTCCTCTTCTTTTCTTGGTAACACTATGGAACATATCAACCCAGACTACAATCCTGGATTATCCTGGTAACTTCTCATCCAATTATCTAACCATGCCAGGCCCTGCTTAGCTTTTCAAGCTCAGCTGCAATTTCTGAAGGTATACCTGTTTTGATAGCTGATCTGATCCACAACATTGTAAGTTTCCTACATCCCCCATGGCTTTGATTCTTGATTCTCAGAAGAGTCTGACATGGTTAGTACTGTTAGCAAAGCTCTGGTGGGAAGTAGAAAAAACCAACCTGGAAGAAGATTTTTTCAGTTTATGTCTTCCGTATTCCTGCCAAGAAAACTAGTAATTTTCATGGAATTACGAATTGAGCTTGACCTAGGAGTCTTTGCTTTTTATAGAAGGATTAAACTGCAACACTAAAACTACCATCAATGCTAACCGGAATCATATTTTTAACACTTATTAATTCAGGCTATCTTCTCAGACTGAAATGAAGTTAGCTTGTGAAATAAATGACACTTTGCTAGATTCCTCCACCCCACCCCCCTGACAGCACAGTTCCATGAAAAATGTTATGATTTGACTTATGATGCCACAGCATTACTCTGAAGTATCCCTATCCCTGCCTTTGCCACCATTTCCTATTAGGCATCTTGTCATACTCTGTGCCTATCATTCATTATAGTTGATGGGTCAATAGTGGGAAACCATCACTCTCTTGCTGTCCTTTGGTGGATTTTATCTCAGGCTTTTTGCATTCAATCATGGCTAATGGCTCTTCTGGCACAAATTCAAAAAAAGCAAACAACATAGTGGGTTTAAAAAAAACCCTTTATTTATTTTTAAAATGAATATATTTGCATTGGCCAAAATGGGAAGTGTCAAAAATGAGGCTGTGCGTAATAATGCATTCCCCCATTTCAAAATTATTTTTAAAGTTTAAGAGTCTCTGCTAAGAATTTAACTCCTCCCTAATAAAATAATCGTTTTTTGAGATGTACATTTTTTGGCTAACACCAACAAAACACCAACACCAACAACAATAATAAAAGTACTATTTGCCTGCAAGCATGAATTGGTGGGAGCACAAAATAGATAAAGTAATAGAAAATGAAGGCACTAAAGTGCCCTGGGACTTTAGAATTGAAACAGATAGGAACCTGCAATAAAATAGCCCAGATGTAACAATTGTTACAATTGATAGTAGATATGGTAGTATCTGGAGAAGGAAGGGAGAAAGAGAAAGAACTAGAAAATAAGAAAATGCAAAGACCTGCAAATTGAAATAGAACAACTATAGCAAAAGAAAGCAGAGATGGTAATTGACTTGGGTGCAATCCCAAAACAACTGGAGCTGTTTGAACCCGTGTAATGGAGTGAGCCCCTGTTACTTGTCCCAGATTCTGCCAAACCTAGCAGTTCGAAAGCATGTAAAAATGCAAGTAGAAAAATAGGGACCACCTTTGGTGGGAAGGTGGTTACAGAAGGCGCATTCTGGATGCCTTCGGCATTTAGTCATGCTAGCCACATGACCACAGAGATGTCTTCGGAGAGGGCTGACTCTGTCCGCTTTGAAACAGAGTTGAGCACCTCCCCCTAGAGTTGGGAACGATTAGCACATATACTATGTGTGAGAGGAACCTTTACCTTTAGTGTTCTTCAGCATTTTAACAGACAAGATATGGTTATTAAAATATTATTATATTCCTTCTCTCCCCCCATTTAGGATGCATAAGAGTAGGATGCAACTGTGATCAAAATAGAGTCTACATTTGATAAAACCATTGGAACCAACAAACATTACTATAATATTACTGTAAACATAAACCTTGTTTTAGTAGCTTGGAATCTGCAAACATTTTTGCAATGTCATAATTGTAAACTCCATATACAAAAGCCATAGGCCATATACCATCAATACTTCAGTCTACTTAATAAGCATGTATTTTCTACAGAACTGCTATAAATGTATTTATGTATGGAAGTTAAAATCACTTATATTTGTAATTGATAACCATTATAAGTTATCATAGGTTATAATAAGAACCAAAGCAAGATTAATCACAACTAATGCTACAGAGCTTAATGAAGCTTACTTTTTAGCATTTTGATTTACATCACACTTTAACACAACTCAAGGCAGAATACATTATTCCCCCTCTTTCCTTTTTATCCACAACAACAACCCTGTGAAGTAGGTTGGGTTGAGAGAAAGTGATAGACCCAAAGTCTGCCAACTTGTGCCTAAGGGAGGAGGATTAGCACATGTATTATCCTAGTTTCTACTCCAGTATCTTAATCACCAAACTAAATTGTCTCTCATTTTTAGGATATATGTGCGACAACCGTAGTTCCAAACAGTTTGCATCATGCATTTAAATGCATAGCTAGAAGAAATGAACGCTTCATTTTTCTTTAATTTGTTGCAAAGTGTAAGAACTTTGGCTCAAATGAAAGATAAATAACGTGGATGAAATTTACATTCAAAACTGTTTCTTTAATGTAAATAACTTAAGAAGTAATTTGAATAGGAAGAAAGAATAGGAACTATACAGGCAGTCCTTGACTTACAACCATTCATTTAATGAAGTTACAACGGCACTAGGAAAAGTGACTTACAATTGCACATGTAAGCATCCCACCATCACATGATCAAAATTTAGGCGCCTGGCAATTTAGCAAGTATTTATGATGGTTGCTATGTCCCAAAGTCATTTGATTACCATTTCTGACCTTCCCAGCAGCCTTCCAACAAGCAAAGTCAAAGTAGGTTTGCTTAAGATCCATATTATTAACAACTGCAAATGATTTGCTTATCAACCATGAAAAAAAATTGGGTGTGACTCACTTAACAACTGCCTTGTTTAACAATGGAAATTCTGGTCTTAATGATCTTAAATCGAGGACTATCTGTATCAGTGTTTTTTAACTTTGCAACTGCAAGATGTGTGGACTTCAGCTTCCAGAAATCTCCAGCCAGAATGCTTGCTGAGAAATTCTGGGTCCAGATATCTTCAAATTGCCAAGTTTGGAAAACACGAAACTCTATGTTGTGAAATCCAAAAATGTGCCATTCTTGTTCCATGGCTCAAAACCTTTTTCAAGAGAGAATTTCTGAAGAATGTAACTAAATCTGCCTTTGCCTGGATGAATAATGATAAGCATCGTTTGCATCGATGTCTTACCAGACCTATCAGTCAATAAGGGAATGTTTCTAACATCCTGTCATATATACTTCCTGAAATGAACATCACTCAGATAGAATAGGCTGACATTGCCAGCTATGCCTAGTTAAATACTACTTCAATGAATTCAGCAGTTTTCAAAACGTGCTTTGTATGAAATAAACTTCAGGTTGCTCAAAAGCGCATTAGGGACTTGTCAATAAAATTACAAACTTACTGGACAAATTCATATAAAGATATAACTTAAAAGGAAAGGAACTTGGTCAGGGTACCCCTCTATTTGAAGCAGTGGGCACATCTGCATTTAAAAACATGTAAGAATCCACCCAAAATGTTTGATATTTGCCATTCCTTAGTTTTGTCTTCTATAGATGTGCACACTTTTTGACAAAACTTAAAACTTAGCACCACTTAGAGGGTGACTGTATCTATGGGGAACCCAGATCTAGCTTTACTCTAGTGTTAGCTTAAGCTTCATTTATTTATTTACCTTTTTATTATGCTATTGTAAGTCTTAATAAATATATATTTTCCACTACACTGGAGATTTGTACAATATTTGTACAATATTGATTAAAATTACGGTACACTTGAATTCAAGTGAAGCAACAAAGAGGAGACTTGTGGAAAAGGAAAAGTGAGTAATTGAATAGAGTGGCTAATGCAAGCAAAATGCAGGGCGAGGAAGTATGGCTGGGTATATAAACCATCTGTGAATGTAGCAGTTAAGGGGATGTCAGATTAAGCAAGACGCTGGGAAGATAGACCGGTTGGTAGGGCCCAGATCATGTAGAGGAAAAGGGGAGAAGGGAGTGAGAGTCTTCAGCCTCACTTTACTAGCCCCATAGTCTCTTCCAGATTTTCTTCAAAGCTGGAATAAGCTAACAAGATTTTGGATTGGCTGGAACACAACAGGTCTGGAAAAGTCTGGGTGAACTTCTGAACCACAATGCATTTTACGTTGAAAGTGCTGATTGGGCTACTTATCCTCTCTCTTCTTTCTCTCTCCCCCTCCCTGTGTAGGCAGGATGAGGGGGATTTTTGTTACTCTAGAAAGGGATGGGATCTTTTTTGTAACTCTCTTCTTGGTCAGCCAGAGAGAGAGAGAGAGAGAGAGAGTTGATAGGCTTATGGCATTCCTTGTCTGTTTACAGTATTTCATGGTCTGCTGAAGACAATTGAAAATCAACTTCAAGCTTATTCTGGGAATGGGAAACAAAACAAAAAGTGTTTCATGTGCAGAAGTGCTTCAGTTCTGAGCTTTGGAATATACCCTAGACTTGTGTGCAATAAGATGGGAATTTGGGCCAACAAATCTTCCATTAATATAACAAGTCTAAATACTGATTTCATGTTAACAACATTTTTAACAGAGACATTGTGCAATGTATTTTCAATTTCCACAAGGTTGGCTGCATAAATAACCTCACCCCTCCAATCCTCAAGGGAACTGTCAAGCAAGCAAATAAGATTTTACTATGGCTGATGTAGACCGTGGCTTAAAATATGTTCCCTCGGTTGGATTCCATTAAGTATTCCTCTATTTAGTTCAATAATGTAATTAACATTGTGGATCTCCTGGCCCTTTTTAAAGGAATTATGCACAATGACTCACTTGGGCTTTATGAGAACAAACTCTCCTGACTCAAAATGATTCAATCACTAAAATTGAATCTGGCAGCCTTTGGAGATATATCTAAAGCAGAAGAGCCAGCACTTAACCTGATTTAGGGTCATCCTCAGTGTTTCTCAACATGCACCAGAAAAGTAAAATAAAAAAATAAATAAATAAATAAGAGAATGAGAATGTGGGATACATTATTTTAGTTATAAGTCAGAGCCTTTTCCCTCATAACAAATACAAAACAGTATTTAAAATTAAAATCCAAGTAAATAGAATAAACTTTATGAAGTAGCAATTTGTGATAAAGTGAAATTGAAGGGGAGAGAATATATTAGGAATGTATTTATTTCATATCTGTATAGGTATTCTTTAACATACAAATACTAATCTGCAATTGTCTGTGTAATCCAACAGGCTAAATCCATGATCGAGAGAAACTATTAGTTTTTTTTAAAAGCATTTAAGTACAACATATGAAGGAATCTTTGTTATTTGATGTTGTTGTTGATGCTGTTATTCTTTTATATAGATAGGAAAATGATCATGGGAAAACTTGGTGAATCTGAGATAACTCAATGGATATGATTTGTATTTAATACACAAGCTCTTGTGTGGAGCAAAAGGTGGAGAATAATTTCTGTATAAATTAAGAAATAAATATGATTTGTGGTATAATGAAGGAAAAAAAGTTTCCAAGAATTATTTGCAAATATTCACGATCCTAACAATCACCAGAAACGGGGATAAATTGCTTTCATATTTTTTTCTATCAGATGACAAGGGGGGTCCTTAGTAAAGAAAACTATATCTATAGATCAAAGGCTTGGGAGGGAATAACATTGCATGACTCCTAAACTGAGGTCATATCTGGACCCCATAAATCACACAAATACTGCATGGCAACAGAAAGTAATATTGTTTTCTCAATCCTGCTAGCTAGGGTTATCCACATTTCTGCAGCCAGATACTGTAACCCTAATGTAGGAATTAATCTATAGATCTCCATCTGCATCCATGTACATAGCCCAGTCAATGCCAAACACATTGGGCCCTAAACATAGGCAATGAGTGATGATGCAATGGAAATTCTTCAGTCACTTTTTTGCCCGATACTGCAACCATAAGAGAAGTCCTTGGTTTTTAACTACTAATGAAACAGCACTTGGTTTATAGGAGCACTAATGAACTGGCATTGAGCATTAAGTATATGCACATTTAACCTAAAAAAAACTTCTGCTAAATTGAGTTACTTAGTGACATTGACCAAATCTTTATCTCAAGACATCACAATCTCACTTTGTATTCTAGACTTCCAAGGACATTTGTAAAGGAGAAGGTATGGGATACAATTACATCTATATCTGATTTAGAGAATTCCAGTTAGTGCAAGTGATGATAAAAGAAATTGCCTTCATTTAGTGAAGTACATATATTGAATATTTAACATCGGGTTCAAATCGGTTCTTTAAAATATCCTACTTTGATTGTGAGAAGCCCTTTTGAGAATAATTGCAGTTTAAATTTTCTAGCAGAATGTACTGTATCTACAGTAACTCATAAGAAAATCAAGCTTTTTGTTTAAGCTTCAGCAGTTGCCTTATGTATAATAATATTTTATGAGTAAGCAGATAATATCTGAAATCTATGTCTGTTTATTAAGAGACATTTATCAATATAGTTAAGATGAGGATTGTATATTACTGCTACTTGAACTACCACGTTTCTTCCTGCATCTGATGAATTTGTAGGCCATAGTAAACAAATTAGTTTTTAAAATATTACACATTTTTTGAGGTGGCCAATAAACTTGCTTTTTTCAATTTAAATTGATTTGTTTTGTTTTGTTTATGACCATAGTTCTTTGTTTTTAGAGACTTTTTTTCCAGATAAATCACTTCCCACTGCTTTCCGCACATCCAAATAATTAAAAGATGCCAATAAATTGGAAGAATGTCAGATTGTCTATATCAACTCATACAGTATCAATGATTTCTCAAAGCATTTCATTGACATTAAAGTACTGGGAAAAGCAATTGCCTGCAGAAGCTTTCTGTTTAATGAAGATATTGTGTATTTTCTTTCCAAACTCGTGGAAAATAACTATCTTCAACAAGCTTCTATAATAGCTCTTGAAATTCATTCATCCAGCCTAAGATGTGAAGTTGGTCCCTTTCCTTTTGCCATGGTCATATCCTTGTCTCCATCGTTATAGGTAATTTGAAATTTGGTTTAAGATGTTCTCCCATCAGTGTAATATTTTCCCAGCTATGCTATCCCAAGACCTCCCATGTCAACATTTTTAGTCGCGTGGAGGAGGGAGTCTTCAGAGGCTGACAATCTTCTGTGTGATAATTGGTCCATTGCCAGATTGCACCCGCTCATCCCAGCACTCCCATTGGCCAGTTTTCTTGTAGCTGCAACAGAAGCCAGAGGTGTCACCGTCACGATCTGTGTCTACTGTTTTTGTGTGATGAAGTCATGGGTGTATTGACTTTACAGAAGCTCAGCTGTAGGTCTACAAGATTGTTGATATTCCTTTTGGCCAACAAATGGAAAGCCTTGGCAGAACACATGGATTTCTGCTCTCAAAAGAATATTCCACAAACATTTGTCATCCCAAAGACACATTCAGCTCCATAGTGAGAAAATAGCCTGCTGCAGCCATTTGTTTGAGCCATTTGTAGTTCATGTGGCAGCAATGTCCTTCATTTATTTGTTTTTGTCTGGCAACAGAGTTGCCCAATTTGATATCGGCCTGTGTGGGGAAACACTCTCTGTCCTTTGTTTCATTGAATCAGTTGCTGCACTAAAAGAAACCTATGTTATTTTCTGGGGTGGCCTTGCTGTTGATATGAGGTAAAAAGTAGTCTGCTTCTAGGACACAATAAAGTACATGCATTCTCAGCAGGGGCATCTGGTGTGTGTGTGTGTGTGTGTGTGTGTGTGTGTAAAACAAATCTAGTTGGCAGCTGTCGAAGTCTCACCCCCTTTTTAATATGCATCACAAAAACAAAGAGCAGGGATGTGATCGTACAATATGGCTGTACAATCAAAAAGATTTTTTAACTTCCACCTCCACCCCCCCAACAACCCTGGCCCTCAGTGTCACAAACTGATTGTTGTTTTTCAAATTTTAATCATATTTCTGTCTCTCTCCCCCCACCCCAGGGAAAGCTAACAGTTTTTTCCAGTGAGTATAATTATTCTTTTAAAAACACATTTAAGCATATTTTCTCCTTAACTGAAATCTATGAGGGATAAATACCACTTTATAATGCCTTGGTAAAGCCGCACTTGGAATACTGCATTCAGTTTTGGTCACCGCGATGTAGAAAAGATGTGGAGACTCTAGAAACAGTGCAGAGAAGAGCAGCAAAGATGGTTAGAGGACTGGAGACTAAAACATATGAAGAACGGTTGCAGGAACTGGGTATGTCAAGTTTAATAGAAAGAAGGACTAGGGGAGCATGATGGCAGTGTTCCAATATCTCAGGGATTGCCACAAAGAAGAGGGAGTCAAACTATTCTCCAAGGCACCTGAGGGTAGAACCAGAAGCAATGGGTGGAAACTAATCAAGGAGAGAAGCAACTTAGAACTGAGGAGAAACTTCCTGACAGTTAGAACAATTAATCAGTGGAACAGCTTGCCTCCAGAAGTTGTGAATGCCCCAACACTGGAAGTCTTCAAGAAGATGTTGGATAGCCATTTGTCTGAAATGGTATAGGGTTTCCTGGCTAGGCAGAGGGTTGGACTAGAAAACCTCCAAGGTCCCTTCCAACTCTGCTATTGTATTGTATTGTATTGTATTGTATTGTATTGTATTGTATTGTATTGTATTGTATTGTATTGTATTGTATTGTATTGTATTGTAAAACTACCTTGGCTATTAGTGTGAAATGCTATTACCAAAATCAGAAGAAACATGTCTCTAAATACAAGTTCTAATGCAACGGCTATGTGGGCTTCCTGTTGGAACTTCAGAGTCCCGAGTTCAAGTTCAGCCATGGCCATGGAAGCTTATTGGTGATGCTAGGCCGGTCACTTTTTCTTAGGACAGCCCAACTCGCAGGGTTGTTCTTGGATTGAAAAAATGAAGGAGATTTTCAGGTAAGCCATACTGAGCATACTGAGCTAAAGGACAGGTGGGCTATAAATCTAATAAAGAAATATTTAGTTTGACTAAATAAATGGTAGGGGCGTTTGGAACGGAGTGCCATTTCACTCAGGAGACATGTTTTCTTGATTGCAGAATCTGCCCTGCGGAACAATCTTCCCTTGGAAATTTAAATGGCTCTGATCCTCGTGGCCTTCCAGAAAGCTTTAAAAACCTGGCTTTTCTCACAGGTATAAGGGGCAGTTTATTAATGGACTCTAGCAATGGCGAATGCTATTGATTTAGGGTTATGTGTAAGGGGCCTCATGTGCTTCCCAGAATTATTGGTTAAGACTGGTGGCCCTACACATTTCTTAAATGAAAATAATAAAAGCAACATAATCTAAAGATGGTATCTTTTTAAAAGAAACAACAAGTTTATTCGTTCTCTCTTCCTAATCTTATTTATTGGTATTTAAAATACATTTTTAATACAATACAATAGTAGAGTTGGAAGGGACCTTGGAGGTCTTCTAGTCCAACCCCCTGCCTAGGCAGGAAACCCTATACCGTTCCAGACAAATGGCTATCCAACATCTTCTAAAGACTTCCAGTGTTGGGGCATTCACAACTTCTGGAGGCAAGCTGTTCCACTGATTAATTGTTCTAACTGTCAGGAAATTTCTCCTCAGTTCTAAGTTGCTTCTCTCCTTGATTAGTTTCCACCCATTGCTTCTTGTATAATCTGTTTGAATTATAGCTGAAATTCCATCTACTCACTGTCCATACTGTGGGTTTCCCTGTGAAATCATTTCCAGTCTGGAAATGATGATATGCGTGTTGCCCTAACTGGTCAACTTTCTCTTGTTTCTTCTTCCAGTATTCATCCAGTATCCTTTCCAGCCACGTTTAGGGAGAGGGGACAGAATGGTCACTCAATTGGGATGGTGTTTTATTGAAAAAATTGTTTCCCCTCAGAAATGCTGTATTCTAACTAGCATAGCAATAGAGACCCATGAAGAAAAGGCTAAAGCCAGGGATGTTATTACTATTTTGGATACTTTCAATAGTGATTTCTTCTCCTTATCTTGTCTTTCCAACAGAAGCACTTGGGAGATTCAGTTTTCTGCAGCTTAAAGAAGGCAAAATGACTACAGTTTCCTTTTGCTGGCTTCAACAAAAGGTAAGGAAACCTCTTGCTTCTGTTAGGATCAGTGTCCATTCCATGGCACCGCTGTACTGTACTTCTATTGCAGTGTTTCCTGGCTGAGAAATTCTGGGAGTTGAAGTCCATCCATTTTAAAGCTGCTGAGGCTGAGAAACACTGTTCTATTCATTAGATCAGATTTGGCAATCTGTAACATTCCAGAAGTTCCTATGCTGGAAGTCACACAATTTCTTGCCATTGGGTTTGCTTTGTAAGGATATTGCAAGATTTTAGTCCTGCAACATCTGGAATGCTACCACCTGCCTACCCCTTTATTAGATCTCATAAATATGTTGAAAAGGAAGGAATGGGTGCCATAGTGTTTTGCCAATTCACACCAGATAGGTGAGCATGCTAATAAACAAAAAAACAAATTTTTAACACATTAATAAACAGCTACTGTGCAGGCTGCACTAGTTACCAGTTTGCTTCCAGATTTAATTCAAGGTGTTGATTGCTATCTTTAAAGCCCTACATGGCACGGGTCCAGGGTATTTGAGGAGCCATCTTTCCCCAATGGGACTAGCCCATCTCATTTGCACCAGCAGAAGAGGCCTGCTATAGATCCCATATGCCACGGGTGTCAAACTCACGATGTCACGTTGTTGTCACGTGATGTATCATGACTTCACCCCTTCACTAAACCGGGACTGGGTATGGCCAGCATGTGACGCATCTGGCCCATGGGCCGTAAGTTTGATACCCCTGCCATACACTAAGGAATTCCAGCAGATGGGTTCAAGGAGAAGGGCATTTTCCATTGTGGTTTCATCTCTACCACTCTACGACCAAAGGTGAAAACTGCTCCCACACCTTTGGCCTTCCAGAAGAGGAATAAAACCTGGCTTTGCCAGTTGGCCTGGGAACCTGAGGGGGGCATTCATCGCTGAAGGTGGCTATTGGGGTAAGAAGATCTTATCCCCATCCCACCCATCTCTTTAATTCTGGTTTTAGAATAATTTTAAAATCTTAATCTTGTCATTTTAAACAATCAAACAAATAGGTTCTCAGGGTGAAGATTACCTTGAGTGAAACTGTATTCTTTTTTTTTTAAACAAAATTTTTATTTAACTGTATTCTTGGTAAATATATAGATATGTTCATGTAATTTTCTTTGGAAATAATACAACAGTAGTTTGTCATTTCCTTCTTCCGGAAAATTATTCAACTTCTCAGTCCACATCCATTCCTGCTGGTCTTCCATTCAAGTGCCAATCCTATTTAGCTTTGCATATTATCTGGATGTGACCTCATAATAGCAAACACTCATAAAACACACACACACGCACACACGGTCTCTCGGAAACACTAAGTATGTAAGGGATATCAGTTTCAAATGAAATAGCTAATATTGATCATTCTTTTTGCAGATACCTGAACTTCCAGTTTGGGTGTTGGGTCGTTTTTCGCCCTCCAGAGGCTTCACTATTGAGTAGAATTTCTGTAATTACAATGAATACCTTACCAAAGATGCTTTTTAAATTTCAGATGTTATCAAAACTTACAAATGATAATCCACTTAAACAATGGCAGAAGGATATTTCTAAGTTCATATGGCAAGGGAAAAAACCCAAGAATTAGATATAAGCTACTGCAAGATGCTAAGGAAAGAGGGGGTTTGGGTCTAACAGATATGAAACTGTATTTTGAGGCATGCTATTTGACCTGTTCAAAAGAATGGGCGAGCCTCCAGAATAAGAGGTTACCTGAACTGGAGGGCCATGAATGAAGATTTGGACGGCACGGCTACTTATGGAATGATAAAAGTAAAGTTAATATTGATTTTAATAACCATTTTGTTTCATTCTAAGAGCTTGGAATAAATATAAAACAAGGCTCACTACAAAGCTGCCCCTTTGGGTGTCACCACAGGAAGCATTTTTAAAGAAAAGAAATGGTGCCAAACAGATGGGGTGGGACATGGACCTGGTTTATAGAGTAAACTCAACATATGCTAGAACCCACAATGTTCCAAGGGAGGTACATATTAAATTCCTCAGAAAGACCACAAGAGACGAGATTCTGAGTGCACAAAGGGGGCAAACATTAAAATACAAGGATAGAGAAATAGCCATTCTGAAACAGATCCCAAAGAAAGTTAGAGAGAAAAGAAAAAAATATTCGTTTTTAGCAAATAAATTATACCAGAAAGGGGTGTGGTTTAGATGGTTGTTTCCAGAAAGTATGCTAATATTCTGGGAGGACACAAGAGTTAGAATTAATACAACTACCGAGGCTGAGGCCTTCATGGAAAAAAACAAAGTCCTCTTAGATAAATCTGATGACACTACACCGGACATACAGGATACGGGAGGTGCCAGAGCTCTGCCGGGGGGGGGGGGGGGGGAGAAGAGGCAACATTGAGAAAACTCAGATCACAAAAATGAAACTGAAAATCTGTTTGATATAAAATGATTGAAATTATTTTAAGATAAAAGTTTATATGCTGACAAAATATTATTAAGTAACAACAATCTAATGTATTAGTAAATGAAAGTTATGAGAAGGGAGGGGAGGGCCATTTCCTGCACAATGTAACTGTCAAAATTTGTACTTAATCCATTACCCTTTTCCTTGCATATTCTTTTTTAAAACCAATAAAATTTTGTTTTAAAGTAAAAATAAAGAAATGGTGCCAAAGCCAGACTGATTGATATACGGTAAAATTTTATCTTTTAACTCTGGTGCCCAATATTAAAGCCGAGGGAAGAACTTGAATCAGAAGGTTATGTCTTCATAAGCTCAATAAGTCATGAAATGACGTGATGTGTAATGCCAGTGGTCACAGATCTATCTACAATTCAATGATTAAAGGCTCTAAAATTCTACCAAATATAGTAATTTGAAATAATGACGAGGTCAGTATTACTATCTTAAATGCTATCTACTAGTGTCAGAACATTACATCACTTTTCATTATACTAAATGTTGTACAAGCGATGATGAACTATCTGACAAACTTCAGAGTTAAAGCATTATGCTTCCATAAATCAGTTTTGTAAAGTGTAAGTGCTAGCCAAAGATACAAATGTTATTATTTGAAGAAAAGAAATCTTTATCTCCAATTAGGAGCTGTAGTTTTGATTAGATTAAAACATGATTTATCCTGAATGCGGATGAAATAGACATCATTCATACGAAATAGGCATATGTTTTGATTCAGAGTCAAATTGTCTGTTTGCATCACTTGTCGCCTTTTGCATATCATGAATTTCTGCTGGAGCAGAAATGTTTTTGCCTCTTGAAGTTCAAACTTCAATGTTACTTGTCTTTCAGTCTCATCAGTCAATTTTTCTGTAAGAGGCATATTTATTTTGATCTATGACAGCCATTTCGTAAATATATCTTTTCCATGGATGTCATTTGATATTAAACTCTAGACATTGTCTTAAGGTTCTAAAAGTGCTGTCCAGCCCCTAACTCTAACCCAAATCCTCTACAACAGAGTGATAATATATTGGATTATATATTTTACTGAAGAACAGAAATATTTCCACTTTCAATCTGTAAACAGACACCTGGTTAGCAAATCTTACTTTAACAATACATATGAATAAAAAAGCAAATGTATCCTCTTATTAACAATTCTAATTGATCCCCAATTTCTGTTCAAGACTTGAATCAATTCATTGCAAACCAATCTAGATGGATAAATACCCACAATATTTATTTTCCCAGTAATGGGACCCATTTGATGACTGAACAGTTGAATGTAGGAGGTAAAAATCAGGGTTTTGACATCAAGCGTACCTGTGTTATTTCTTTAAAATATCTGCACTCTTTTATGAAGATCTGCTTTTCTTTCTAGGCGTATTTATGTATTTGGGATAATTTTCTTACTGGGTTTGTCTCAAGCACAAACTGATCTTCAGGTAAAAGCTATGTTGAATTCATGTGAATCACTCTCACGAAAATAGGAATTTTAATTGCTATGTGCAAGTTTTTAAAAACTTTTTTCCTTATATCCATTTCTGCTGTGCTCGATTGGTTTTATAAGCCTCTGAGGAAGCTCATAGGCACTTACTTCACCCTGCTCTGCCTTTCTCTCACTGCTAGTTTTATGATGATGAAGAGGCCATAAATGTATCGATTCTTTCCTCCCAACCTCAGCACAATCTTTTTTATAGTCCAAAGGGAGTCTTCATCTCATTAGAAATAGGTGGTTTAACTTTCACCCTTTCAGCCTGATCCAATTGCAGCAGGAGCTGGAAGAACTATTAAGGACACTGTCTTTGAAAGACTGAAGACTTCTGTAGTTAGGGATGCTCAATATAAGAAAATAACTTAACCAAGGTACTCCTCATGCTAGCATTAACTTTTTGGGATTAATTCTAATATGGATGTAAGTGCTTCAGATTCAGATACACACATGGGATCCCATGTATGTATTTTAGTACACATGGGAACCCATGTATCATAGTTGATAACTCTCCACACCATCTCCATCTTTTCCTGAGATCAAAGTTTCAGCAAAAGATGATTGCAGGCATGTTGACAGAAGTAACAGCTGCCTCTACCTGTCAGCTCCAAAGTATCTTCCCCCTGAATGTTACTGCATAATCCTGTGTTCTAATATAGGTATCTGAGTTTTTTGTTTATTCAAGAAGATTGGTTTTTTTTGTACATTTAGAATATTCTTTTCAATGCCTGTGCTTACAGAACATCTAAAACACTTCTTGTAATCATTTTCTAAACCGGCAGAGTCTTAATAGTCATTTAGAGAAAAACATAAAAGCCATTAAACAATATTGCTAAGAATAGTCTTTGATTGTGTGCATCTTAAAGAACAAATATGGAAGTGTATATCTTGAAATTACCTGTCCATAGCCCTCTTGGACACTGGAGGACAATTAGAAGCAGTTCCTGGCTCCAGCTTTAGTAGTCTGAAACTGTAGCATCTGGAATTGCCTTAATTACTGATCTAGTTCACTGGAATGGAGGAGACAAAATCACATCAATATGACTTTTAAAAGCTCTTCTTCACTGAAGTGTTTAGTTCTAATCTAAATATTTTGTGTGCAATCTCTGAAGAATCTTTTTAGCTTAGGTTCTACAACAAAGCATCAACAATGGCTTGAGTCCTAAGCGGCAGGAAGTTCTTCATGAACAGTTACCATCTAAGTATTCATATAGTAAACAAGACTCTGACTTCACTCTCTCCACCGCCCCTTTTAGTGCCTTGATTTATGATTCTAAAATTGAAATGACGGGGGGGGGGGGGGACACAACAGGTAAACAGATAGAACAACTGCATCTATTTGGACAAGGATATTCTTTCAGAATGTTGACATTAGGGAACTAAAATATTCTAAAAATCACAGTGATGGCAGAGAGAAAGCATCATCATTCCCTCTGTCCCCATAGCTAGGGCTAAAGGAATGAAAAGTAAATAAAGTGAGATTAAATAGTTTTGAGGCAGACTAAAGCCAGAAATAGACAACTGAAGTTTGGTGTCTGAAGCATTGTAGCATCCTAGTTACTCCATCACTTATTTATTTTGGGAACAGTGTATTTGGATATAGGGCTCTGCTAGTAATCAATTTGTACATTAAAAAAAAGTTATCTTATACATACAGACCTTTCTCTAAAAAAGGAAATGATCAAAGTCTTATTGATTGTATTCATACAAGGTGCTTAACCTGGTCAGTTCCAAACCTAACAGGCATTTATAGATCTTGCTAATTTTGGTTATTTCAATCCAGGGTTAGAGAGGTGTGTATGGGGTGGGGTGAGGGTGTGGGGGTGTGGGGGTGTTGAATCCAAATCAACTGAGCTATTATTCAATTGATTAGGCACTCAAAATACAGATGTTCTGTGACATTCAACAAATGCCTTTCATTGGATTTTTATTTCACTTAAAATTGGGTAGAGTTAATAATAGCAATTATTTCCTGTCTTGTTTTCTAAAGAGGTACTGATTATTTGTTAGCAGTGTTGCGTATCTTCTCCTACTGCTAATTCCATTACATGATAAAAGGATCCTTTTGATTTAACAACATGTTGAATTGCTGTGGTGAGAAAAACTTCTTTCCTAAGGAAAAGCAATTAATTTAGTTCAAACAATTATCACCTTTTACTCGAGGTCTCTAAAATGCATTCCAATGTCCACCTATCCATGATCAACAAAAAACCTACCCTGGTGCCATTCAGTTTTTCGTTGTTCTGAATAATTCCTTCAACAAGAGTTTTTATGTGTTTAATTTATAGGCCTTTCCAAATGATGGGATCAGCTTTATGACTCTAAAAATAGATAGATTATAACATATCTATCTAAATAAAAGATGCAGATGACAAAAAATAGCAACGCGGAGAGCCAGTTTGGTTTAATGGACAAAGGACAATGGAATGAATACAATTACAAATCCAGGAAAAAAAGGCCCCAGTTCTATAAAAGTCTGAGCGGCACCGAAGAACAAAATACCTTAAGAGAAAATGTACACAATACCTTGCTTGAAAATACTCTGCCTTGCAAATGGCACAAGGAAAGATGATGTACAATTGTGAAACCATGCATCCACGAACAGAGAGAGTGGTTGAGATACTAGCTATGCAGCTGGAAATTTTCTGAAGATAATTGGTTTATCTTTCATTTGACCATAAATCCAATTTGCCTCTTTGACTTCCTGTATTGATACAAATGGAGTAAATCAGTATATGGCTTAGGCAGTCATGTCTAGGCAAGCATTTTTCATTCCTGTTTTATCAATTAAATGAGTGGCAATTGCATTACCGCGGACTCTGCTCCCAGGGCCCATAAATATTCTTAATGTTTCTGTCTAGCAAAACTCAGAGTGACAGAGACAGCTATACTCATGACTCCTTCCTTTTTATTTTTTGACATATGGGTCAGACTGTTACAATTTGTGTTTGCTGCTTGGAATGGAGAAATATCAAAAGGGCATCTCTTTGTCTTCATTCCCTTGCTTGCATGGGAACATATTGTCTGACTTTAGATGACAACAGATTTAGCTGGAAGCACCATTTTATATTAGCAAGGAAAAACATTCTGAAGCAGCTGGCGTCTGATGCACAGCATGTATTTTTCAAGCTCTCATCTGATTGGAGAGTAGAAGAATAAGAACCTGAGATACAAAGTGACCTTATTTCTTTTAATAAGTATTTTAAATACACACACACACACACACACACACACACAAAATGATAAATTAGAAATGATGTAATGATTCCCTCTTAGAGATTCATAAAATCTAAAGCTGCTTTTAGCTTTTGAGGCTCCTAGCCATTAAATAATCAATAAATGATGGCACCTGAAAATAAAATCTCCCCAATCTATAAGTAAGAAATGACTTAGATATTTTAAGTAGAACAAGCCAATGTTTGAGCCCTTTTAAGGCATTGATAAAATAACTTTCTTCTTTCTTTTCCTCATTTGGCAGGGATATAGCCTATGGCAGATTTTTTAAAAATCTCACAATGTTTGTTAAAAACGTCACCTTTTTAAATTTAGTATTTGAATTTATGCAGTCACCCTTCTCATAAATGACTCGATGGCTCACAACTAATGAAACTAATTTTTTAAAAAGAATACTGTACAGCAATTTAAAAACAAGAAAAAAAAAAACAATACAAGAGCATATTAAAAATCTTCATAAAGTACATAAAAATCACAGCCAAGGTATTCCCACTCAGGAAAACAATCACTACAGATATTTTAGCAGCTCCACCATAGTGCCATGTTCCCAGGCCCATTGGCAAAACCATCTTTTCACAACCTTGTGAAAAGCCCCCAGAGTCTCTGCCAATCTGATCTCTGGGGAGTTGATGTTCCACAACGTTGTTGCCATGGCAGAAAAGGCTCTTCCTGGCTTCCGTCCATGGCTGACAGGATCTGATGGGTTGGGTAGGCATAATGTAATGTCACTAGATTGAGAGCTTTCTACAGCTGCTATGAGTTGAAGCTCCTTTATTTCTCAATTATTTTTTAGTGCAACAAGGATGGATAACCGCCAGGTATTCTTTGGGGGAGATGGGTAGCTTTATAATTTTGATAAACAAGCAAACAAACAAAAAAACAAACAGTGAGGCTGAGCAAGTCCAGGTTCAGGTGGGCCATCTGTTTACTGCTCTTTTTTTCTAGAATCGTTGCAAATGCAAGGTTGGATTTAATGGACTTTTATTCATGACTAAACCAGATGGAAATAATATAACATCAATTAGAATTAGTGTCAGGGTGTGTATGATTTTGATTTTGAAAATTTAAAATGTTGGTGGATTGCAGGCATTCTTTTAAAAACAAGAGGTGAATAAATGTTTTGCTCTCAGGAAGCCACACTGCTATATTATTTGTTTATTTATTATTGTAATGAAATACTGCGTACTCCGGTCTCCATATGAAGGCAATGCACAAAGCTAAATTCCTGCTATACTAATATAGTAGTTCCTAGGAATGTTGTTTAAAATTGAATTACATCAGCCCACTGTTATAAAAGCTGTGATGGTAGTTGTGTTTATTTGAGAGTCATTTCCATTGATAACAGAGGATCTAACTTTCCATTGACTTAGGCTTTATAACTTAGATCTTTCATTTTATTATTAGGTTTGAAGAAAGTTATCATCCAGCCCTCTCTCAGAAAAATGAAATATCCATATTGAAAAGGCAGAATATTACATTTCCCTGGATGTGAAAAGGGAGAAACATGCTTTAAAGACAGAGTAGCTCCCTGCAGCTTCTGGCCCCCACCCCCTTTGTCAATGGGCCCTTAAGATGCCCAAGCCAGTCCCTTTACATAATAATAATAATAATAATAATAATAATAATAATAATAATAATAATAATAATAATAATAATTTAATTTGTTAGCCGCTCCCTCTCCCCAAGGGACTCGGGGCGGCGTACAATAAAAACATACATAAATACATATAAACATACACATACATACATACACATACATATACATACACGGAGGAGGTAACAATTAAATACATAACAATAATAACAATAATATTTGCCATTAAAAATACCCCATAATAAGATTACAAATTTAAAAAGGACTGTCAGGAGGAATAGGATAAACTACGGTTGAGCCAGGCCAGATAATTGAAAGAGGTGGGTCTTGAGCTTTACACGGAAGGAGCGGAGATCGGAAGTAATCCTGATGTCAAGGGGGAGGTCATTCCACAGGGCTGGGCCCATCACAGAGAAGGCCCTGCTCCTGGGTGTCGCCCCCCGACACTGTTTAGCGGACGGCACCCGGAGAAGTCCCTTTCTCCCGGAGAACTCTTTCCTGGGAGAAAGAGTTCTCCCCTTCAGCTCCAGGGGGTTGGGATTAAGGCATGATTAGCCTTTACCCACTCACCACATGGCATCTGAGAACTCAACCAAACCTGGATTCAAAACAAAGCCTAGAGAGTTGTCCCTGCATGGCCCCATGGGAGTCTGACAACCAATCAGAATACATTTCTTACACAGGAACAGGAAACAGAGAGGTGGGGCTGAACAAATTATAAAAAGCCCAGCAAGCCCCTCCCACAGCCCTTCTCTTCTTCCTCACCCAACATTGAAGCATGTGATCACCTTTTCTGTTCAGGACTCAAGCCATGTGGTTTTGTCTACCATTAAACCATCTTTCCAAGCAGCCTCCATGTCTCCAGTGTATTTTTCCCTACTTGGAGCCAAACCCAGGAGGACATTTTTGTCAACAGGTTTATATCTCATATTTATTTTATGTAATTCCAAGCAGTGTACGTAATGCTTTTACCTCCCATTTTTGGCCTAACCTGTGAAGTGGCTTGGACAGAGACAGTGACTGGCTGAAAGACATCCAGTTGGCTTTCGTATCTAAGGGAGAACTCATAGTTTCTAGTCCAGGAACACTTACCCAGTACACCAAGCTGGTTCTTAGATGCAATAGAAAATGTTGAAAGTAAAAGTTTAAGAGGAATAATGTTTGTATGTATAAAAAGAAAGAGAGAGAGAAAGAAAAAAAACTTTTTAGATGATGTATCATGAAGTATATTGTTGGTATTTACCAGTGTATCTTGGCAGTCTATTTTAATATTTAAGCTCAAATATTTCTCAACATTTTGTGAAATTCACAAACACTAAGGATTTATCATTCCTGAGTTGGGATTTCAATTACTCAGACATATTTTTCATTGTTTTATTTTATTTTTTTGGGTTCTGTTGTCAAAAAATAAAACACTTGTCTTGATGAATCAAGCTGCTTAGATACTGATTACGGGAACTACTGCTGTGACTGAAAGCATAAAGACACATCACACTTTCTGCTCTCACAGTCTACAAGAAAAGCTGGCAAAGTAAACAACTCTGGAGTGTTTCAGATTTTTGGAATCCTCACCAAGAAGAAAGTGGCACTAACAGTGTTCCCCAGGGATTGTTCCCATCCCATTATCTTATCTTGATTATGTAGTGAAAGAATGGCAATTGTAATAATCAAACAGACAATGGTCTTCCAGTAGTAATAGAGTTTCTGCCAGATATATTTCATAAGTTTTGTGTTACTGTTTAGTTCTGTAAAAATATTTCTACAGGTTCAGGTTATCTCCACTGGTTGCAATTTGTCTTACTGGTTCAATCAGCTCTTCTATAACATTGTTTGGTCTTACTACTGAAAGAAAAGGTCCAAAGAAGCCAAAAAACCATACCAAAGACTTTATAGAAATACACATGGAATTTATCATATTTTCTAGAAAAGGCTTTTATAAATGAATAGTAGTGGGGGGGGGGGGGAATCATGGTAAAATTAAGAACTGAGAGACTAAGATTTTTTTTTAAAAAAGATGTCTTAACTCTTATTAGTTATTATTGGCCTTGTATACACTATTGTGGTTTTCCTTGATGATCTCCAGATCCAAGTGATTTTTAATCCCTTCCCTATCTTTTCTTTATTTCTACTCACATATCTAACTCACGAGGGATGAGCAAAACCACATCCTCCCTGTTCTCTTAACTTCTTGACAACACAGTGCATTCTTATATTAAATTAGTGTTGTGATTACGGTAGCTGATTGAACTAGCAGGTGTCTGCCATTTTCAAGTCCATGGTGTTTTTGAAGCTAGCCACTGCACATATCTATCAATATCAGTTGTTGAAACTGACCTACTTGGAGCTCTAATACTTTAATTGTCTCTAGATTTCCAAAGCAATCATCAATTTTTTTTACTTTGTCTCTGCTATACTAGAGAAACAGGGCATTTTAACCGGTCTGCAACCTTAGCTAGCCATTGAGAATAATATGTGCTTTGGCCACTTCCCAATGGAGATTTAAAGCAGTGAAGTGATTTGGGACATACCAATCCTTTTGTCTCAAACACCTTGGGAGTAATTTTTCAAGTAGCTAGGGCCTACACCATGTAGGGCTTTATAGATCATCATCAGTACCTTGAAGTGCACTCCCAAGCATATTGTTAACTGGTACAGCTCACAAAGTAGTAAGACTGTCATGTGATCATATGAGGCATACTCATCGCTGCCAGTGCTGCTGTATTCAGTTGAAGCTTATGAGTGGTCTTCAAGGGCAGCTTGACATACAGAACATTTCATTAGTCATGACGCGAAGTGACTAGGGCATGAGTGAATGTCTTGTCTAGGAAAGAGCACTACTAGTGGGCCAAACGAAATTCTGCAAAGGCTTTCCTGACCACAGTTGCCATAGGCCATTAAGGAAAAGGTGGGAGCCTAGGAAGACCCCCCCCCCCAGATTGTGCATCGCTCTTTAATGGGCAATCAACTCATTTAAGGCTAAAGATGGAATATCCGCAAATATAAGTGATCCTAGCATTCAAATTTGGGAGTACTGAGTTGAAGATTCTTTCTCCTCGTCCAGGTCCACACAATCTCCAGGTATTGGGACAGAAACTTTACACTCATTTAGGTGACTGATGTTACCAAACCCAAACCAGTGGCTGACCTTAATCATGCACATATTGAATAGGAAGGGATAGAAAGTGAAACTCTGTGGCACTATGGTACAAGATGATTAATTGTAATAATTTTTTTCATCCAGAGTTAATTTTTAAAATATGCTTTTTTCGCTAATTGCTATTACAAATGCAGAACACCAGAGTATATCTTTTCACTTTGCCTACAGCAAATAAAGCTGATTATTCATGCTTTGGGAAATGGGATGATCTTATAACTATTCTATCTAAGCTAATGCTGTACAATAAGACCGAACAAGGAATTTAATAATGTGCAAGAATTATTTTTCCCTCTTATAGGACCCATTGTCTTATAACTAATAGCAAGAAATTAATGAAAAATAGTTTTAATGTACGTCAATAATTCATTGAATCACAATGGATAATACCAGCATCAATCTAAGTGCAATTACTGAGCAAACAAAATGAATCACAAATAATTATGCAGATTTTTCTACAGGTTTCTTTAAAAAATATAAATGGTTTATATTGCACATTAGGACTTTTGTAGTTGATTAAACTGCTGTTTAAGACTGTTGCCCAACAGCGTTAATAATATAATCCGTTTTCTTTATAAAGTCAATTGATTTGATTTCTAAAAATATATTTCTATTAGCAAATTAGACTCAGTCACTTGCTCAGAAAGCAATGGAAAAAATAGCTGAAGCTGCAAGACTCGCACAATGCTTACACAATGTATAACTCATCAAAGTGATTACAACTTTCTAGCTGAATGGCTGATCAGGGGATTGATACATGTTACCTCTTGGTTCTGCTGAGCACATGTTTCAGAATGGGGAAGAGCATGCAGGCCTAGTGCTGGAGCAGGCCATCCAAGGCCTCCCCCAATCCACTGAGATACCTCATGCTCCCCTGGGGTCCCCACAATTGCTTCCCCCCCCATCCTGCCCTGCCAAGTCTCCACAGATTGTGCCTGCTTTGCTAGCATCCAGTATTCCACTTCTCCTCCCTACCATATTTCCCATGGATTACTTTCTATTTGAAGATCTCCAGAGCTTCAGGACAGGCTGACCCACTGGCGGAGAAGCCAAAGTGGGTCAGATAATGGCAAAGCCCTAAGAACGTGAAATCTAAGGAAAACATTTTTCCCAGCTTCTGATAAGACATCAGCTTGGGGCCATGTGCCCAGCAGCCCTCTGATCAGAGGTGGGTTGCTACCAGTTCAGACCAGTTTGGCCAAGTAAGTGGTAACTCGACCTGCCACGCCCATGAGCTGGTTCTATCGGCACCGCCATAGGCACTGCCATCTTGTTTTTTTTTTTACTACTGCACATCCGTGCATAGCGCGCAAATGTTGCAGAAAATCACGGGACTCAGACTTCGGGATCAGGAGAAGTTTGATTTGGTGCCAAAGGTTCAGATAGTAAAAGCAAACATCTAACATTTGAACAACCTTCTTGTGGAGACACGCATTCTTATACATTCGTCAAAAGCAGCAAAACACGGAAATACACTAAATCTACTCTAATTGGTTAGGCTGTTGTTACTGTGCAGAGAAGCTGATAATATCCTGTTCCCCTTTGTCTGGGCCACAGGCATCTTGCAGGAAGCGCTAAGTTTCATATTGACTATGGTTGTGTGAGAACTTTAGCTGAACTTGTGGTTTGACTTTTAAGCTTCCTGTTCTTCTACAAGACTAGAAAATGTCTTTAACTTTAGCAAGGTGGAAGGGACCGTGGAGGTCCTCTAGTCCAACCCCGTATCATCTCACTCTTATGCCCAAACCTCACTTTATGTCCTGCCTTACATCAAGCTCACACGCCCGAAGCGTGTCCCTGAGCGAACCAGCAGTAGCAGAAGCTGGAACCCACCCCTGCCTCTGATAGTAGAAAAGGCCTGGATGGGGCCACAGCAGCCTCAGGACAGCTTCCAGTATTGAGGCAGCAGCAGCAGCCAATCAATGAGGGGGCTTGCTTCCTTTGTCTCATCAGGCTGAACTGCAAGTCTTTGTTGATTGACTGCTGCACCCCCAATCCCCGAAGCTGCCAATTCAAACTAGCCAGTCAACAGCAAGCAGGAGGCTGCTCGTCGCTGGCCAGACTGGGCCCAAATTAAGCCTGCAGGTCCTCATGGCAGAGAAGTTGGTCTTTTATTCAGATGGGGAAAGCTGTCTTTCTTACATCTCATGTTCTTACAGCTTCTGAATACTCTGAATACTTTGGCTTCTTTGCCACGTGAGTCAGCCTCTTCTGGAACTCTTCAAAAAGTAAATGCAGTAAAGCCATAGGAAATGGGGTGGGGAGGAGTAAGTGGAATCCAGGCAGTGACGTGCGGTGAGGTTTATGACTGGTGAGGCACTGACACAGTGCTGGGTTTCAAATATTTTTAGACTTGTGGACTTCAACTCCCAGAATTCCACAGCCAGGCACGCTCAGTTCCAATTTAAAGCGACAGCATTTGTTTTTCTCCTTTGCTCCTTCTTTCTTTTTCTTTTTCTTCTCCTTCCCCTCCTTCCTCCCTTTCTCCCTTCCTCCCCCTCTCTCAAACACACACACACACACACACACACACACACACACAAACACACAGAAGTTGGATTGGACTATCTCTACTACCCCTTCCCTCTCACTCACTCTCAAACAAACCCCCCCACACACAAAAGTTGGATTGGATATCTTTTCCAGTGGCTTGAAAGCAGCTCCTCTGCCATCCCCCCCCATTCCCCTGCTGCCTTTCCCAAACACCTCCACCATTGCAAATGCAGCCTGCTGTCTGGGTGGGAAATGCCTGGAACACAATAAAGCCCACCCACCACCTCCTGCTGGCAGGCTGGGGTGAGAGGAGAGGCAGAGAAGCCGGAGGGGAGCCGAGCCGAGCTTTCCAAAAGAAAGAGGCTGGGGGGAAGTGTGTGTACTACAGCATGGCTCTTTGCCTGGCTTCCTGTTTCCTCCTGTGGTCTCCTCAGTGCTCGCTTGTGCTCTCCCTCCCCAAGTATAGTTTGATTGCAGGCGGAGCCACGTTGCCTTTTCAAACTTGTAATCAGTGAAGCTGGGCTAGATTTTTATATAGTTTTATCCAGCTGTGTGTGTTTGAGAGAGAAATGAATGGGGGCCTGGGGAGGAAGTCACTACACATGGGGAGGGAGAGCACCAGTGAGGAGACCACAGGAGGAGGCAGGAAGCCAGGCAAAGAGCCATGCTGTAGCACACACACCGGCCCCACAACGTGGCTCTGCCTGCAATCAAACTACTCTTGGGGAGGGAGAGCACAAGTGAGCCAGGGTCCTTCCCTCCAGCCTTTGCCCAAAGCCCTGCACAGCACCAGGAGGATGAAGTTTGAATCCCCCCCCCTCCCTCCAAGCCACACATACCTTTTCCAGCTTTTTTTAACAGTTAAGCAGAGTCATCCACGGTGAGGCAGTAACTAGCTCAGCTTTTTCCTTTTACTTTTTTTTTCCATGATGAGAGTGGTGAGGCTGTGCCTCACTTGCCTCACCTGACTGCACGTCACTGAATCCAGGACACTAGGTAAAGCAGGCACAGTCTGTGGAGAGGGCAGAACGGAGCATCTGAGGGCTGCATCCGGCCCATGGAGTCTCCATTTTAGCCAGCAACAGGCTAGGGGAGGCCTCTGGAGGCCCCCACACCCTTATTTGGCTGGCAGTAGTGCTGCAGGAGGCTGTGCAGGCCAAAAACAAGGTGTGGGGATGCACCCCATTTTTGCTAGCAGAGGCTCCACGGGCCAGTTCTTTGCTATTTCCAGGCCGGCTCCATTCTGTGCAGATTTTATTTGATTGGGATTTTTGCTGAAAACGCAGAATGTTTTTAACACTTTGCACTAAATGCATGATCTGTGGACTTTGATCACATTTGGTTCTCAACTTTGAATGTGATCTTCAGAGTCTCTCTAACAGTTGCAATTTAAATGGTGCTTTTGAATTAAGTATTAGATGCAATAATTAAATGCATCAAAATAATTGTATTAATTATAATATTTAAATTTATATTAAATTTAGTTTGGATCATCTTGTATTTCATTTTGGTTCAGTCCTCAGCCCCTTCTTTGTTCTGAGTCTTTATGACTCATATTTCAGAAGAGAGCCGTTGCTTAATGTAACTCTTGAACCAGAAAAAGTTACTCAATCTTATACTCCAAAAATCCTGAACACTCCCAATGAGTTTGGCAATGACAGCAACAGCCCTATTTGTCATGTCAGTATTTCTCTAAAAGGGTAGTTTTTCAATAGATTTTATGTCAATGTAAAAGACAGAAGAACCACAGATACTATATGATAGATTGATGAAATTATGAAACTTTGATATAAATTTTGTGGGCCAACTTAGAAAGATGACCTACTGAATTAAAAAAAAAACAAGTTTCTTTGAATTTCTGTGTCAGATTTTAAGTACCTATTTGTGGTTCCTTTATAATAGGGACAATCATTTTATTATTCTATGTTATTATTTAGCCTTGCATTCTATGAATTTATGAAATAAATTATCAACAGTACCAGCTTACTCAAGTTTGGAATGCTTTGCATTGAAGCTCAAATGTTTTGGTTTTTTGTTACTAAAAACTGAAACTTTCTACTTCCTTGCCAAAATAACATGCACAAGATTCACTGTCTGTCATGACATTTGGTACCAAAAGAAAAGAAGACTCATTTGTGTATAACATTCATTTCATAGTCTCAACTGTCTACTTTCTAAGAGAAAACAATAGTGGAACTTGAAATAAATCATGGAATGCAGCCGCAGTGTCTTGATGAACAGTCAATAAATCATTTCTGCATAAAGCTGAATGCAAATGAATTTTATCTGTGTTGCAACAGAGATGTTGATTGCCATTATTGCAAGCAGAAGTTTTGAAAATAATCATGCCACATGGACACTGGCATTCAATAGAATGACCTGTGGAGGCATTCACCTGCCAGCTCTGAGGTAGAATTGGGCACTACTCATGCTATAAATATTTCAGACTGATATTCTTGAGCTGCCAGTAAATCAAAGTGATTAGTAAGGTTTACGTAGTCAGATTTGATTTCCTTGAGTTTTTATTTTCTCCTGTGTAAGAATGTGACAAAGGTACATTAGATAAAATATATTGATGGATCACTTCCGGTTCCTGCTGGCAACGGACGTGCTGTCCGCCGCTCGTCTCCTTGGTTGGCTCCGTAAGGAGCACAGGTTGCCTTGGAGGGGTCTTCTGCCAAAGGGCGGCTTGCTGAAACCCCCTGGAATTGGCGGCAGCCGGCGGGGGTGTTTTCAGCCTCACCTAGGAGCTGGGGAGCAGAGGGGGGGGGGTTGGGACAGCTTTAGGCCAAATGGACTCTGGGAGGAAGGAGTTTATCCAAGGAAGAGCAGCTGAATGCTGGTGGTGGGGGAGCCATCCTGATCTCCTTAATCGTCATTAAAGGATAAGCAGCAGACTACTGTAAGTTCATGTTCAACTTATTTGAAACTGAAGATTAGAGGGGGGTGTTTCTTCTCTTTACCCCCCCCCCCCCGGATTAAGCGGCATTTGAACTATCTCTCTCTATATTGAAATGGAGAGAGAACAAAGGCTGACTCATCACTTGAACTATGTGAGAAAGATCGCTAACACAATTGCAAGAGATGATTGCTGAGCTGTCTTTTTAAAAATATTTTTATGGAGATTTCCGTTCTTCTCCCTGTGAAAGGAGGAGCCAAGATGGCTCCCTTCTGTCTTTGTTTTTGCACTTACAAATAAAGTCTGCCTTTTGAAACTACCTTCGAAAAAACCCCTCTTGTATTGTTTTATTACCCTCTCTGAGGGAGACCGGGACCTCCCCTGTTACGTGGTCTTCCTGGACTTTGATTATTTGACTTTCCCCTTTCTGGTGTGTCTCGGTGCCTTGGAACTGTGAAGGAGAATTAACTCTTCGCTTTCAGATTTGCCTGCCTCCTTGGACCGGCACAGATGCGCAAACCACTGATGCCATTTTCTTTGTAAAAGACTTATAAACATATCTGAACTTAGACAAATGGGGTCTAAGAAACCACCAACGGGCAAGTCATTTTCAGCTCCTGCGTCTGCCACCTCCAGTCCAAGCATGCAGCAAATGAAAATTACTTCATTGTTACAACAAGAAGGGTCTGGAGAGAGCCCAAAAGAGCTATCTGTTACCCAAATGTTTCAAGAAATTATGAGAGGTCAAAATGAGTTGAAAAAAGAGGTGACAGATCTCAAAGATGAACTCAGAGATGTTAAACATCATATTTCAGAAAACAAACAGAGAATTGTGGTGTTGGAGGAGGGAGAGGCTTGGCTGGGGGAGGAGGTTAAGGCAATCCGAAGGGGAAATGTAGACCTGGAAAACTTTATGGCAAAAATAGAATTTGAAAGAATGTCCTTTTTTCTCAGATTCCAGAACCTACCAGAGACAGAAAATGGAGACCTTAAGGATATTATGAGTACCATTTTAGCAGAATACATTAAGAGAGACAAAGAACAGCTGTGGTGGGATATGGATCTGGTTTACAGGATTAATTCAGTATATGTAGAAGTCATAATGTTCCAAGGGAGGTACGTGTTAAATTTATCAGGAGGACCACAAGGGATGAGGTGCTTGGGGCCCAAAGGGAGGGACCACTAAAATATAAAGATGAAAAAATCACCATTCTTAAGCAAATTCCGAAAAAGATAAGAGAAAGAAGGAGGAAATATTCCTCCTTATCAAAGAAATTATACAATAAAGGAGTTTGGTTTAGATGGTTATTGCCAGAGGGAATGTTGATCTTTTGGGAGGGAAATATAATTAGAATTAATACAGTGCAAGAGGCTGAAGCCTTCATTAAAAAACATTTCTCTCTCCTAGAGGACGAACACAGGGAAGGTAGTGAAAAGGGTACTAAGGTACAAGATATGAAGGGGGGGGGGCTGTGGTTCCACCTGGGAACAGGGAGGAAGGAGCAATATCGAAAAGGCTCAGGTCACAAAAATAAAAGTATTTGAAATATTTGTAACTGTTGATATACTAGAAAGTGACAAAGGAAAAATGATTGAACACATGGTTGATACAATGTAGAATAAGATTCTGTTTTTTGCTTATCTTTTATACGTTGTTTTTAATATTGTAAAAATTGTGAGATTTGGAGGGATTTCTACCACTAGCGTGGGAGCTGCCAAAATTTTCTATGTACCCCTTTACCTTTTCCCATAAATGTTTAAAAACCAATAAAATTCTTTAAAAAAAATATTGATGGATGATTATGTGTCATCAGGCCAGAGTTGACTGTTAGTGACATAATGTACATATTATTTTTCCAGAACTATATGTCCCAAACCTGACCCACAGAACCTTCCAATGATATACCTATTATTGCTACAATGAAGTCCATCCACTCTGCTGATTGTCTTCTTTTAACTTTCACTAAGTTGAACTTTCCCATATTCTTGTTTTTTATGTTCCATATTCCCATTGTAATTCTGTCTTTGAAGTTTCAGATTTTTCTTTTCCTGTATCGCAACATCAACTGTTAGACAAAGGCTTTACTCTAACCACACCATAAACACCATTGGTGCTTTAAAAAATCCTAAATTCTTCCTCAGAAGCATGTTGTGTGATCTGACCTGAGGGACCCATTATGAGGTACTATATTGTCAATTATTTTATATTTTCTATCAATATACTGTTCTTGATAAAAATATAGAGTAATCATCCCTTGCCTTTTCCTGTGCAGCATTAAGTGATATCTTCACTGGTTTCATTGATATCAGTATCTCCCTATATTTATTTATTTATTTATTTTATTCAATTTATTAGTTGCTCCCTCTCCACGAAGGGACTCGGGGCGGCGTACAATTAAATATATAAACATATGGTATGGAGGAGGTATATACATAAAACATTTTTACAATTTCATAAATAAATAGCTATAAAGTTAAAACAGTACAATAAAATTAACAATTAAAATACCCAAAATTTACCATTTAAAATTGCCAGGGGGGATTCGAGAATATAGTTCTTATTTAAGCCAGGCCGGCTAGTTGGAACAGGTGGGTCTTGAGTTTCTTACAGAAGGAGCGGAGATATCATTTCTGCCTGATATAAGTGCCTACTTACTTTAACTGGGAAGTTGAGATGATGTTCCTGCCTTAGGTGACCTTGCCAAAACTCTCTCTCTCTCTCTCTCTCTCTCTCTGTGTGTGTGTATGTATGTATGTATGTATGACTATATTTGGCATATATTCTTAATGTTGATTGTTCAACCTTCCCAGAACATGTCTTCAATAGTAACATAAAATTGCCTACAACCCCCATTTACAACTACACCTCAACAGGATGTGCAGCATTTCAGACCTGACATCAAAAATGTACTTTGCTAAAAATGGGAGGAGGAAACCATGTATACCCTGTTCTGAATTCCTGAATGAAGAGTGGGATTTAGATCTAACCATAAAAACCAAATAGATAATTTATCCTGGAAGATGATATTCTGAAACATGGACAAGATGGTATTATTATGAAAGGCAAGAGAAAATAGGACACTATGGAATACATTCAGTGGAAGGACTTCCTTGTTTCTCAGAGTCATTACCGCTAATAAAAATGCCCATTTATTACTGGAGCCTAAAAGGCTGTCACTTGGCAGATCAGACACTGTGCAGTGTTTGGTGATTTAAATTGTTAATCAGTCAGTAGGGCCATTTTAGACATTTAATGAGAATGCTCAACTTCCTTGAAGTGCTTTCAAGCCTTGATTTAGAGCTTAGTATAAAGTGAAGATGTTCTAACAGAATACTGCAGAATTTGATATGAAAGACCCAATATCAAAGTCAAGGCAATTTGCCACTTGCAGATACTGCAAAGCAAAGATAGTATTCAGCAGGTTCTGACCAGTTCTGGAGAAGTGGTAATGGGAATTTTGAGTAGTTCGGAGAACTGGTAAATGCCACCTCTGACTGGCTCCACCCCATCTATTCTCTGCCTCTTGAGTCCCAGCTGATTGGGAGGAAATGGGAATTTTGCAGTAACCTTCCCCTGGAGTGGGGAGGGAATGGAGATTTTGCAGTTTTCTTCCCCTGGAGTGAGGTGGGAATGGAGATTTTACAGTATCCTTCCACTGCCATGCCCATCAAGCCATGTCACGCTCACCAAGCCACACCCACAGAACCGGTAGTAAAAAAAAGGAACCCACCACTGCTGCAAAGCATGTGTTCATTTAATAAGTATAGCATGATAATGTTTTAAAATAGTTTAAGTTGTAATCATCCTTAAAGAAAGAGTCCAATTTACAGTTTTGTAGTGGTTTATTAGATTTCAAAAGCATAATATCAAATGGAACTGTACTTTGGGTCCCATTATATTGCAACTCTTTCACTATATACATAGTGCTACACACTCATGTACTCTGAGTACTCAGAGTACTCTTATGTACTCTGAAAGTAGTATCAGAGTTTGGGTCATGAAAGCAACTCATGTAGTCCTTACTACATGAAATCTTGTTTTAATGTGGGGTTTTCCTACATGTCTGAAAATAGAGGGATGTTATTTTCTGAGAAAAGAGTCACTCAATGAAGGAAAACGCATGCTAAACTACAGTGCCAAATAACATGAGAAAAAACCTTGGTCTGACAGTGGGAGTGGGAGTATAACGGAATATATACTACAAACATATGAATGTTTACCTGATTGTAGGTATCAAAATAAGAAGATTGCATTATTCTTCTTTTCAGAAGAACTCAAATTTAAATATTCTATTTTGGGGAAATGTTCCAAGCTGTCAAAATAAAGAGCATTGAAAAGATATATCTAAAAATGTTACTTCAGCAGAATCTCTGTTTCAAAAAGAATATAGCATCCAAGTAAGATATCAGATTGTAAGCATTACTTGCTTACTGTGTATATTCAATGTCATGTTCCAGCGTTCACCAAGGAATACAGACAGAGTAGCAGTTTGTTGTTTGATATGCTTTATCTATCTCCAAGAAGCTGTGATAACCAAGTGACAAATAATAAAAAGGCAAATAGACAAAGTCAGTTCTAACATGGTCAATCCCTCCACCATATTTATAGCATTTACGCCTCCCACCGAGATCCACCCAAGGACCCCACCCCTTTCCTGTCTCCTACTGATGATGTCACCACATAGTTCGAGCATACAAAGGCCCAACTACCCAAACGTCTCTATCAGTCCCCACAGACTGGAATCAGGCAGGGAACATCCAAGGAAACAGTCCTTGTTCCGTGCCTCCACGCCAGCCATTAGGAAATCAGTGGCACTCTAGCTGCAGCCACCTGCCAGCTGGAGGCTCCCAGGATGACATGCTGTTGATGACGTGACTCCCCTTGAATGTTAAAGATTCATATAATTTGCTAAGGCAGTGTTTCCCCAAAAGAAAAAGTTGGCATAAACAATTTGAGAATGTAGTTTTGCTCAGAGCGTCTTTGAATCCCATCACTGAACCGGACAGACTAGAGAAGAAGGGTGGGGTGTGCCTTTTTCTTGGATCCAGCCTTATTTCTATATGTAATCTTCTTTTCATTTCATGCATCAAATTAAATATTCCAATAAATAATATCAAAACTACCCCATGAGATGTATGTCTTTCAGCGAACATAGCAAGATTAATTTAACAAAACCCTTGAAGAATAGCAACTCTGTTTATTCAGTGTGAAAAGATCATGAACGAACATCAATATTTTGACAGTCTTACTGAAGCTGAATGTCACTACACTTCAGGCTGAGAGAGGAAAAATGAATGTATAATAAATAGCCAATAGAATACACGTGATCATATTTTGGCTTTTATTGCTATTGAGTAAATAACTAAAGAAGGGATGGGATGGCTCAGTGGCTAAGATACTGAGCTTGTCGATCAGAAGATTGGCAGTTCAGCGGTTCAAATCCCTAGCACTGTGTAACCGAGTGAGCTCCCATTACTTGTCCCAGCTTCTGCCAACCTAGCAGTTTGAAAGCACGTAAAAAATGCAAGTAGAAAAATAGGGACCACTTTGGTGGGAAGGTAACAGCATTCCATGCACTTTCGCCATTTAGTCATGCCTGCCACATGACCATGGAGACATCTTTGGACAGTGCTGGCTCTTCAGCTTTGAAACGGAGATGAGCACCACCCCTAGAGCTGGAAACGACTACACGCATGTGCGGGGAGAAATTTACCTTTACCTTTAAGTAACTAAAAAGCATCTTAGCAGCAACAAGACACTCCTGCCTACAAGTCAGCATCCCTGCTGAAGTCCTGCAGAATAAATTTTCACTCTTGGCTGATGGAACTTTTCTCTCATCCAGTCTTTGGTGCCTGTTTCATTGTCTGGCTGAAATAACAAACAAGCATAGTTGAACTTTGGAAAATACACTTGAAAAGAGATGTCTTTCTATTTGGTTGTCTGGCCTCAGGCAGGTTTTCTGCTTTTATAAGTGATTCCCTTATTAGGACTTCTGCTTCTCAACAGCCCCATGGAGAAACATTTGTCTAGGGGCACTTACAGTTTGCAACTGAAAAAAAAATTCCTGGCCATCAGCATCTTGCACATCACAAAGGATTATTTGTAAGCAGACAACAAAATGCTGAGGAGTAAGGTTTTATCCATTCTGTGATATCCAAGATGACTGTGAAAATCAATCAATATTGTTGCTTGTTATATTTAGTTTAGAGTTATATTCCTTCTTTCCTCTCTGAATTGAAAGCATTCTAGTTTTAGTTTTCTAGTTTTATCCCCACCACAACCCTATGATATAGGTCAGGCTGTAATATTGTGAATGGAATGAAGCTAAGAGAACTTTCCTGGCTGAATGTGAACTTCGTCATGGATTTGATCTTCCTGAAGTAGTCCAACACCCATAAATTATTCATAAAAGAAACAATACTATAACCCTATATATACTGCATAAAACCTTTTAGAAAGAGAAGTGTTAGTTAAGAGTTGCTGCTGAACTTTGGAAAGTTTGATTGACTGCAAAAGTGAGCTAATCATTCCATATGGAATCTGGAGAATATGACAGACAGTCCATTTTATGGGCAACGTTTTCTGGGTGCTGCTAGCCAGCCTGCAGGCGCAGACATGCCTAACCTTGACTCATCTTCTAGAGACTGATGGAGGCACAGAATAAGTGAATTCGTGCTGGAGCAGTACTAACAGTGCTTTACCAAGTTCCAGCAAGATGATTGAGTGGATCTCTTGGTGCTGGCTGAATTCGCACACAAAAACCCACAGCATACATCCACACAGATGACTCAATTTCTGACCAACTATGGTTTTTTTCCCCATACCTGTTTCTCCTGACCATGTCTGACTCACCTGTGCCAGCAGCTGAGGACTTCCTTCAGGAGCTGCAAGCATTACATCAGTCTTTAAGAGGATTTACATTACGTCTGGCCCATCAATTCCACCTCCCAATTCCACTTCAGATAGAAATTTAACCTGTGGGGAAACCTGGGGGATTGGTCCTTTCGTGTGGGGGGGGGAGGGTTGTGTCATGGATGGTCTTGAAGTGGGCTCAGTCAACAAGGAAGACTCTGCTTCGGGAACTTGGGAACAGAGTGTGGCAGAGCATCAAGATGATGAGGGGAACTCTGAAGCAGGAGTGGATTGGCTAGTACAGGTGGAGATGCCAGGAACTTCAAAAGGGCCATAGGAGTGTTTGGATGAACGACTGGCTGATAATGGAAAGTCAGAAATACAGTGGCAGCCAAGAGGCTTGGAAGGCCAGCCAGAAGAAGAGGGTGGAGAAGGGGCATAGCTACAACTGATGAGCAGGGATGAGGAGGAACTGCCTCCTCCACCGGGTCCTAGGACACACAGGGCCAAGAGGAGAGAGGTGCAATGGAGGTCAGTGAAGTTACTCATGAGGAGGCACCTTTTTCTTCCTAATGAGTTGCACTGGCTGCAGCTATTTATCCCTGCAAGTGGAGCAGGGAGATTCTGAGAACAACTCTTTCATTTTGAATTGTGTGTTTGTTCAACCACCATATACCTTGCCTTGAAACTTTGCCTTTGATTCTGTTTCTGGACTTTGGATGTTGCCTTGTGGACCTTGTAATTCATTTTGGTTTGTGGGATTTGTGCTTTGGATCATGAATTTGTCTTTCCTGGTTTTGTTTTGTATTTTTCCTGACATGGGAAGCTGGACTCATTGGACCTTGCTCTGGTTCCTTAGTGGGAAATCCTAGAAAATATTATTCAGGGCTGGTGAAGCCTCAATAAAGACTTCAAACCCTTGTGATGTGTGCATATGTTAGTGGGACAGGGAAGACATATTTAAATTTAGTTTGAATCATAGAAAAAGGTATGAAAGAAGAAGATATATTTTAACCTCCATTGTTGCTCTTTGGATATTATAATTTGATCTTTTCTGAATTTTGGTCTGCTTCTCCAGAAAAATGAAGCTTTTTATTTCCCATAATGTCCTCAGCTTAATATTTGGGACATTAAATGAAAATAATGACTAGTCCAAATTATCTAGTATTGCTTAGGGCATATTCATCATTGTCCTAAGAACAGCTAAGATTATTCTCAAAGGCAAGATAGTCAGGGTCTAGATTTTGGCCTATGACACGACAGACTTTTTGTTTATTGCATGATGTAAAATGTATATTCAGGGGTTGGAAAATGTGGAGTTTTTGCTTAAAGTGCCTGATTTGTGGGACAGAAACATGTAACGCTTCACCTCAAGCTTTGTCATAAAACCACCATAAAATCTAGCCATGATTCAGTTCTCTTGCTTGTTATATAATGGAGATATATACTTATAGGGTATTGGCTAAAAAGATATGAGAATGTTTAGCCAAGGCCCGTGAAAGAATAATTCTTTGGATAAACAATTTTCTTCATATTACTTATTTATAGCATATCCAGTCTTATTGACTACGTTTTCCTGATCACTGTGCATAACAAATAAGACCTGTAACACATTTGCTTCTTTCACTATCATTTCAATTGTATTTGGTAATATGTTATATACAAATGTAGGATATATAAATATCCTATTTGTAATATGTAATATGTAAGGCTTGTTACAACTAGGCTTTTTGGCTTTGTTACTAACATAGTTTCTGGGGTGAGGGTGGGTGCTAGGGAAGTGGATATTTATATTAATAAGCAAAGGAAGAATAATCTCTTAATCAGCTGAGGTAAAAATTGGACAGGGTAAATTTAATGTTATCCAATATGAACTTCATCAATCCTAAAGGAAACTATCTTGTTTTTGGGTCATTGATTGCACCACCAAACTGTCACTGAAGTAAACAATTTTTTAGCTTAAACAAGTTTGAACCCTTTATCTATAATATGCCCATTTATGCTTCCCTGTGCCAAGGAACTGCTTCACAGCAGTGGTGGTCATTACAATGTTGTTGAAAAATGTCTTAAATCCCTATCTTCTAATCGCATCTTGAAGGTCCAGAGCCATCTTCACGGTCTTGTCCTTCTGAATAACATCATTAGATAATTGTTCAGATTTCTGGTACTTGCTAAGATATTCCTCAGCCTGAGTTGTTTCCTCATGACTGATTAGAAAAAAAGCAGTTTATTTACATACAGATACAAATACATGTGTGAAAAATTCTCTGAGTAACAAATCAATTTGTTAATGCAGTTAATAGTTGAAAAAGTTAGGAAAAAAGTTAGACTTCCATATGCTTGGCAAAGAACCTGGTTATTCGTTGTGTGTCTAAAGAGAAGTGCAGTTAGAACATTGTATCTGGTTTGTTCAGGTTCCTGCCTTAGGCATGAACGTTGTATTCAATATCCTTGATCAAATAATAATTACTATTATTTTTGCAATCTAACATGTTTTACTGGATTCTGTAAGACTACAGAATAATCTTGATGAAGATGGTAATTTTAGGGGGGTTCTCTTTTTGACATGAAATATGAGTCGTGAGTTGTGAGACCTATTTGGGATACATCCTGGAAAATTACTCTAATAATCACATCTTAATAACTTTGCAAATGTTTTTACCAACAGAGCAATTCAGTTCAATATATTGCATTGTAGAAATCATACACAGTGCACACTGCTTAATGTTAAAAATAAATGTATATATATTTAAATAGCTGGACAAAAATGAAGCCAAAGTAGACAACATTTGATATTTTTTCCTGAATTTGTGGGTATTAATATACTGCTGTACATGCAGAGAGAAACCGCGATATTGACAGCGGAATCCTTATTTGAGTCAAACATTTTTAAAATATATATATTTATTACAGACAATATATATTTATTTATATAATATACATTAATAAATAATAACTATAACTATTACCCTGTTTAAATAGCAGACTTACAATTATATACTGACACATTTTATTGGATCAAATCAGCACAAAGTGTAGACAGGTAATTGATCATGTTTCTTCCTATGACTTAAAATATTTTAAATGTTAATGATCACTCTGAAATTAAATAACTAAAATCCAACCGTTAGAAGTATTTGATTAATATATTTCAAGTTTACATTCACTTCTGTCTCTCATAACATTCATAACATAGGAATTGCCAGTCTTGTCGCTAATGAAATGAAGTAATTTTTTTAAAGATTATTTAGAATTACCTGCCTAAGCATAGGAGCTATGTAACAGGAGTTACAACAGGATGTTTTTTATCTACTTCTGTTACTATTTCTAAGCAAGCAAAGCCTTGGAACTTCAAGTTTATGCAAAATTATACTACTGCGAGCAGGTACAATGAACTTATTCTCGAGTTTCAAAATGAGCAAATGGCAGCTTATTTTCATCTCTGATGCTATTTTGCTCTGAAGAAGTCTTTTAATGGAATATTTTACTTGCTTGACGCTGCAGTCCTAGATCAAAAATAGCTTTTCACTTTTGCTAGAATTATATTTTAACAGCCACATCAGAATCATGACAAATTTCCACCAATAAATATAGAAATAATGCTAATGAATAAGTTTAAGGTCATGAACCAATCTTATTATGAGTACAAGGCCAACACAGAAGAAGTTCATAAGCTTAATAGAATTTGCTCCCTCCATTTTTCTATTAAACCTCTGAGTTTTCATGGTTGGGTGAATTGAGAGCATGTACATACTTGATATAGAATGATGGTCAGCTACCAGTACAAGTTACAGACTTTTCCATCATATGAAAAAATAACCTACTTTGTTTCTGTGACCCTGACTCTGTATTGTTTCAATAATATGGTATAAGGATCATAAAGATTGCAGATTTCTCTTTTTATGGAAAATTCTGCTTGGACATTTTGATAAGATGTTTCTCCTAAAAATATCTAGTGCAATAATAGATGCTGATAAAATATATTAAGTAAGAAGTGTGAATAATAAGCTGAACCATCTCCTTTAGGAGATCAATAAGGACATTCAAACATTGAATATACACTTCCTATACACAAATTTGGTTTATCCTATTCTACAATGCAGTATTGTGTGATGAAATATGTTCATCTTTCTTATCTTGAAATCTGAAAATAATATTTAGGAAGATGATCAATGTTAGCTGAGTCATAAAACTTAAATATGAAATTTGGATCTGCTGTTGACTATGAAATGGTACCTGGGTTTTGCAAGATGCAAAATATAAATATTTAAAAGCAACATGTATACACATTATCGCTAACTCCTAGAAATATGTATTTACAGAAATTAATATTAGAAGTTGTAACAATATATCCTGCAGAATACCCTTCAGGAAATCTTTAGACACACACACACACACACACACACACACACACACACACACATATATATGGAATACTTTGGGATATTGACCTTTAAACCTAAAAAATGGAAGCATATTTCATTAACTGGATAAAGTCAGGAATAACCAATATGTTACATTGGATTTTTAAAAAATCAAAAAATATTTTAAAAAGACATGACAATATGCTGCATACCAATCATATAATTTCTTTGGCAAAGGAAAATAGAACTGGAGAAATTTTACATTTCTCCCTCTGTAACCAATGGCAGATTGCTGGGGCTGATTTAAGTGAGGAGAGAAATACAATAAGAGATTCACGCATCTTTTCCTTTGTAAAATCAGGTCATGCTCCTATAGTATTTGGTAAATTTCATTTCCTGTCCTACCATTTTCCCATGTCCCGTGTACAGAAGTGGAAGTAATACAATTAACTAGCCTCACTAGTTAAATACATGACCAACTTGTTGAAATAACAATCTATGGCTTGTAGCAATCCATGGCTGGTTTATAATTTGTTTAATTTGGTAGGCTTGGAAATAAGGCTATATTTTTCTAAACCTAAAGAACATATGGTGAGGATGTTTGTTGGAGACAGTTTGCCAATAATGTTTCAGTTCATAGACAGAAATGAAATTACAGGTTTTTAAAAAATTAAATATAGAGACAATTAAATTTGCTAACTTATATATGTATTAAAGAAAATTTGCATATAGACTTCAAATTAACCTCTTAAAAACTGATGAAAAGTGAAAATATTCAAAATCCTGATGATTTGTTTTCTTTTAGCAGCAATTTTATAGATTTTACCACAATTTTATAGATTTTAATCAAAACATGCAATTGGTTAATGTACTATATCTTTCCTCCCTCAAGTTTAAAATGTCTTTTAATAGACTAGCAAGGCTTTTATACATATACAGTTTTAGGATTAAATTGTCTTCTTACAAGCATTTCAATTTGAGGTGTGTCACAGGGAAAATTGATTTGGTTTACTTTTATGTTTTTTTTTAAACACATGAACTGCCTATTTCGCTATGATGTTAATTGTACTGGAGCTGATAGTCTGTGTATTTCTCTAATGCTATGGTTCAGCAATGCTCATGTAATTGTAGCAGCCATTTTCTATCTAGACTCCACCTGGAAAATACTTCATGAAGAGCAGGAAAGTAATGGGGAAAAGGCAGCAGCTTAGGGAAATAATGGAGTTCATGAATCTCCTCCAATTTTATGACTCATTTAAAATTATCATTCTTTTGATGATTTAGTCATTTGTGAATAGCATAAAATGGGTGTGTATGTTCTGATTATCCTTAGTAGTTTTCACTTTCAAGAATACAAGCCATCTTTCCAGCTTTTCTTCTCCGATTGAATTCTAAATTCAAATCATTGCCGTAATTTATTTATTTTTACTGCTGAGACAAGAATATCACACATTAAGATATTTAATTACCTTCTGATGGAGTATCTAGTGTATAATTCACACTTCAATAAAAATTATATTCTGACCAAAACTAATTTCTTTACCATAAATCAAAGAATTGTTGCCACACTGGTATTGATCCATAAGAGAGGCAAAAATAATGCAGAGAGAATGACTTGAGACATCCAGCGAAGGGAAAGAAGTCACTAGTTGTGGGAAAGCAGCAGAGGGAATAAATATAATCAGCCAATGGAGAAAAGCTTTGGGGTGTACTGGATCTCAGTTAGTAATGTGACAGCATTTCTCTCTTTCCCTCTGCTTTTGAGAAGAAAGGAAATGTTATTCAGGAAAATATTCCCTAATGGCTGAGCACACTTATAGCATGTGAAATATACAAAACTATTGCTTTATGGATGAGAATTCAGTGTGGAACCCAATTTAAAAGTAACAATTCACTCTTTTTAAAAAATTATATCTGAGAATTTAGAAAAACTGTCAGCAACCATGAAGGTTTCTATTTTTTATTTTGCACTGATTGGTCATTCTAGATCAGATTTTTGGACTTCAACTCCCAGAATTCTGGGAGTGGAAGTCCACAAGTCATAAAAGGGCCATAGTTTCCCACCCTGTTCTAGGTATTGGTGAATGGAGGATGTGTTCTTGCTTCCCAAAAGCCTAATAGTTCCATCATATATTTAAGAGAATGCATCAAATGCTGAAACACATTTTTCTGCTATTTTCCTGTAATAAACTTCAAAAGGGTGCATAAATCCTCTTGCATACATACAAAAGCTTAATAATGGCCTTGCTCAGAGGACAATATACCACATTTATCCAAATTAAAACTGCTCTGGAGAAACATGGATATAATTAGGTGAATGCACGCATGATATCAAGTTATCAAGGCTTATATTGATACTGACTACAAAAGGTTATATGAGAAGCACACATATACACACACTGAATCCACAGTTAGATGTTATACAAACTTATGATATGAACGCAAAGTCAACGTAGTCCAATCAAGCAGTTAGCTACCTAACAATGTTCCACAATGGGAAAAAAAAGCTGAAAATCCAGACAATTCAATGCTGCCAAGGAATATCATTTCAGATGACAAAAGGGATAGCAAACGTTTGAATAGTGTTTTACATAAAATAAATTCTCTTCACATTTAAAACTAGCATGCTTGGAAGGAATTAATGAGCTAGATTTTTTTTTAATGAATGTTTTAAAAATAGAAAATGTGAAGAAAGAGAGATGCTAAAACTTTTGTTCTCTTCCCAGGTCACTTTGAGCACCATTTAGGAATTCTGAATATTTTTAAAAGCCCTCAAGGGGCACTTAAGATATCACTACTTGAAAACCAGAGTGGTTACATCATAGTTGTTATTTTTTACACGCTTTATAAAGGGGTAACTGATGACAGAAAAACCTTAATTTTCATGAAGGAAAGGAATGTTATTAGTAGAATATTTCAATTTACTAATTGTAAAGGGCTGGATCTATAGTTTAAGAGATATAAAATATACATGTTTTTTAAATCTATTAATTACAGGAGCACGATTTATTGCTGGAGATCATAGAATCTGTAAGTTCCTTTCTTCCTTATTGAATAACTTGCTACCAGATAGGACACACAAGCTGATATCGAAGACTTGTTTCCCCATCTATTCTGAAGGCGAGGGGACAATCCTTGTTTTTTCCAATCTAGAGAATTTTTTTTATGTTGATTAAAAAAGATCAACATAATTTTTCCTATTAAATGTGACACAAATTAATTATATATTTCAATGGTTCCTCTATTTGAGAAGATTCCATCCAAACTATAAGCTTGGACAGCAGTCGATGATCTCATTTTTTCCAATGACATCACTAAAATAGCAGTGCTACATCTTGGCTTTGTGTTATTACATTTTGTTTAAAATGTGCACGTTAAAATGTTAGGATCTTAACACAACATTTGGTTTCTTATTTCTAAAAAACCCAAGAAAGATTCACTACTAAATGTTTATGCTTGAAGTTAACGTTCAGTGGTGCAGTTTTGGGAATGCTGCTGACTTTCAGCAGCTCAATCTTGCTCCAGGATGTGCAAAATAAAAGCTGTCCGTTAGCAGATGGAGGCGAACTGGGAACACGGGGATTCTGAATTTGCAAATTACTTCTAGCTGTGCAAATTAGTGATATAAATTTTAAAGAAACCAATTTTTTTCCCCTGGATGTTGCATTTTTCTCTTATTGACATTCAGATACTGTGGTGGAATGAGATAAATTCTACCCAACATGTTTTTGATAATACTGTATAAGAGTTTAATCCAAATTGTTCCTCTTTCAAGACACAAACTAAAAGAGCTACATGGTAGTGGGTGGTTTTTGTTTTTTGGTCTCCATCCATTTCTTCTCAAGCTACGTTTAATTTCCCATGGCAGCATATCCTGTTGCATTATGGGTGAGGCAAAAGCAGTGTTTTTCTTCATCTGGGCTGTTGTCATTTCTCCTCTGCAGTGGATATCTCTGGACTTGAATCCATATCACTGAAGGCCTCTTTATTTGTAAAAGTAGAGGTCAGAGTCAAACTGTGTCGAGGATTCACTGGTGCCAGTTCATTCAAAGCTACATTGTCACTTTTCACAAGAGTAGCCTTGTCCATGTTCTCTTTACTGTACTTTGCAACAACAGCATCAAGGAAGTCTAGTTTGGGTGATAAAGTGCCACTTTCAAATAAGTATTTTGCTAGATAGGATACTGCAATATTTGTAAAGAAAGAAGTAAGCATAGCCAATGACTTAAAAGGAAATCTCTGAACGTATTCTCCCTCATCACGATACCAACCAGGATACAAAATTAGAGGCTTTAAGGATAGATAAGGTTCTCCTCCAGTAATTCGAAGTAGGAGCCCCAATAAGTATCCTACAATGGCACCATAAGTATTTGTTCCTTTGACAAAAAGAACACATAGAAGTTGGGGAAAGATGATGATGTAAACCAGGTCAGAGCTGAGGTACCAGAGACCATATATGGATTTAGCTAGCAGAGCCATCACTGTCGCTGCAGCTCCAAACATAAAAATGGTAATTCGCATGACCCAAACTATTTCGTTGTCTGAAGCCTGTAAAATATAGGAACAGTATGATTTTGCTTTCTACTACAAATATTTATATAATACATAGGTATCAACAGAATTATATGAATTCAAAATGATAAAAAGTGTTGTTAATTAGAATACTTATGACCCATAAGCAATTTGACACCTATAAGATGACCAGCAATTAAAGAATCTTAGACATATAAGATATATCTAACACAAACAACAATTTAATATACTGGATCATGATAATGCCCCTCCCTTCACAATTCTGTTCTGTTCTGGCAACCAATTCTGGTCTAAAAGGAATTTTTCCTGAAAGGTAGGAAAATGTTATTACAGTTTTATGGTTGGTTAAAAAGCCATCTGGACTGTGATTAGAATGGATTTGACATTTTTTATCCATCTATCAAGTCCTTCCCAAGGACCTAGGATAAATAGATGTGTGAATTATTATTATTATTATTATTATTATTATTATTATTATTATTATTATTATTATTATTATTATTATTATTATTATTATTATTATTATTATGTAGTAACAGTAATATATCCTGGAATTTTATATATATAAAACTCAAGATAGCAAACTATTCTCTATTTGTCCAACCTGGAACGAGATTATTATATGTAACTTTTTCAGCCTGTAAACTGTTGGGGAAATTATCTGATTGTGAATGTGGCCAGCAGAAAAAAATCCAAATGACTGAAAACTCCTTTGAATACATGCAGGAGAATCGTTTTCAGCTGCATTCAGGTCAAAAAGGCACTTTCAAAATTTTGTTTTAAATGCCGTGCCTTCATAAATGGTAACATTGCATTTAGCGCAAGTTATACAGCCGTGGAAAAGTTTTCACTTTGCAATTCTTTCTTTGGTCATAAAGCCAAAATCCTATAAATTTTAACTCCAATATTATTCCTTCTATTTAAAGAATTATTCACCTGGCTATGTTTCACTTAATTCATAGTTGCCTACTCAGTTACTCATAATTAAATGAAGTAGGTTTCTATACAAAGGCCACTTATTTGGAGCATATCTGCCTATCTCACAATTTTCAATATGAAATATACAATAAGAGTGCATTGAAAAGATTTGCCTGTATAAACCAGGGGTAGTCAACCTTTTTATACCTAACGCCCACTTTTGTATCTCTGTTAGTAGTAAAATTTTCTAACCGCCCACCGGTTCCACAGTAATCGTGATTTATAAAGTAGGGAAGTAACTTTATTTATAAAATTTATAAAGCAGAGTTACAGCAAACCCCTACCGCCCACCATGAAAGTTGGAACGCCCACGAGTGGGCGGTAGGGACCAGGTTGACTACCACTGGTATAAATCATTAACTCAATTTTAAGAAATAAGATTGCATCTCATAAGGTATAGGATTGATTTTTCCCATTTCAATTTTGAAGATTAAAAGACTTTTGCTTCCAGAACATCCAAAAGTTTGGAACATCAGAAGAAAGTGAGCATAATTCCTTCACCCTTTAATGATTGTCATAGATTGAACACAAAATGGTTCAAGATACTCTTTCCTTCCTATATATGTGAAGTATCAACTGCCAAGTACAGCTCTTATAACATTACAAAATGGTACTGTGTTTATAATATAGTCTTACAGTTTGCCGAAATGAAAGCTGGTATATATTCCGTGCAAACATAGAACTTGCTGATAAGATGGAAGAGTCAGCAGAGGACATTACAGCAGCAGACACCGCCCCAAGGCCAAAGAACGAAATGTACACTGGACAAAGATATTGAAGGACAATTGGTAATATCATGTCGCTTTTATCTTCAGCTTTAGGGTCGTGACCAATATATTCAGTCTGATTCCAAGCTGTAACATAAACATACACTAATTACGGTACTAATGAATAGACCTGTACCTGAAAAAAGAAATCAATAACTAGAATACTTATGCTCATAAACAATCCGACATCTATAACATGACCAGCGATTAAAAAATTGTAAACATATAAGATGTAGCTAATGGGAACGTTTATTTAATGTACAGGATCATGATAATGCCCTTCCCTTTACAATTCTGGTATCTGTTCTGGTATCCAGTTCTAAAAACAGGTATTTTTTTAAAAAAACAAACAAATAAATAAAAAGCTGGATTTAATTGCTGGATTCTGTGGTCTATGCCTATATTCACAATCATATGTTACAAAATATACCTTCGCTAGTTTTATATTTATGGTTTAGATGTCAAATTTGGCTAGTATTATGCCAAATTTGCCATTGTGAAATCTAGTAGACTTTGAAAGGCTTCAGGTTAAGCATTTCATTCATTTTCATAAAGGTCAACTATATCTCATGGGTATAATTAACATTTAAATAGATCAGTTGCCCAAATGGCCTTTCCAAGCTGAATTCTATTCTTCTATGAAAATGTTTAGGATAGTATATTTGTTTTAATAATATTGGAAACTACACCATAATGATAGAAATAGTACTGATATATTACAAACATTGTAAGGTTACTACAGCTTTGAGATAACACATCTCTACTCTGGATATTCATTTATTGCCAGATATTCACTTTCAAAATGTGTAAAGACTCATTTCTTGAGCCCCCAGAACCATTAATTTGTTATTATAATAAATGCTTGATGTACCTGTTGATGCACCAATGGCACCAATAAGCACTGGAGGTATTGCCATTATAAGACATCCAAATGCTGCCAGAAAAGAGAGCATTTGTGCATACGTAGCTGATGAAGAAGAAAGGACTCGCTGGAAATAGGCTTGCCATGGGATTCCTCCTAACATCTACAAACAATCATAAACATTGCAGTTATTCATTCCTGGTAAATAGACACTCACATGAATACAAGCAAAAATGCATTTAGCCAACATGCTCCTTTATCAAACCTATTTGCCTAGCAGCCAATCCTACACCTCAGCAGTAAAACAGTGCTTTAAACCTTGTAGGCACTTTCTTCCAAGCAAAGTATGGAATATGACTTTTAAGCTGACCCAGAAAGAAGGTTGTCCCTTTAAGCTAGATTTCCCCCCAAATCCCATTATTCTTTGGGTTACATATCAAGAAAGCAGCAGGGGAGAAGATTTTTCATGATTCCTTCCTTCTTGGCTTGTCTCTAATTCAGTGCTTCTAAACTTCAGCAACTTTAAGATGTGTGGACTTCTAGTCCCAGAATTCTGGGAATTGAAGTTGAGACATCTTAAAGTTGACAAGGTTGAGAAACACTCTCTAATTCCTTTTCTTCTGGACAGAAAATAGTTCCAGAAAGGGATCTTCAGTGATAGGATTGGCAAATCTCAAGAAATAACTGTGTGTAGAAGCTGTTATGTTAAGCTGTTTATGCACATAGAAGCTGGTTTGGCTTTAAATATTCACTGGGTTAAAAACCAATTAGTGATGCATCATTTTTCTGTTAATTTTGCACAAGGAGTTCAGGCATGTTACAGAAATTGTATTGGAAATGTTATATATTAAACCTATTTCATACTGCTCCCTCACACATTTCTATCCTGCTCTGTAACCCAGAAATACTGTATATCTTCCTACTTCAAGATTTTAAGTGTTTTTTTTCTAAATACGTTTATCCAATCTTTCAAATATGCATCTATCCAATCACACTTCTATTGCAGATCTACTGAATAGAATAGAATAGAATTCTTTATTGGCCAAGTGTGATTGGACACACAAGGAATTTGTCTTTGGTGCATATGCTCTCAGTGTACATAAAAAGACAAGATACATTCATCAAGAATCATAAGGTACACCACTTAATGATAGTCATGGGGTACAAATAAGCAATCAGGAAACAATCAATATCAATATAAATTGTAAGGATACAAGCAACAAAGTTACAGTCCTGCAGTCATAAGTGGGAGGAGGTGGGTGATAGAAACAATGAGAAGACTAATAGTAATAGTAATGTAGCCTTAGTGAATAGTTTGACAGTGGTGAGGAAATACTACCATTTGAATCCTATCATACTCACTATTAGAAGAGTACCTAAGATACTTGCAACAATCTTTCTGCTTTTTTCATACAAAGACTGTTGCAAAAAGTCATATAACTAATTACTTATCTTCAGCATACAGTTAAATTTAAAGGGTTTTTTGTGCAGTTGTTCAAAGTTATTTTGCTAGGGCACATAATTGTACAGTTCAATCATTTTGGATTATAACCAACACAAGTCCTTGTTGGTTGGAGTTGATAGGAGCTGATCTCCAAAACATCTGGAGGGATATAGGCTGCCTCTCCCAGCATTAGACAATTTGTAGTTTAAGAGTTTGGAAAATAAAGTGGTTTGTGGTCTTTCACAAAAATCTCACCAGTAAGAAGAAATTGTCAATCCATCTGTATGCGTCAGGGGATTTAATGGTTCCAAGCCAGGGTTTTTGATATACTTCATGCACAGCGGTGTACCCAATGTCTGTTACTGCAGGATGGGTCAAGGCAAATGGGATGCTGATCCACTGTAAAAAAAAATGAAGCAGACAGTAAAAGAATGGCATAAACATGTCTTTGTTTTATTTTTTTCATTCATCATTTTTAGTTGCAAAACATTTTTTGCAGGCAAGAAAATACCAACATGGTTTTGTTTACATTTCTTCTCATCTTTCTACCAAACCTAACGGAAAAGATTGGTAACAATACTGTAAAATGGAAATATGATCATTTAAAGATTAAAATATGCCAATGAAAAATGCATGGAAAGAAACCCATCCAGAGAAAATAAACACTTTGTACCCGCTGGCTGCAACTTTCTCCTTCACACAAATTAGATTACATATCAGAGAGTCATATCTTAATTTTTTTTAAAAAAACAACCCAAGGTCTTTGAGATTAAAAGACAGCAAGCATGGAACTAAAGTGATCTTTTTTGGCAGGAAGTTTCAAAATTGGTAGCAGAAGGTCCTTTCTCTGATTCTACTATGTGTGTCTCTGACAGTGAGAGAATACGACCTAAAACCTAAACAAAACTTTTTTGTTTAAATGGCTTTCCTTTAATCACTTGGGAGAAATGGTAGGCAACTGAAATTATTTTCCTGAAAACATATTGCTCACATTATCTTCTTGTGAAAGTAGGAGAATTCTATTTTGAATTCACATTCTACTTCTAGAATGAATTGGATCAGAGAATGAACATTGCTGTTTTAGGAACAAAAGGTATGAAACTATAGACTCTTACTTAAAAAGGGAACACACAATACTAGGAATACAGAACAAATTCAATGGCCCTACCTGTTTCTTGGGACTGGGAACTCCTGGCTGTATTTATTAGGAAATAAGCATCAGTGAATGCAGCTCAACCTACTTAAGCAGAGGACTGAGAGTGCCAGTTTTATAATAGTATTCAGTTCTGTATGTGTGTCTGTGTATACGGGCATGTTGGAACTGTAGAATGAAAAGGAAGCATTATGTGAAGAGAACAGAGGCATCGGCCCACATTTGCTCTCTTGCACACACACTCCTGATACAAAGTCTCCATTGCATTGCATTGCATTGCACTTATTGATGTGACTGGGCAAGTCTTTTTAAGAACACAATAAGTAAATGTTTGCAACTACACATCTTTATCAAGTCTTTGGTGCTCTTTGAACTTGGTTGTTTGCTTGCAGATGTTTTATCACCCAACTAGGTAACATCATCAGTGCTATTGGGGTTTGTTCTCTGTTATTAGATACAGCTTGCACTATCATTGTTGGTGGTTGTGGTTTTTTTCCTTGGCAGTTTCTTGATTAGAGTTGTTTGGGGTTTTTTCCTTGATTGTTTGCCTAGTGTTAATCCCAGTTTATTGGGTATAGACTGCTATAGAGGATCCTTCTTAGCTTTTTTAATTGTCTTTTTTGAATGGAGTGTAAATGTGATTTATCTCTTTGTCTATTGATTTATCTCTGTGTGTCTATTGATGACTGATCTGTTTGAATGACGAACTCCCACGAATTCCTTAGTGTTTTTGAATTTAAATTGGTCTAGGATGTTTCCCAGTTTCCCAGTTGAAACTATGGCTGAGTCTATCCATGTGTTGTGAAATTAAGGAATTTTCATTGTGTCTTCTGCTTGCTAATTGGTGTTCATGAATGTGCTCACCCAGTCTTCTGTCTGTCTGTCCTATATATTGGCTGTTACAGTCCTTACACTTTATGTTGTAGATGAATCCTTTTTTAAAAAAAAATCTTGGACTACTGGATCTTTTGGTTTAAGATGTTTTGGTTTTTTTTAGTTAGTTTGTGTACCACCATAATGCCACCTGGTTGTAATAGCCTGTTGTTTCTGAGATGTTTTTGATGTATGGTTTTTAATGTATCCTTTTCATAGCTTGTGTTGTGAGATATAGTGTTGGAGTGGTTAAGCACTTTTTAATAAAGTTGCATGCTATTTTGTTGGAAAGTATTTTATAGTAATGAAGCAACTGCAAGCAAGCAACCAAGCTCAGAGAACACCAAGTTCTCCACAGTTCATTTCTGAACTAAATATACTGTATTCTTTTCTACTGGATCCAAGAATCCAGAGATATAATGGCAGCATGCAGCATTAGTGCTGTTGCACATAGATGCTAAGTGGATGTTGACTATATGTTGTTGTTATTATTATTATTATTATTATTATTATTATTATTATTATTATTATTATTATTATTATTATTATTATTATTATTATTGCATCAACAGAATTGTATCACAGCGGCCAGTTGTTTTGCCGGATTTGGCATTAATTACTAGTCGAGCCCCACCCAGGGGCCTAGGACGTCGTAACGTATTTTCGTAATATGTGGAGAGCAGTGCGGCCTTTTGCTTTTGACTGATGGTGATTTTGTCAATTTTTAACTGTTTTAAATGTAATTCCAGTGCTTTTGGAATAGCACCCAGTGTGCCGATTACCACTGGAACTACCACTGCTGGTTTGTGCCATAATCGTTAGATTTCGATTTTTAAGTCATTATGGCACGATTTTCATCTGCATTATTATTATTGCATCAACAGAATTGTATCACAGCGGCCAGTTGTTTCGCCGGATTTGGTATCAATTACTAGTCGGGCCCCACCCAGGGGCCTAGGATGTCGTAACGTATTTTCGTAATATGTGTGCGGATCCAAGCAGTGCGGCCTTTTGCATTTGACTGATGGTGATTTTGTCAATTTTTAACTGTTTTAAATGTAATTCCAGTGCTTTTGGAATAGCACCCAGTGTGCCGATTACCACTGGAATTACCACTGCTGGTTTGTGCCATAATCATTGAATTTCAATTTTTAAGTCCTGGTATTTTGCGATTTTTTCATATTCCTTCTCGGCGACCCTGCTATCACCTGGTATTGCGATGTCTATGATTGTAACCTTATTTTTCTCAACCAGTGTGATGTCTGGTGTATTATGCGCCAGTATTTTATCCGTTTGTATGCGAAAATCCCACAAGATCTTGACCATCTGACCCTCGACGACTTTTTCAGGCTTATGTTCCCACCAGTTTGTTGCTGTTTTAATGTTATAATTTTTGCACAAATTCCAGTGGATCATTTGTGCCACTGAATTGTGCCGCATTTTATAGTCAGTCTGCGTGATTTTTTTACAGCAGTTGAGTATGTGGTCAACAGTTTCATCAGCCTCTTTGCAAAGTCTACATTTGGCATCATCAGAGGATTTTTCGATTTTGGCCTTAATGGCATTTGTTCGGATAGCTTGTTCTTGCGCAGCCAGGATTAGTGACTCTGTTTCTTTCTTTAATGTACCTGTTGTTAACCATAACCAAGTTTTTTCACTGTCCACTTTATCTTTTATTTTTTCCAGAAATTGGCCATGCAATGCTTTGTTCTGCCAACTCTCCATTCTTAATTTTATCACATCTTTTTTGTATTCTTGTTTCGTCTGTTGGGCCTTCAATAGATTTTTGTTCTTTACTTCGATTAATAGATGTTCTTGACTTTCTTTTAGATAATCAGCCAGTGCATGTTTTTCTTCTTCAACTATTTGCTTCACTTGTAATAATCCTCTGCCACCTGATTTTCGGGGCAGGTATAGTCTATCAATATCACCACGTGGATGTAAACTGTAGTGCATTGTCATTAGTTTCCTGGTTTTTCGGTCTAAAATGTCCAAATCAGCTTGTGTTCAGTTAACTATACCAGCTGTGTATCTTATAACTGGTATTGCCCAGGTATTTATGGCCTTGATTGTATTTCCACCATTTAATTTAGATTTCAAAATTTTCCTAACTCTGTTGGTGTACTCTCTCCTGACAATAGTTTTTACTTCTCCATGTTTGATGTTATCCAACTGCAAAATGCCTAAGTATTTGTAGGCTTCATTTTCATTGCATTTAATTAGTTGGCCATTGGGCATTTCAATTCCCTCACATATAGTGATTTTGCCCCTTTTTATGGATACAGTGGCACATTTTTCCATGCCAAACTGCATTGAAATATCGGTGCTGAATACTCGGACTGTGTTTGTCAGTGATTGGATTTCTATTTCTGACTTTTCATAGAGTTTCAAATCATCCATATATAATAAATGTGAAATTTTTTCAGCTTCTTTGGCTGTTTGGTAGCCTAATTTCATTTTTTTTAAGATTACTGATAGTGGGATCATCGCGATGATGAAGAGAAGAGGTGAAAGTGAATCACCCTGGAAAATTCCTCACTTGATATTAACCATTCCATAGTTCTCATTCCCTACTGCCAACTCAGTTCTCCATTGTTTCATCGCCTTTTCAGTGAAGGATGTAATATTTTTACTAATGCCAGTTGTTTCTAAGCATTTTATGATCCAACTATGTGGCAATGAGTCGAATGCTTTTTTATAATCAATCCAGACCATATTCAAGTTCATTTTTCTTTTCTTACAATTTTCTAATATCATTTTATCAATTAGGAGCTGATCTTTTGTGCCCCTACTCCTTCTTTTGTTGCCTTTTTGCTCTACTGGCAAGATGTTGTTTGTTTCCAAATAATCCATAATGTTATCTGCAATAATGCCTGTGAGTAATTTAAAGGTTGTTGGCAAGCATGTTATTGGTCTGTAGTTTTCAGGTATTGTTCCTTTAGTTGCATCTTTCTGAATCAAGTATGTTTTTCCAGTTGTCAACCATTCATCAATTTGATCATTTTGTAAAATTTCATTCAGTTGCCTGGCCAACATTGCATGTAAACTGGTCAGATATTTGAGCCAGAAACCATGTAATTGGTCATTTCCAGGTGATGTCCAATTCTTTACTTTTTTTACTCGATTTTTGACCATCTCAGTTGTTATTTCTAATACTTGCATTTGTTTGTTACCAATGCTTTCCTCAAAGTCATGTATCCACTTTGCTTCCTTATTGTAGTCCTTTGCATTTCCCCACAATTCTTTCCAGAATTCAGCTGTGGCCTGCTTTTCTGGTTTTTGACTTTTGGTGCCACCATTCACATTAAGACTTTGATAAAAACGCCGTTGGTCTGATCGAAATTGTTGATTTTGTTTATACTGGATGATTCGTGCCTCATATCTTTCAATTTTTCTAGCTGTTGCTGTTATCTGCTGTTTTACAGTCTCTACAGCTTCATTGATGTTTCTTGTATCCAATCTATACCTTCTGATTAGCTGATCTATGATTTTTCTGTTTTTAAGCCGTTGCTCATGCATGTTCTTTAAGTTGCTAGCATCTGCCCTTAATTTTTTGACTTTTTGTTCTAATCGGATTTTCCACTTTGGCTTTGATGCTTTTTCCATTGTGTGATTAGGTACTTTGATTTTAATGCCTAGTTCATTAGTGACTATTACAGCTGCACTGTACATTAACTGATTTGTTTCCAAGATGGATCCCGATTCAATTGTTGAAAGCACTGCATTAACCATTTTCATGATAGGACCCAAAATTTTCTTAGGGACAGTTTTTAATGATGGTAAACGTTGCCTTTCCTCCCTAGCCAGAAAATGCTCCATGATCTTGTCCTTCAGTTCATTTTGTTTTTGAGTTGGTTCATCAGTTGGTTCAATGGTAACTAGTTCTGGTGGTAGTGTTTTTATTTCCTCTCCGGCAGCTTCCTCTAAGAGTTCTCCTATGATTTCTTTAGTTGTGTCATGAGTATCACTTATTTCCTCTTGTGATGTTTTTTTTTTTTTTTTTTTCAATTTGCCTGAATTTCCTCAAGTTCAACTTCGGTAAACATTTTATTTCGTATAATAAATCGCCTTTGATCTGCTAGTCGTTATCCACTAACATTTGAATCTGGATATTGTTGTTTCCATAAATCATACATTCGCTTTAAATAGCCTCTTTTTTTTGGCTCTGAGTTGTAATAACAGGCCATTATGGCACGATTTTCATCTGCACTATATTTCTGTCGTTTTGTTGGCTGTTCCACTTGTAGCCCACTTGTCGACGGATGCCCAGGGACCTCAACATCCGCCGCGGCCCTTGTTAACCCGCGCGACGACCGATGCGGTATAGAATTTTTATTCGTTTCTTTCTATTATTATTATTATTATTATTATTATTATTATTATTATTATTATTATTTAAACATGAAACTCAATCAACTGAACATTCTCACAAATACCATTGACTGGTGCTAATGGTTGATACAGGTTGCTGCCAGCGTCCTAGGTATCAACCAAGTACCTTCTTAAAATATACGATGTTCCGAGTAACACAGTTTTTTGCAGTTCTGCTGATATTATTGCAGGAAGCTGCAATTTGTTGATGTATCTTATAAAATTCTTGGACATAGTACCAAGTGCCCCAATGACAATGGGTATTATTATTATTATTATTATTATTATTATTGTTGTTGTTATTGAAAGACCTTCTTAAACATGTGATCAGTCATGCTTAAATCTGATCCATAAGGCAGCAGATAACCATAAGGTTAAGATCAGATAGTGTATTTAAAGTTGAAGACAAGTCTTTTCTAGCGTAGGGAAGAGGGAATGGCTAAACAAAATATAATGGAAGATAGAAATGTGTCAATTCCTCTAACATTGGGGGAATGATTTTGCTGCCTGGGGTCAAGGGTATTTATTTCATTTTGTATTTGGGATTTTGCTTCTATAAGTTACCTGGAGTCACTGTGATTGAGTTGGGTGGCCATACAAATCTTCTTAATATATAAATAATAAATTAAAAAACCATAATCTATAAAAGTTTATTTTCTGGGAGAGGTATATTCTCTGATAGGGATCTTTACCTTTTTGTGCAAAAATAGATAGAGAATAATATTTCTTTGCATATATTTTCTATAAACAAAGGCAAACAAAAGTTTCCTCCATCACAGTGCCTCCTTCTGCATCAAAGAAGGGTATCTTTTCTCTGTGGAAAGAAGATACCTGTTTGCCTCATTGTGCACAAAGAGAGGCAGTACTGAGGGTATGCTTTACTGGACTAAGCAGAGTTTAACTGAGAGGCTGGGATTTTGCTTTCAGTTTTACCTATTGACATAATCGATAGAGTGGAAGGGAGATAATTCTGATCTTGAGCTAAATGAAGGCATTCTCTTCCTATATCAAATGTGTGCACAATAGGAGTAAGAACAGAGGGAGAAGCAGTAGCAAGGTTTAGAGAGCTGTAGATATCGCATGCCTGTAATGCACCCTCTAAGTAAAGATGGTGCCCTTGGAAAACATTATGTGGCAAGAAGTGAACGATTTAACTCAACTGACAGCCCAATCAGATTCTGTTCTTGTATCCTAGATAGGTGTTCAGAGCACTGGCAAATCAAGAACCATCATTATGTCACCATCCTTCCTGGCCATTTCTCACAACATTTTCTCTTGGGTACAAATCAACTTCTCTAATTATCTGCAGTCTTGCAATTCATCAGCAATTTTTAAATTGATTTCAATCTATGCTCATATTTGATCCTTAATTAATATAAATCACAATTATGGTTGGTGCTGATTTATTCTAAAACAGTAGTTAAGACAAGAATAATATAGACTCTTAATATTACCTTTCTTCCACCCATTAATAAGCATGTTCTTGTAATCTGTATTGGCATAAAGCATCTATTTCCTGTGCTTGACGTAAAATACAATTACCCTGGTATTACATATGGAAAAGTAAATAAAAAACTCACCAGTCCAAAGAAAATGCAGAACAGTTGGACCACATCAGTGTAAGCAACTGAATAAAGTCCTCCCATTAAGGTATATAGGGTTGCAATGGAGGCAGAAATAATAACTGAAATGGTGTTGTTGATGTCAATTATCACACTTATGGTGGCACCTGTAATAAGGCAGAGAAATAAATGTCTGCTAACAATTTGTGTACTTTTCAAAGAGTTTCAGTGTGACTGAGAAGTTCATTTTTGTACCTGTTTTTCTCTGTTTCAAAAACAAGATTATAGTTTCATGAAGAAAAAAAAAGGATTGACAATATTTGCAGAAGACTCATGTAGTCTGATGTGTATACTATCTTCTCAAGGATATAATGAAGCTCATAACTTTCTAAATTAAATGTCAGTGAAAAGATCTCCAAGTGGAGAGAGAGAGGGAGGGAGGGGGAGGGAGAGGGAGAGAATAAGAAAGGAAAAATACAGTGACTCCAGAGAAAAGAAATAGGGGAAAAAATAGGGAGTGTTGAATGAAATTCTGTAGCAACGAACTGGAAGAATATAATTGTTATGCTGGTAGATTCTGTTTACAGTGAAATATATTACTCTAACCATTGTTTCTAAACCAAAAGTTAAATATGAGAATTGTAGGGATTGCTCAGCACATTTGAAGTGAACATGTGGTATCCAGGATATACTCCTGATAATGTTACTTAACCATTCAAATGATCCTGTTAATATTCAAAGTTTCATGGACAAAGCATAGTGCTTTAATGTGCTTGAATGTGACGCTGTCCTTGGTCCTGACTCAATGTGCGTATAAGTAGCAATCATTCCTCAGCATCTAAAGCAGTTCTTAATTATAAGTTGTCTTTTTGTGAGCATAACAGGCTTTTAAAATATTTGCTTCCACAATGTGAAACATGACAGAAAGCTTTCACGTACAGTAACTTGTATTAAAAGAGAACTTGCATTTTAAATTTCCTGAAAATTGTTTAAGCCACTCAGTTTTCATCACCTCAGCATGCAGTTTATTCTTGGTTTCTTGAGCTCTTGCAACAAAATTATAGTTAAAAACCTCCCTGTTGCTTTCTAGATAATCAAAACACAGTTGGAAGTAAGGCTGATTATTTTATTTATTTTAAAACATTTCACTGGCAACCCACTCTTTATACATTCCAGTAATTATTGGTTGTTGGGTGAGAAAAGTTGCAAAGGAAAGTTCAGAGATTTATCAGAAAGATTCCCTGTACACTTACTTGATTTATTTATTATATAGTTTTGTATATTAGCCCATTCAAGCTATACAACAGGAAAATAAGGACCAATTATTATATTTAACTGAGTTGATAAAGTGAGTTTGGAAAGAGGGCACAGGAATCTGTGGTAGCAATCACAGTAGTGGTGGGAATAGTAGATTGGTATTGGAAATTGTTAAGTTGTTATTAGGAAAAAGATATTAGAACTATAAGGGCTATTTTGTCTTCTGATAGCTGTGTCAGTTTTAGAAAGTTTCCAGCCATCCAAAAAACCTGGTCTTCCTTTAATGAAATATGAAGGAAAATAAAAATAAAATAAACAAAATAAAACAAATCATCCATCATGGATGAGGTGGCTTAAGAAGGCAGGTGAGCGGTTGAGGGTTTAGTTTCTTCCTGCAGCATCCCACTAGAGGGCAAGTAGGAAGGGACATGAAGCAGTTGTCTTCATAAAAACTTACCTTCCTTACCCAGATGTTTCAGAACAGTGATAAATATTAAGTGTGTGTACCTCAGACTTTTGACAATCTGGATGCCACCTTGCAAACAGTTAACCTTGATTATATTTAATCACTTCTCTTGCATTGTTAGAACATATCTGCTTCAGGTTGTGATATTTTGTATTGTCAGTTGTAACTGGAAGGATATAACATATGCCTTAGTTATAATAAATAGCCCCCTAAGGCTATTTTCTTTCTGAGGCTTGTTTCTTTGTTTAAAGGATGCAATTCTTAAACCTCATTTGAGAAGCCCATTCCAGATACCTTGGAGATAAGGAATTATAGGCAAATTTTAACTCTTCTTATTTAAAATGATCAAGACAATGGTGGCAGCTTCTTCCTTGCAGGCAATCCTGCAGGAACGATTTTCTTGACCCATTTCGGTTGACCTATGGGGTTGAGATGACCTTAAAATGGCTTGAAGAATGATTTTTGTTTGGAGACTGACAGAGGGTGCATGACTTTCTTGATACTCCTGGACTTGCTTAGTGGCATTCAGTACTATTGTACATGGTAACTATGGGACGGATTTCTCATGATGATCCCGATAAAAAGAAACAATCGCTACTAAAATAAAGAACAGGTACAGATTGCCTCACTTTTTACAGAAAAGGCAAATCTTATCCCTTTGATAAAAGCTGCATTTAAAAAAGCTTGAAGAAAAGGGTAAGAGTTTCACTACCATAGGCTATTGATATACAGTATATCTGGGTTTTTTTAAAGTCATCACTAGAATTCTTGTGCTATGACCTTAATCTACTGCCTAATAAATACAGCTAATTGGAGTTCTTAGATTCTTGTGCTATGAATTAACTGATTTCAGCCTGGATTATTAGGAGAGGAATTTGAAGGAATTCTTCTCAATCACTAGAGAGATTTGGAAAGAGAAGGCATGGTTATACAGGTTTTCCATTTCTATCTTTCAGTTATATTTCAGATAATATCATTTTTAGATATTTGTTCCTTGAAACAAGAGCCATTATATCAGTTTGTTCAGGACTCCATTCTGTCTCCTGTGTTTTTCAATACCTACTTGAAAACATTGGGGAAGATTATCTGATTTTGTTTTGCTAGGCAGTATCAGTATGCTGATGCCTTGAAAAACCCAAATGAATTTCTCTGTGACATTTTAGGAAATTGTATACTTTCCTTCAATTTCTGCCTGAAGTCAGTAATGAACTGGAAGAGGGATAATGCATTGAAATAAAATCCAGACAGGATGGAGGTGCTCATTGTGAATGTCCAGACTTCCAAAGTTATGGTAAATGTGTATATTCAGAAAGGGATTACGTTCTCCTAAAAAGAGCACATCATAGTTTAAAAGCAAGCTTCTGGTGCAAACCTTTCTTCATCTTCACAGATTGAGGAAATAGCCCAGAGTGCCTTTTATCAGCTTTTGTTGATATGCCAACTGAGTTCATTTCTGAAAGATAACGGCCTTAAAAATGTGGCCTTTTTATTATATAGGGCAGCCTTTCAGAAAGGGGTTTATACAGCTCCTTTTAAAATTCTATAGAAAGCAGCTCAGGATTGAGCCTTTGCATAGTTTTGGATTGTATTTCCTGTAGAATGGAGGCGCCTGACATCTTTGTTAGCTATTTAAAAATCCTTTAAAGCAATTGTTTTTCTTGTAAGCTTTTAATAATATAAATACTCAGTACTATCAGTCATTAACGTCTCTTGCTTGCTGAAGTGGCATTTTAACCGCTTTTAGCTTCTCAATTTTACATTTGTTCATTTATTTTAAATTACAAAATTGGCATGAGTAGTCAGCAGTATACCTCTTAAATAAGTAAGCAAATAAATATCAGGGAAAAGAATCTGCCAGCTGGGGATTTCAAATTGCTCACTCTACGTAGGAAGTGGCTTTCTTTAGAGCAGTGGTTCTCAACCTTCCCAATGCCACGACCCTTTAATACAGTTCCTCATGTTGTGGTGACCCCCAACTATAAAATTGGTTTCTCAGTTCCTAAGACCATCAAAAATATGTGTTTTCCGATGGTCTTAGGCGACCCCTGTGAAAGGGTCATTCGACCCCCAAAGTGGTCCCGACCCACAGGTTGACTGCTTTAGAGCTTCTTGTTGGAGTTTGCCTTTAAAGCCATACATAGCCATCTTAGATGTCTGATGAAGAACTTAATTGATGGGCATTAAGATCTTTTGATAGGTCTGGAAGTTGAGACATGGTAACTGGACTTAAGTTCAGTTGCTGTCAACTTGTAAAGAGTTTCCATGACTATTATCAAGTTTACACGGGAGGGAGAATTCCATGCATACCTTTGACCAGAGTTGGATCTCAGACTCATGACTCAACAGACAACTCTACCTGGATAACTGAAAAACTTCATCAACATCTTTAGATAGGTTTTTCTGAAAATGATCTTGCAATCAGGAGCTTATTTATCTAGCATATGAGTAAAGTCCTTCTCTATATGACTTTTGGGTGGTGGAATGTCTTCCCTTGAAGTTTTGTTCATTCCATCTCCCTTTGCTTTCAGAAGAATGGTTTAAAGACAGAGCAGGCACCTTGCCAGGCTGTAGGTCATAAATTTAAATTTATATGACATATATTATTAGTTGCCAATCTGAGTGAAAAAATAAAGTGATATAATCACTATTATTATATCAGGGTAGTAGATGAACCATTGTGCTATGAAAGGGTTTTGTAATATCCAGATTTGTCTTTAAATTGATCGTGTTTTGTACTGTGTTTATTTTTTGACTTTTATTGTGATTTATTTTTACTGGTGTAGTTCACCCAGAGTCATAAATTGTGAGTTGAATGATTTGATATAATCTAAATAGATAAATAAGTAAAATTATTCAATTTTATGTCTTCAGTGGGGCTCAGGCTAGTTATTCATTGGGTACACATTTAAATGGCTCTACAACTTTGCAGTGATAAAATTTCAGCCTGCACAAACCTGTATGTTGCAACTAAATAGCATATATATATGTATGATATATGCACAAGTAGATTATATAAACTTTCAGATATTAAAGTATTAGCTACATAGGCCAAATGTTTTAAATGTTTAAAAATACATTTTGAATTGTGCCATCCCCACTCAAAATCTCTCTAAATCCAATTGTACAGCTAAATCCTTATGATTACTCTCCTCAAATATTACTATAAAAAGAGAACACCTGGCTTTTCTACACAGTATTTTACTATCAGTGTTCTGATTAGTACTACTACCACACCATGGTTACCTTTTAAATTTGGGAAGGCTTGTTCAATTTTTAAGCTTTTTTTTTAAAAAAAGAACGTTTTTATCAATTTGCATATTTTACCCTTATTCAGACTGATTGTATACAATTGATTTGTTTGCAGAATTTCTTACCTAGTGCTGAAAAGATGGCTGCTGCCCAGAACATTTCTCCCATCAAGGCAGGTATGAAGATAAGCCCTCCCATCCGTTTTCCATACATTTGCTGAAATGGATCCAACATTGTCACATACCCTTTGGAACGCATGGGCTTTGCAAAAAACAAGCCACCTAAAAGATTCATTTAAAAAATTGGATTCGAATTATTTTTCTGGATCAAGTAGCTAGCTGTAAAAATGGAGGAGGTTTGGATTAATATATGTAATATATTATATATATATTTATTAAATTAATAAACCGCTCCCTCTCCCCGAAGGGACTTGGGGCGGTGTACAAACACAGCTAAAAACCACATACAGAATACAATATTGAATACCCATAAAACAAATCCAGTATAAAACCGTTCTAAGACAAAAATTAAAAACAATCTAAAATATCTATCCCCAGGGATTAAAATACCGGCCAGAAGGATTGGGAATTAAAACTACGGTTAGGCCAGGCCAGCTAAATGGAACAGGTGGGTCTTTAATTTCTTGCGGAAGGAGCGGAGATCGGTAGTTGTTCTAATGTCGGGGGGGGGGGAGGTCATTCCAGAGGGTCGGGCCCATCACAGAGAAGGACCTACTCCTGGGCGTCGCCCGTTGGCATTGCCTAGTGGACGGCACCCGGAGGAGTCCCTCTCTGTGAGAGCGAATTGGTCGCAGGGATGTATGGGGTAGGATGCGCTCCCGCAGATAACTAGGTCCTGTGCCATGGAGCGCTTTGAAGATGATAGTCAGCACCTTGAAACGCACCCGAAAAACCACAGGTAGCCAGTGCAGCCCGCGCAGGAGAGGTGTTATATGAGAGTACCTAGTACATCCCATGATTGCCTGCGCGGCCGCATTCTGGACCAGCTGCAGTCTTCGGGTGCATCTCAAGGGGAGCCCCATGTAGAGAGCGTTGCATATCAGTCTGCTTATGAGAGACATAACTGGTATCTAAATAATTTTCCATAATATAACAATCCAATAAGTCTTTTCCAGGATTGTTGAAGTAGCTATATAGTAATGGAACTGAGGTTCTTATACTTGTTACTATTACTGATAGATAATGCAATGACTAGTGGAATGTAATCAGTACTAGGTCTTTTAGTAAAAGAATAGAAATTATCACTTGGACACAGGCTTAATGTATGCAACTCCTTTAGTTAGTCTTATGTAGAGCAGTCATCCCAACTGAGGAAAAAAAAATGTAGTGAAAAGTAATTCGTTACAAAACTGGGTTGGCACTATTAAAGCAAATGTTGTATTCCCATTTGCTTAACTGCTTTAATTTGTACTCCTGGCCTGAACAGGAAGTTGGACAATGGCCTAAACTATCCCAATCTTTTGATTCTATGATTCAGAAAAATGAACAGGACTTAATTTCCACCACTTTTCAATTTAATCTAAAAGTGACTAAAAGTTTAATCTAATAGTTTAATCTAAAAGTGACTAATTTTTGATGCCACTCAATATGGAGAGGAAAATAAGAGAAGGATCCCCCTCTAAGTTTCCCATACATTAAAAAAAAATGCTGGCCACAACAAAAACACTAAATACCAGGCTTTGACAAGAATTTTGTACTTAATATCTTGTTAAAAGATAGTAGTGACCATACGGTGGTTTTGCAGATACCATCTCTATTGCTGGCTCCACTCATCCTCCCAAAATCCATTTACAATGAAAGAGAAACACAGGAACAGATATTATATTGACTTCAACTTTATCTTTGTCATTTTAACAAGATGTGATTCTTCTGCTTTGTTTCCATCTTTAGCTTACCTACAATTAGGCTAAGTGAATACCCAATTGGTGCCTGAGCCCAGGCAAGTCCAAACTCTGGAACATACACTGCTTCAGCTGTTCCATTTATATAACCGCCTCCAACCCAGGTGGCTGTGGAAGAAGTGAACGATATCCATTACACATTGGATAGAGAAAACAAAATTAAATAACCGATTTGTGTGGCAAAATAACATAATGAAGAGTATTGCACAAAATCACATCTCATCTAAAGACCTATTTGCATCTACGTAATTTGCAAATTTACATTATACACTAAAAATTAGTATGTTTAGTCTATTTACATAAGTAATGGGAAAGAGAGAAAGAAATAAAAGTAAAATTTAACTGGCATACATACATACCTCTAAATACTAGCCTAAATGTTCTTGTTTCTATGCCTTTGCTTAGACTCTTTTTTAATTTCTTAGGCTCTGTATTTCTACAAAAGTCTCATCTTCACTCACAGAACAAATGGCAGTGAAGTACTGTTAAGTAGCTCTTTTCTGAGTACCTAGTTAACTGACTCTCAGTAGAATCACTATCATACCGAGCACTTTAGCGCAGCTCACAAAGATATGTATCCTTAGTCTGGCTGGGATAATGTTCAGATATTTAGTGAAATACTGCATTATAATGGCAGTGATTATGTCTCCTACAGGTTGCCCTTCAAAAATATTTTAAGAACTAAGAAATACATCATGGATCCACACTAATTCATAAGTAATGGCCATTGTTGGCTCTGTCATTTTCTGAAGAGATATTCAAGATAATTAATAGTATAAAGTTGTTGAATAATAGGGTCTTCTATTTTTGGACTGAAATTGTTGGTTGGACACAAGGAGAATGCAGACTGGTATCATCATGAACTAATGAGCCATCTCTGGTTTCCAAAAGGAGTACAGGTAATCCTCAACCTATGACCAAAATTGAGCCAAACATTTCTGCTGCTAAGTGAAAAATTTGTTAAGTGAGTTTTGACTCAGTTTATGATTTCTCTTGCTACAGTTGTTAAGTGAATCACTACATTTGTTAAGCAACATGGCTGTTAAGTAACATGGTTGTTAAGTGAATCTGGCTTCCCCATTGACTTAGAAGAAGTCATACATTTTTCAATGCCACTGTGACTTTGAAAGTCATTAAGTGAACTGTTGTAAGTGAAGAACTACCTGTGGAGATATTCCAGGTGAAACCTCTGTACAGGTGGTTCCTCAACTTGCAACAGTTCACAGTGACTGTTCAACGTTGCAATGGCACTGAACAAAATGACGTATGACCAATTTTCACACTTATGACCATTGCCGCATCCCCATTATCACATAATTTACATTTGGATGCTAGGCAACTGGTACATCTTTATGACGGTTGCAATGTCCCAGAGTCGTGTGATTCCTTTTTGTGACTTTTTGACAAACAAAATCAATGGGGAAACAAGATTCATTTAACAATGGTGTTACTAATTTAACAACTGCAGTGATTTACTTAACAAATGGGGCAAGAAAAGTTGTAAAATGGGACAAACTCACTTAACAGATGTTTCACTTAGCAACATAAATTTTGGGCTCAGTTGTGGACTACCTGTATTTCTATGGGCAACAATCAGTTTGGCATTCTCTGACTATCTTCCTTCTTCATTTCTGTGTACTAATCACTTCCTTCAGTTGGAAGTACAGTTTTGAGCAAACTGATTCAGTGTAATTCTTAGGGCTCCATTGCTTAGCCTTAGCCTTTTCTTGATGATCCCTGGAAGAACTGACCCCCAGTTGTACCAAAGGGTATTTCGCACAGAAACTCAAATTAAAATCTGATTAAGTTCCCCTAATCTGGTCCAGGTCCTATGTCCACATTTGCTAGCTGATACAAGTGACATATTTTTCAGAACAGGCTGCTTTAATGTTTTATAAATGTGCCTCAATAAGCCCCATAATTCTGAACCTGAATGGTACTACGTTGGGAATTTTTAACAGCTTAATGTAGATTTAAAAAGAAGAAAAATCCCTCCCCATTGGGATAAAGGTAAAAGTAAAGGTCCCCCTCTCACATATGTGCTAGTCATTCCAGACTCTAGGGGGAAATGCTCATCTCAAAGCCGAAGAGCCAGCACTGTCCGAAGATGTCTCTGTGGTCATGTGGTCAGCATGACTGAAGGTGAAGGTGCATAGAATGCTATTACCTTCTCACCAAAGGTGGTCCCTATTTTTCTACTTGCATTTTTACATGCTTTTGAACTGCTAGGTTGGCAGAAGCTGGGACAAGTAACAGGAGCTCACTCAGTTATGCGGTGCTGGAGATTTGATCCGCTGAACTTCAGGCCTTTCTGATTGACAACCTCAGCATCTTAGCCACTGAGCCATCATGTCCCTTTTCCCCATTGGGGTAGCAAGCAATAAATCTCTAAAATCTCAATAAAATAAGTGAAAATAGTACAAACTGTACTATTTATTGGAATGACTTCCTAGGATCATAGTGGAGATTAATCTATTGTCCAAATATAAAACATTGCCTAATTCCTATGCTTAATATTGAATAATACCCCTATGCAGAAAATAGGGGGATATTATAAAGCACTCTGTCCTATGTATAAGTAGCAGAAATGGGGAAAAATAATATAGATATTATTCTGATATTCCTTCTTACCAAAGAAATAGGAAATTGTAAAATCAGTGGAATGTAATCAGTCTGCAAATTTTAATACTTTACTTCTAGTAAAAGATGAGAATATAAATACTAACAATAATATTAATTTATATCCCTCCTATTTTCTGGAGGCTTTCCAGCCAGATTTATAAAACAACAATTTAACCAACAATTCAGACAACAAATAATTTAACTCACTGTTAACTAATTCCAAGGGAAAGGCTTGATTAAAGAGAATTTCTCCCCCCCCCCCCCAAGAAATAGAAGTAGAAGCAAAGTATGTTAGGAAATTATGACTATTGAATGAAAACAAAGTCCTATTGTTTATTCTCCTTGTGTTATTATGCCACATAATAGAGTGAAAAGAACATGTAATGGAATGGCTCTTAAAAGTCAATGAAAGCTAACAGAATTTTAACTGCATGATGGCAGACAATTGATATAACAAGAAACATGGATAGGTCTGGCACATTCAGATGGCATTGCTGGCTTTTGTAGCAAATCTTACATTATCCATATTGCGGTCCTATTTATTGCCAAAGTAGCACTTTCCACAAACAAACCAAGAATAATAGGGGGGGGGGAACCCTATAGATATTGTCCTCAAATTATGAACATTTATTCAACGACCATTCAAAGTTATGGCAGTGGTGTACAAATGCTATTTACGCCCAGTCTCTTAAGTTATAACCATTGCAATGCCCATGAAATCTTGTGATCAAAATACAGGTGTTTGGAAGCCTGCCCACACTTATAACCAAAGGGTTGCTTTAGCTCTCCCCACCTCTCTATTCCTCCCCAATCTCTGGTCCTTTGCTGACCGGCATTGTAGCACTCCTTAGTGACAGTAGTGGCACTAGGACTGAAGTAGAGCCCTGGGGCCATCAGCAGTCTTAGCGCCATTACCATAAAGTGCTTGAAGCCCTGCAGGGCTGTTAGGGCCAGTAAGCACAGGACAGCAAAGGTGATAGAATGCGAGGTAACCGAAAGGGCAGAGTTATTGGGCAGGGGAAAATAGTTGGATTTTTTTACTTCTGTGATGAGAGTATTTTCCAGTGACATCACTGATGCCTGGAGGACACCCAGTTGGGGGCTCCTTTTGTGTCCCAGTGAAGTTGTCTGCTGAACTGGTACCCATTAATCTGCTTGTGGTCACTGCTTTTGAATTGCTGGGTTAGCAGGAGCTGGCGCATGTGATGGAAGGTCACCTTGCCCTGTGGCAACAGTGGATCTTGAATGCAAGCTGCTGATCATCAGCCCAGTATTTTAAAGCTCGTGAACTACCACGCTCCAGATAAGTGGATGAGGACAATTGAAGAAGAGGCAGTCCCTTGCCTTATTGAGGCTCAAGGCTGGGAGGAACCAATTCAGAAGTGATATGGATTGTGGAAGGTCCTTGTCTAATGATTGGTCATATTTAGTTAACGATAGCAATGGGCACCACTGGATTTCCATTGCTAAGTGATACGGTCACATGTGGGTTTCCGATCACATTGCTTACTGATAGTCCCAATTACCATTCTAACCTGAGGATTACCAGTAGTGCTATTATACTGGGAATTTAGCACACTGAGTTGGAATTTCATGGATAGGATAGGAAATTATGTAGAAAAATGGTATAGAAAAATCCTGCAATAGAACATAATTGACATCACTGAAGAAAAGAATTCTATACTCCAATCCTATACTCCTATTGGTATAGATTCCTTTTAAAAAGAACATCAAACAGACCATTTTTACATCACTGTTCAGCTGAACTAATAGAACTATTTGTTTTTCTAAATATTATTATTAAAATATTTTTTTCTGGAGTCTATTCTCTTTCAATAAATTGCAGATGACTTATTTATTATGTTTTCAAATTCTCCATTACCAACATCTTCTGGGCAAAGAATAAATAGTGAAATCCAAGATATCAACACCATAAAAACAAGCCCTCAATTAAAATAAAGATAAATAACAATTAAATAGCACATCATGTAGCAATAAAAAGATATTTTATTCATTCATGTCCTTGTTTTACATCCATCACCCCAATCTTATACCCCACTCCTTTACAACTCAATACACTACAGGGCATTTATATTAGGGAGAGCCTGTTTTCTATTCAGTGCTATTATAATTGTTTCATTCATACATTAATGTTATATCTCATATAATTATTTCAGTTATACGCACATTAACAAACTGTGCATGTCATATTAGCTCCCATCCTTTGGACCTTGATGGATGGAATATTTTTCATAAGCTTATGGTAGAAAATGTAGCAAAAAGTCTTTTTCCACCCTTTTAAGATTAGTTTTAGTTGTGATTAGCAGAGTTTTGATTTTAGTTTCAGTAAATTATTATTACCAGTTCTTTTTTTTAAAATTGAAAGTTATTTTGAAATAAAAATTTAAAATTCAGGCAAAACATGAATAACATACGTAACAGTAGAGCTAAAAGGGAAAACAAAGAAAAATTAAGGGAAAAATTAAACTTATCAGTTATATTAATTTTATTGCTTAATATAGGTTACAGATTTAATTGTCCTAATTTCAGGACAATTAGAGAACAGCTATTTTTTAAAAAAGTGGAAGGCACAGTAAAACCAGATGTATAATTTTCATATCAATATAATTACATATTAGAATGAAATTAAATATTAACATACATGCATAGACAAAGACACACACATACAGCTATAAAAATAGGGAAATTGAAATAGGGTGTCACTTATTTTATTTTCATTTTATTGCTCAATGCTTCTAAATTGGTCCCTCTAATTTCTTGTTAACTCTGTCTTTTGTGAACGAATACATTCATTTTTTTTAAAAAAAACCTCATTTTTAACATTAATTGGTTGAAGAATTTATTTTTCTATTATAAATATTAATGTAGATACTTTTAGACAGTTGGCAGTCTTCTGCCCATAACAGGCTACAAAATTCTGATTGTTCTCTGGTATTCAGTTTGTGGACAAAATTAAGTACAATTTTATCATTAAATAGGTATCTTACATATTGTAATATATGTAAGTCAAAAATCATTGTGGAATTACAGTTTGTGGCAAAAATACTTATGGGACTGATAATCTACCAAATAATTTTCCTTAGTCCATATGGCTTCAGAATCCAGTGATGGCAATTGTGTCTCTGAATGACTGGAAAATAGCAATCGAGTAGCTGAAAGCAACTACTTGTGCATATTTATTTATTTATCGTAACAGAACTATAGATTCTTGCAACAAATTTTTATGTTGTAAAAAGCACAGGATTTTACTTAATTTTCTTTATTATAAATTTGTACTCTTACCTGTACCAGAATATATATCATCACAATTACAAATACTAATATAATATTGAAATTAATCCTTCAATTAGAAACAAAACCCAAATAATGTAATTTTGAAAACTGAAGGCAAAGCATTAAAAACTCAAAGATAAATAAAAATTAATATAAAATTGGGGACTCTGGTGAATTTTCTTCAGAAAACATTAAGCACTTAAAAGACAAATCCTTTTGTTTGATTGGTGTCATTTCATATCTCATTGAATTTTATACAATTCTTACATGACAGTTTGTAACCCTGCCATAGTCTTTTTATATATTTTGGTGCATTTAGTGGAACTGTGACTCATTGTTTGACATGATGGAGTCCAAATATTTTGAAAAAATAGAGACTTCATGGTCCATCATTTCTGATATTTGTGAAAATAACATCAAGGGGCACTCTTATCTAGACAATCTACTTGCCAATTCTACTTAGGCAAAGTCCATTACATAGAATAATAATTTTGTTGAAACATTTCCAGGATTCTCATCCATTTCTACTTATGGTGGCTTAACTAAAAATATTTAATTTGGGAATCACCCTGTTCAAAATGAGCTGGCTAAATCATGATGAAGAAGTTTAAGTACATTTCTCATGTAATTGTGTTGAAATGAATAGAGGTGTCTGGCTGGAACTAAAGTGTATTAATGCATTATATTTTAATCTTTCCCCGTTGTGGTCATTATGCAAATAGCTATGACTTTTTTGTTTACATTTTTTTTTATTTTACCAAAAGTGATACAAAAACGGGAAATGTAATGCATTCACTAGATAGCTTTGTAATAAATAATAAGAGGATGTACAGAAGAAATTGCTCTATGTTTATACGGTTCATGTTGCATTATTAAGTAAAATTCAGTGGGTTGTAATTTTCAAAGACAGATATACAAATCACCATTTTCAATACAAATACTTGGTAGCAACCTGTTGAAACCTTTCAGAACTATTCAGATCTTCTAGTTTAAGTGAAAACAAATAAGCATTTTCTCTGATTACAAAGTTTCATATTTGAAAAGGATACTTTATAAATGACACACTTGAATAATAGGTAAAAAGCGTGAAACATACCAGTCATGGTAAATCCACCAACTAGCAAGCCAATATCTCTTCCACCAACTATAATAGCTTCACTACGATCTCCATCATTCCCACAGTTTTTTGTCTTCCAAGCAGCCCATATTCCAACAAACAGGATGGCCAAGTAGAACACAATGATAGCTATCAACCCTTCCACGTGAAAAACCATTTTGAAGTCACAACAGGTTTCTGGATTGCTATTTCATAATATAGGAACTATAAAAAACAATCACATATTATGTACTTGCTGAACCTCAATTGTATATACAAAGCAAATCACATCTTATAATATCAGAATCCAATCTTATGTAGTTGCTGAACCTCAATTGTACATACATAGCAAATCACACCTTATAATATCTGAATTCAATCTACAATTCTTTATGGTATTATTTTTTATTTTAAACATAATCTTATCAATGTTCCAGACAATCAGTGTCATATTAATATATTATTAGCTATTAATATATTATTTCCAAGTTTTAATCTCGAGGTTAAAATGATGACTTTGTTTTAATTTAAGCAAAAGAAACTGATTAGAAATCTTTTAAAAATATGTAAAACCAACTTTTACAATGAGAAACCTTTCTTTACTGTCCTTTTGGTAAATTATTAAACACATTATTATTAAACACATTATGCCAATTGAAAAACTATAAAAAGTAAAGAACAAAATCTGAAAAGTAATATTTTCTATTTTTAAACCAGTAATTTTTGTTGACAAAAATGATATTTCTATCCCCACACAACTGTTTCAAGTTTTCTATTATCATGATAAAGTCAGCTTCAGCACAAGAACACTTATAAAATAAATACAATCCAGCACAATCAAGAACCCCAAGAAATAAACAATGAAAGTGTAGAACTATTGTGAATATATGATGTACTTTTTAATTAATTTTTTGCTATTCACTTAAATTTATGATTACTTTAAGCTGTTGTGTTTTATCAGAACAGGAAAAATGTGTTTTTCAATCAAAGCAACAGTGTATATGAGGCTTCTATGTATTATAAATATTTATATTTCCATAATAATGAAAAGAAAACCCAAACAACTACTACAGCCCTGGGATTCAGCTGTAGAACAGGAATTTCTCTTCCCAGCCAATCTTTACTGACAATTCTCTTAGAAATTCAGTTTTTGAAGTTGAGTTTAAAAAGGTGGCTGAGAATGCTATTTGAGTTTACACAGACAATTCTTAACTCCCAGAGTAGCTTCAATAACAAGTTAGATTAATTTTATTATCCCTCACTCTCCATGAAAACACAATTATTTTTCCTATGACTATTAAATAAAAGCTCTCACCTCCCCCCCAGGCCCTGTTGCCTTTATTTCACTTATCTTCATTTCTGCCCCAATTCACCTCTTTCTTTTTTCCAGCAGGTTTTCCCTTCTTCCTCCTTCCACTGGATCGTCTTTACTCTCTCTCTCTCTCTCAAGCAGCTCAATCTCAGCACCTTGTGTTCACCCACAGAGGCAGAATGTGAGAAGCAGCGTTCCCTTTCTTTAAAGGGACAGGCACATTTACAAAGCACTTTTGACTTAAAAGACCCCTGCGCAGGTTAGTTTAGGCTCATGTAGGGTCTGGTACAGCACTGAAAGGAAGCTGGATATCTGGCTTTTCTCTGGGGTCTTGAGAACTGTTGCCTTTCTTGCCATTTTACCAGCTTCTCAGCTTCTCTTTGAGACTGTGACTATCACTATCCAGCGAGGCATCAGTGAACTAGCCATCCATCCATCCAGGCATCGCCACTGGAAAAGAAAAATTGAGAGAAAAATTGCCTTGAGGAGAATAAACTGTAAATCAGAAGTACTTTGGTCTGAATGCCCTATTTTCCTCTAGTCCACTGTGGTGTAAACTTATTCTTCTTCCTCCTCCTCCTTCCTTTCTCTGGTCATTGTGCTGATTCTCAAATTTGGGCCTTCTGTCATGACTGGTTTCAAAAAGGAGATTCCATTATAAAGGCATTGGATGAGATGACTATGCCCGTCAGAAGTGGGAGAAGTACGTCAGAGGGGAAAGAAAGGTCTGTGGAGGTAAAGATGACTCAACAGATGGTGATCAATTATGGGGGAAAGATTGTGGGTGGGGGAGAAGCAAAGGAGTGACAGGGAGAATTAAATGTAGAGACAAAATACTGAGCAGCTTCTTGTCAGTTAGTCATGGAGATCAAGATTCTAAGCGAAATGCAGCATTGGTTCCATTTGGAATATTGTGCTTTAACATTCAAGATTAATTAACTGAAATTCATAATGGTTTTGTAAAGTTTGCTTATAGAATATTCTAAATTGCCTGGATAACTGAGTCCTCTTGATTTCTCAACAAATTCACGCCGAACTGATTTTCTGCCATTCTCCTTATGTCAAATTCATCTAGCAAGATAACTTATTCGAGACATACGATGTTTACTCACCAAGCTATTTCTTTTCTATTAACTCTGATGTACTGATAAACAGATCTATAGAGTAGCAGTTTATATATATGTGTGTGTGTGTGTGTGTGTGTGTGTATGTATGTATTTGTGTTACAACCCCTGGTATGCCCTTTATTTATTTATCAGCACAAATACAACACAAACACACACATAGATAGATAGATAGATAGATAGATGATAGATAGATAGATAGATAGATAGATAGATAGATAGATAGAAAGACCCGAATATAACCAGACAACTACACCTGTGAAAATCTATGAAAACATATATACAGTATACTATATATATATATATTGGATGGTGGTTTGTAAAGTTGAATGAAATTTGCTCTTGGTCTTCTAATTTTTACAAAACCATTATGAAAAGGAAGTCAGACACATTGCTCTGGATAAATTGGTTCTGAATATCTTATAATAAAAGAGGCAGTGAAAAAGCTTATTTGCTCTAAAACTTTGCTTGAACAAATAATGTAATATATTCAAATCTTTCAATCATTATTGCTATTTTTCTCATAATCTTTGTAACTTTCCTCAATATTTTTCCAAATCTTTAGTGCTTGAGATGGGCAGAGGTGTGTGATTTTACTTGTTATATAGCATATAGATAACAATTTTATTTAATAAGTAATGACTAAATAATTTTTGTGGCAATTCTATTTATTATGAAGATCCCAATTCTGGTCTGCAATGACAATTATGTTTTATCTAGAGAATTTAAGCATAACTGGTTAAATAATCTTAATCATAAGAATTGCATTAAGCTTTCAGCCACTGCAGCCCAGTGATACACCTTAGAGCTTTTGCACATGTTCATTTAAATAGGCATAGGAGTAGCTTTAGAGGTCTGAAGTGATAAGGATGTTAAAGGCTATTGCAAAAATACTGACATGATAATTACAGTTGCTATTTACATGGCGGAGCTCCTTTTCTTTTGCATTTTATCCAAAATAGAAACATTTAATATATTCTAGTTTAGAAAACTTGGTTGGCTTCACAAATAAATATTGCAATGCTTGAATAAATGTCATGTGTCCTTATCTTTAACATCCCTGTGACTTTAAATGGATTCTTGCAGGTCAAATATTTGGCATATGTGACATAATATAACTCTTTGACGAAAATGATGTCTGCCTGCCTGCCTGCCTGCCTGCCTACGTATCGTATCTTGTCTGTCTGTCTGTCTGTCTGTCTGTCTGTCTGTCTGTCTGTCTGTCTGTCTATCTATCTATCTATCTATCATCATAAAAATCCTCATTCTTCATAGCTCAGGTTGCTGTCTGTCTGTACATCATTCAGGAGATGTAGGTCAACATTATTATATCCATATTGCATTTTTTTTAAAAAAGTGATGCAATATGGCATATGGTGTATGTTATAAAATGGCAGATGGCAAAATTTTTGTCCAGGTGTTTTTAATTGCTTATTTGAATTTCTGTTTAAACGAAGTGCTATAGTGTGATTTCACATGAAGTATAAAGTCATTATCTAAATGATAAAAACAAAGCAGCTCTCATCTGCTCTTTTTGAGTTTATGACCAAAAACGTCATCAGTGTGATATATAGATGTTCTGGGACCTCAGCACTGGAGCAATGCAACTGTAGCGACATTTTTTCTTCTTTTTCAGAGTAATTCGCAATTGCTGATTTGCTTATGATATATTTGCATATCTGCATTCCCCTGCTCCCAATTCTAAATAGGCAGGGATTTTGTAAGCAGTGACTGAATAATGTCTGTGGTATTGCCACTTATAGTATCTATCCTAGGAATTGCAATTCTAGTCCGCAATGACAATTTTCTTTTTATCTTCATAATGTAATTATAACATTAAAAAAGTACCCAAAGAAGAAAATATTTGTAGCAGAATTTAAATTTGGTTAGATGAGAAAATACCAGGAAAAGTCTTTTTTTTTTTAAGACTTGACTAGATAATCTAAGACCATTGGCTACTTTTATATTCAATACAATAGTAGAGTTGGAAGGGACCTTGGAGGTCTTCTAGTCCAACCCCCTGCCTAGGCAGGAAACCCTAAGCGTTCCAGACAAATGGCTATCCAACATCTTCTAAAAGACTTCCAGTGTTGGGCCATTCACAACTTCTGGAGGCAAGCTGTTCCACTGATTAATTGTTCTAACTGTCAGGAAGTTTCTCCTCAGTTCTAAGTTGCTTCTCTCCTTGATTAGTTTCCACCCATTGCTTCTTCTTCTACCCTCAGGTGCCTTGGAGAATAGTTTGACTCCCTCTTCTTTGTGGCAACCCCTGAGATATTGGAACAATGCTATCATGTCTCCCCTAGTCCTTCTTTCTCTTAAGCTAGACATACCCAGTTCCTGCAACCGTTCTTCATATGTTTTAGTCTCCAGTCCCCTAATCATCTTTGTTGCTCTTCTCTGCACTCTTTCTAGAGTCTCCACATCTTTTTTACATTGTGGCGACCAGAACTGAATGCAGTAATTCGTTTATTTACTCTACAGGAAATATTTTTTGTAACTATGTGTGGAAAATTTAAGATTCAACAATAAATATTGCATCCCACACTGGTATAAGTGTGTCAATTTTAAGCTTGCATAATTCAAGCCCCTCTGGTGGAAGGGTTTAGGAAGGATCATGGAACTGCTGAAAGAAAGTTCCACACCCATTTGCACTGTTCAGGTGTCCCTGTGGGCACAGATAAACCTCCAAGTGACCTCAGTGACTCTGAGAAAGAATGCTAATGACCAGATAAGTGCAAGGAACACAAATCCTTCCATCCTCCACCATTGAGTCAGAACTGAAGAAGCTTCTTGAATAAGAAGTGAAATGTCTTCAAGGAAAAACAAAGTCCAGTTGCCTTTTGAAAAAACACCTTTGGGACAACCAGGATCTGGATGACTGAGAATCTCCAGAGACAAACCTGTGTGTTCAAAATAGATTTATATGATGAATGAGTATGTGAATTTGCATTGTAATGAGTATGTGAATTTGCATTTCTCTACCTTGGTAACCGAAACATCCATTACTCATACTCCATATAGAATTTTTGTCCTTATTAATTCAGACTTTAGGATTTGTACAGAAGTAGCCTTGTGCTCCATCTCTTTATAGACAGACTTGCCTTTAAAAAGTGAAGAATTAATTCTACAGCTGCTAGAACTAATACTATCTATTAAATTCTGTAGCTGCAAATCCGTGGTTTCAAGTTTTGTTTGCAAACATCATAAAACAAATTACATTAAACACTTCCTTTCTTCTCCTTGTAAACTTTTCACAAAAAACCTTGAAAAACGGTTCAGAAATAATAAAGTATACACCTGTGCTAAATAAGCTAGCAATCTTCATAGCTGTTACTGTTAATAAAAAATCACCAAATACCTTTTACAACTAGTATAAAACACCTACAAGAATTTGATATGCATTCAACTAAAACTCAGGAAACTCATCAAAGTAAAAATCTATTAAGATTTATTACTGTATTACATTCACATAACTTCTTTATTCTATTTATCAAGAAAAATTTTATATGGTGATATCTTTTTATTTAAAATGTTCTAGAGCTGGAAAAAATTCTGTGTAAGAAAATGCTACAATAAAATTTGGCTTCTATTTTTAGTTCAGAATTTTAAAAAAATTGAAAAGATGAAATAAAATAGTCCAAATCATATATGATATCAAGAAAATAATCACACTCTACATCTTTAGAAGTGATCATATAATGAAGCTGAATTATTGAGGATTTAAACTTAAAGAAGAAAATACTTTCATGCAACCTATAATTAAATTCAAGAATTCACTATCAGAGGACAAAATGATGAATATAATCTTGAATGCTTTTAAAGGAAATTAGATTATATCACAAAGAACGATCATGTTATGATAAGTATGAATTACCTCCAGGACAAGAGATACATAAAGTTTTGGGAACATAGTAGGAAAATCCTATTGTTTCCTGCCAACACCTGGTTGACTATTGAGGGAACGAATAGTTGAACTGGTAAGCTTTCGTTTTAATCAGCATACCTTTTCTTCTGGTTTTTAATTGCCTCAACTAAAGTCTAGCAAGACAGTATTTTGGCTGAATACATCCAGAAAGAAAAACAACAGATGGGGTGGGAGATAGACCTGGTTTATAGAGTGAACTCAGCCTATGCTAGAACACACAACGTACCCAGGGAGGTACACATTTCTTAGAAAAAGCACAAGAGATGAAACTCTGAGTGCACAAAGGGGGCAAGCCTTGACATATCAAAATAGGGAAATAGCCATCCTGAAGCAGATCCCCAAGAAAGTGAGGGAAAAAAGAAAAAATTATTCGCAACTAGCGAATAAATTGTACCAGAAGGGGGTGTGGTTCAGATGGCTGATGCCTGAAGGTATGTTAATATTTTGGGAGGAGACAAGAATTAGAATCAATACACCCATAGAGGCGCAGGCCTTTATGGAAAAAAACAAAATACACCTAGAAAAAACAGAAGATCCTATAACAGACATACAGGACACGGGAGGGGCCGGAGCTCTGTCGGCGGGGGGAGATGGGGCAATACCAAGAAAGCTCAGATCACAAAAATGAATAAGAAAATCTTTTTTGACATAAACTGATTGAAAATACCAATGGAATTAATATGCTGACTACATACCACTATGTATTAATGATTTTTACTTAGATGTATACTATGAGTATGGAGGGAGGGGGCGCCTGCCACACTTTGCAACTGCCAAAATTTGTATACCTTTTCCACTACCTTTTCCCTTGTAAATTTTTAAAAAAACCAATAAAACTTGTTTATATAAAAAAAAAAGTCTAGCAAGACAGCTTTAATTTGTGGGATTTTATGTTATTTTATTTGTTTATAAGACACCCAACTAAAGCTTATTCTGAGCAACGTAGAACTAGAATAGTCATTTAGCATATCATGTTCTTCATCATCATCATCTTCATCATATCATTATAAATAATCCAATATCTAACATGACAAGTTGAACGAAATGTTGAGCTTCCCAGGAGAAGTTGCTTCAACTTGGTCTCACTAGTACTCTTCCACTTTTATTTAAAAACAAAATGATAGTACTAATGGTCAATATTAAAAACTTTTGTAAATGTTTTCTGGTACTTATTTTAGTTTTCCATAAACTATTTTTTTTAAAAAAATGTTTTGATACTTCATGAAAAGCCTCAATGCATGTGGCCAAGATAACTGATGGCCTTCTTTTGGCAACTGATCCTTGCTGGAACCTTCATTCTCTAATGCTTCACTTTCAGGAATTGTATGCCATAAACAATCCCTGAAATGCTGGTGGAGGAAAATGAACAGTGGATTAGACTCAGCAAGGTACACACACCCTCATTTAGGTTTGCACACATAGTAAGATGGTAGGTAAAATGTGTTCCTTTTACACTTATTGTGTCGGTGAACTATTTTTCATTGACTTTATTTAAATAACCAACCTTCTTCTCTGAAGAGCAACATGAAGATGTTCTATCTGGCATCCATGACTGATTTGCACAGCATGTCACTGATAAAGTTACTCAGATTCCTTCATCCTTGGCACCCCATGGGAAGACTCCTTAATGATGATTTAGGTACCATCTTATAATGTTACACAGATTCTTTCCAACTTGTGGTTGTTAATTGGTGGGAAGGGGAGTTTCTGTCAGCCTTGAGGGAAGCTGTGGTGCAGTTCCATTGAAATATAGGATTTTGGACAGGGAGCTTCCAAAACTTTCCTTTTTTAGGGAAAATTGTTGAGACAGTAATAGTGGGTTAATATTGCAGTCAGAAACAGGATTGATCTATTTGCTTGATGACCTTTGATGGTATGTAGATAGGAGTAATTTACACCTCCTTATCTGATTTGGAGCTTTGGGTTGCCTTACCTCATGGTATCTTACTGGACTGCCCACAACAGGGCTGTCAAACTTGCGGCCTGTGGGTCGGATATGTCACATGCTGGCCACGCCCACACCCAGTTTAGCGAAGGAGAAAAAAGTCCCAATACATCATGTGACGCCGCCATGATGATGTGAATTTGATGATGTGACACCCCTGGCCTCCAGGGACTGGGAATTGCAGATTATATTTTGCAGTAATTTTGCTCTTTCCCTAGAGGTGTTTCAGTCAGTCATGATGAGACATGGAGAGGATCTTAGAGATTGTCTCTCCTATATGAAACCACTGGTTGTTAATGATAAATGTTTGTTAAATAAAGACCATGGTAATAAATTTTATAATGCATCAGCTTTGACAAAATGAAAGCATAAGCCTTTTAATAAAATTTGCACTCTGACAAATCAGTCATCAGTAGACACATAGACATTAACAATATCTATAGCGTATGCAAAAGAGACAATCACCAGTCCAAAAGAGAAAAGACTCCAGCATCTCTCCACCAGTAATCAGCAACCAGATCAGCATAGTTTATCTCCAAGATTAACTTCAGACAGACAAGCAAGTACAATACAATACAATACAATACAATACAATAGTAGAGTTGGAAGGGACCTTGGAGGTCTTCTAGTCCAACCCCCTGCCTAGACAGGAAACCCTATACCATTTCAGACAAATAGCTATCCAACATCTTCTTAAAGACTTCCAGTGTTGGGGCATTCACAACTTCTGGAGGCAAGCTGTTCCACTGATTAATTGTTCTAACTGTCAGGAAGTTTCTCCTCAGTTCTAAGTTGCTTCTCTCCTTGATTAGTTTCCACCCATTGCTTCTTGTTCTACCCTCAGGTGCCTTGGAGAATAGTTTGACTCCCTCTTCTTTGTGGCAACCCCTGAGATATTGGAACAATGCTATCATGTCTCCCCTAGTCCTTCTTTCTCTTAAGCTAGACGTACCCAGTTCCTGCAACCATTCTTCATATGTTTTAGTCTCCAGTCCCCTAATCATCTTTGTTGCTCTTCTCTGGACTCTTTCTAGAGTCTCCACATTTTTTCTACATCGTGGCGACCAAACGTAAACAATACCCCAATCAAGAAACTGCCAAAGAACTACCAGTAAATAGCCTAACCAAAAATATCTAAGATCACCCACACAGAGAAGCAAATCACCAGAATATAAACTGACATCAAACAGTCCTCCTTACTAGCACTGATGATGTTACTTAGTTAGGGTAATGCAATGTCTGCAGAAAAACAAGCAAGCTCAGAAAGTACCAGGGACCCTTAATAACATTTGTTAGTTAGAAAATGTACTACCGATATTACATGCCTAATTAACATAGCTCCCCTCCTACAATATATTTGACATTTTTGTTTAGAATAGAATGAATTTCTACTAATATTCTTTGATAGCAGGCTAAACACATACTCAAAAATCCAAAACTACTATACTAAACTATTTAGTTTTGAACGTCACATTCTGCTATTTAATTGCTCAGTATCTTGCAAGCTCAATATCTTGCAGCACCCTGTTTATGTTCTCTAACAAGGGCTCCTGCTGAAATTACATCTCCAGCAATCAAATGGAAATGTCTCTGCAGAATTCTCCTGATAGCAGCTGCAAATATGAGGACTCAGAGAGCAGGATTTCTCATACTATTATTAGTTTGGATTAATTCAATTCTGGGGGACATAATTTTTTAACTTGCAAAATTAAGAATTAGATTCTATTGATACCAGATGTTTTCTTGGCAATGTATTTAACTCAGACATTTGTTCTTTGCTTCTAATGGGATTGGTGGTGAAAGGTTTTGCAGGAATAAACAGTGACCTCCAAACTAGCCATTATTTTAGGTAGAAGAAGAGGGTCGGAAAGCCAGTTTGGCATTGTGATTAAGGCATCACGCTAGAAACTGGGAGACTGTGAGTTCTAATCTTGCCTTAGGCACGGAGCCAGTTGGGTGACTTTGAACCATTCTCTGTCTCTCTTAGTCCTAGGAAGAATTAGGGAATGGCAAATCAATTCTGAAATTTTGCAAAGGAAACTGCAAAGACACAAGGAAACAGTCTTCCTATACTATACAACAGTGATGGCGAACCTTTTTTGGCTCGCGTGCCATAAGTGGGGGGAGTGCAGGGGGGACATATGCAAGCGTGCCGCACCCATAATGCAATGTGCGACCCCCCCCCAGTGTGCATGCCCCCCCAGGCTCCAGAGGCTTTATAGGAGCATGGGGACCTCCCTCGACCCACCCCGGAAGCCCTCCGGAGGCTTTAGGGACCATCAAGAGGCTTCCCTGTAGCCTTCGGAGGGCTCAAAACGACCCTCCAAGCAAACCGGAAGTGCATCCCCAAACGTCCAGTTTGCCCATAGGGGTGGTTTTTGGTGCTCCGGAGGCTTGAGGGAAGCTCATGAAGCCTCCGGAGGGCCTCCAGAAGGGGCGGTGGGGGCTCTTTTCACCCTCCCCAGGCTCCTATAAAGCCTCTTGAGCCTGGGGAGGGGGAAAATGGCTTTAAAAAAGGGTGAACTCAGCGGGCCAGCATGCACATGCGTGCTGGCCAGCTGACAGGGCAGCGCCTCGCGTGCCCTGACAAATGGCTCCGCGTGCCACCTGTGGCACACGTGCCATAGGTTCGCCATCACTGTTATACAACATGTCCCAAAACCATGCAATAAGTGAAGAATGGTGAGGAAAAACGAGGCCGGACACAGCTGAGGAACTTCCAACTAATTTATTGTAACAACACAGCAAGATGCAATACAGGAGAGAAGCAGCGTCCCTCTGCTTGACAGCTATTTATACAAGAGCTGTCAAGCAGAGGAACCAACCAGGAAGCGCAAACAGCCCGCCTTCAGCAAGCCGCGCCTGATTGGCTAAGACGCGGCTTGGCTGTTGCTAGCCTGCAGCAAGGGAATCCCCCGGCGCGGCTTGGCTGTTGCTAGCCTGTGCAAGGGAATCCCCGGTCGTAAGTCGGGGAAGAACATAGGATATAACACTCCTCCCCCCTAGCGAGGGCACATGCGTGATGGCTGAGCATGCGTAATCGCGTAAGTACGCAGGGCGGCGTCGGACCCGCCCAGAACGCCTCAGTACAGGGCAGACCATCGGAGGAAACGCCTCAGTACAGTGCAGACCATCGGAGGAGGAGGTGGTGCTCGTGGAAGCTCCTCCCGGAAGGGAGTGGAGCTCCGGGCGCCATCTTGGAGGCCTATACCTGAAGGAGGCGGAGACACAGGAGCAGGTAGGATGGGCCGAGGGGGCGCGGGCGTTTCCGGGCTTGAGGTAGGTTGCTCATAACGGCGAGCAAAATAGGGCTGGCCTGATTGTGGGAAGGGGCAACACGGGAGCTGGTGTTCCAACGGGGTATGGGCAGACTGGTGGTAGTGGCCAGTGAGTGGAGCCAGGCATGGGCACGATGGACAGTTCAAGTTGTTGGGGCAACAGCCCAGGCGGCGGTAACAGTTGTGGCACCGGACCGGGGGTTGTTGTGGGGGCTGCGGCGGTCGACCCTGCAGGGTTGTTGGTCGGCTCCAAAGGCAGGCGGCGCCTTAACTGATCCACGTGGCGGCGCCAGTCTGCACCGTCGGCGGTCCGGACCCTGTAAGAACAGGGGCCAGTTACGGAGGTGACGGTGGCAGGCACCCACTTCAAATCCCCTGAGAAGGCCCTTGCTCAGACAGAGTCGCCCTCAAGGAAAGAGCGGGAAGGGGGCCCCAGGTTGCCCGGCTGTTGCTCAGAATAGGACGGGTGCAGCCTATCTAAGGTGGTCCGCAGGCGCCGGCCCATCAGCAGCTCGGCAGGAGACTTCCCAGAGAGGGGGCACGGGGTGGAATGCTGTACCAATAGGTAAGCAGCCACCTCGTGGGCCAGTCGCCCGTTTCCATGCGTCCAAGAGCGTCTTTGGCCGACCGAACGGCGCGTTCCACCCGGCCATTGCTGGCCGGGTGATAGGGGGCTATCGGGGCATGACGGATGCCCTGGGAGGCCAGGAACTCCTGGAACGCAGTGGACGCAAACTGAGGGCCATTGTCCGAGACAACTACGTCCGGCAAGCCGTGGGTGGCGAACAGGCGCGTTAGTGCCCGGACAGTGGCCTCAGCTGTGGTGGAGGTCATAAGCATGAGCTCCACCCAGTGAGAATAGGCGTCCACTACGACCAGGAAGACCTGGCCTCGGAAGGGCCCCGCAAAATCAAGGTGGAGGCGTGACCAGGGCCCGCGAGGAATCTCCCACTCCCGTGGCGCGGCTGCCGGGGGCGCTGGCCGGGAGTGTTGGCAGGTGGAGCACCTAGCGACCCAGGTAGCGATCTCGTCGTCAAGGCGGGGCCACCAGACATAGCTGCGCGCGAGCGCCTTCATGCAAGCTATGCCTGGGTGGCCCTCGTGGAGTTGAGAAAGCACCTGTTCGCGGAGGGTGGGTGGGATGATCACCCTATCACCCCACAGGAGGCACCCACTGTGGAGTGACAGCTCCATCTGCCTGGCCTTGTAGGGACGGTGGTCGTCGGACACCGCCCCGCCAGGCCATCCTCGCAGAACCCAAGCCATCACCTGGGAGAGAGTGGGGTCGGCCCGGGACGCTGCAGCCACCTTGCTCGAAGAGAGCGGCAAGGCCAGGTCCGCGATGGCCAAAACAGACTGGCACGGCACAGTCTGCGGATTGGGCACAGGCAAGGGGCAGCGGCTGAGGGCGTCAGCGTGTCCCAAATGCTTCCCAGGGCGGTAGACCAAGGCGTACGAGTAGGCCGCCAGGAACTCACCCAACGGGTCATGCGGGGAGACAGGATGGGAGGGGTCAGACGGTCACCGGCCAGAAGCCCAAGGAGCGGCTTGTGGTCGGTGTAAAGCGTGAAATGCCGTCCGTAAAGGTACTCGTGGAACTTTTTAATTCCGGACACAGCAGCCAGAGTCTCCTTGTTGATCTGGCTGTAGTTCCTCTCCGCCGGAGAGAGTGTCCGCGAATAAAAAGCTATGGGGGCTTCCGAGCCGTTGGGGAGGACATGGCTCAGGACGGCCCCCAAACCCACGGGGGAGGCGTCACAGGCTAGAGTCAGGGGCATCCTGTCACTATATTGGACTAGGACTGCCTCTGACGTCAGCATGTCTTTGACAGCCGCGAACGCATGCGCTTTGCGGCTGCCCCAGTGCCAGGCCGTGGATCGGTCGAGCAACCGATGCAGTGGCTCGGCTAGTGACGCCTTGTGCGGCAAAAATGGCGCGTAAAAGTTCAAAAGCCCTAGGAACGACTGCAGCTCCGCCTTGGAGGCGGGGGTGGGGGCGTTCCTAATGGCTGCGACTTTGGCAGGGGTGGGGTGGATTCCCTGGGCGTCTATAGAGAAACCCAGGAAGTCCACTTTGGGCACAGCAAACGAACATTTGCTGCGCTTTAATTTGAGACCAGCGCCCCTAAAACGGTCGAGGACCTTCCCTAACATTTCGAGGAGTCCTGAGCGGCTGGAAGCCGCGATCAGGACGTCGTCGAAAAAGGGTACCATGCCAGGGAGCCCATGGAGCAACCGCTCCATGAGGCTCTGGAAGATCCCCGGGGCAACGGAAACGCCGAATTGGAGGCGGCGACAGCGGAAAGCCCCTCGGTGGGTGACGATGGTTTGCGCAGCCGCCGCATCGTCATCCACCGGGAGCTGCTGGTAGGCCTGCGCCATATCCAGTTTCGCGAAAATACAGCCCTGCCCCAAGGAGTGGAGCAGGTGCTGTACCACAGGGACTGGATAGGGGTTTGCCTGGAGGGCCAGGTTGATGGTCGACTTAAAGTCGGCGCAGAGACGTATGGAGCCGTCGGCTTTTACGGAGACCACTATGGGGGTCTCCCATCGTGAGTAGTCAACAGGCTCCAGCACGCCCTGCGCCAGCAAGCGGTCGATCTCCGCGTCAACCTTGGCCCTCAAGGCAAAAGGCACCCTGCGGGCCTTCAGCCTAATTGGGGCAACCTGGGGATCTAGGTTAAGGGAGATGGGGGTGCCCTTGTACAATCCCAGCTGTCCGTCAAAAACGTCCGCGTAGGCGGCGATGACGGCAGCCACGTCAGGGGGTGTGTCAGATATAGAATGCACCCCGTGAATGGACAAACCCAGGGCAGGGAACCAGTCCAGGTCCAGTAATGCGGGGAGGGGCTTCTCAACCACCAATACCGGGAGGCACCCAGAAAAGTCCCCGTATTCTACCCTCACGGTGTAGCAACCCAGGGTTGGGATAAGTGTCCCCTGGTAGTCCCTTAGGGCCACGGTGCTGGAGGCAAGTTGGCGTTTTAAAACGCCAGGGCAAATAGTATTAAAGTCTGCCCAGGAGAGTATGGAGCGGGACGATCCCGAGTCCACCTCCATCACACACGGAGCCCCCTCGATGAGGACTGTCGCCTTGATCCTGTCAGCACCTGCGGAGGCTTGGTAGACAGCTTCATCAGGGGCAGCCGCTGGTGCTGGCTTGACGGCGAAGCAATTGGCTCTGGTGCGCTGCTGGCGGCGAGGTTGCTGCGGTCCCGGGGTCATCTGCTGGCCGGAGGAGCCCTGGGAAGGGTGCTGAGGCAATGCTGCCCAGCAGACCTGGGCTAGGTGTCCCTTCTTGGAACACCGGCAGCAGACGGATGCCTTGAACGGGCAGGCTGACCGGTCGTGGCTGCCCCCGCAGCCGAGGCAGGCAGACGTGGGTTGACGAGGAAGCTGCGCTGCCCGGCACCTTTGCAGCACTGCTAGACGGGCCATGAGCTCTTCCTCCTCTTCAGCCGGGCTTGGCAAGGGCACCAACTGGTCAATGAGGCAGGTGCGGCCAGGTTGGTTTGGCAGCTGATAGCGGTCCATCTTCGTGGTTGATTGCTCGGACAATTCAACTGCCCGCGCCTCTGACAGCTTCAGCCAGGGTGACCTCCGGCCGAGCTAGGAGGCGCCTCTTCAGCCTGGGATCTTTGACCCCGCTGACAAACTGCTCCACCAGGTTGTCGTCAAGGTCCAGGAATTCACACGGGATGGCCGTGGTCCTCAGCGACTGGAGGAACTGGCTCACATCCTCGTGAGGCTTCTGAACGCACTGGCGAAAAGCGTATCTTTGATGGCGTTGGTGCGTAGTGGCTGCGCAATTTGGCCATCAAGGTGTCCCAGTCGAGGGAATGGACTGGCAGCGGCGCGGCTAACGCCCTGGCGGCGTTAAACATTGGGGGTCCACAGCAGCTGAGGAAAAAGCTGCACTTTTCCTCCATCGGCACGTTCCGCTTGCCGCTCGCGGTCATGAAGCACTCAAAGCGCTCGAGGAAGCCGGCCCAGGACTCTCCGGCTGTCCCGAAGGGAGCGAAAGGAGGTAACGAGGCCATGAAGACTCGGAGTTTTGTGGCTTGTAGATGAAGCTGAAAACTCGAGTGGCTCGTTCGCGGTGGTCCGTTCCGTCAGTGTCTCCAGTGAAGAATGGTGAGGAAAAACGAGGCCGGACACAGCTGAGGAACTTCCAACTAATTTATTGTAACAACACAGCAAGATGCAATACAGGAGAGAAGCAGCGTCCCTCTGCTTGACAGCTAATTATACAAGAGCTGTCAAGCAGAGGAACCAACCAGGAAGCGCAAACAGCCCGCCTTCAGCCAAGCCGCGCCTGATTGGCTAAGACGCGGCTTGGCTGTTGCTAGCCTGCGCAAGGGAATCCCCGGTCGTAAGTCGGGGAAGAACATAGGATATAACAATAAGTACCTGACTATTGCACCTACTACATCAAAAGTATGCTAAGCTATGAAAAGGAAAACAGGTACCATGCTTCAAAAGCATCTCAGAAACAACCAACACTTTCAATTATATATCATTACTGTAGCACACAAATGAACTAAAGCCCTTCAAAACATGACTTAAGTAAAATGAAACAACCAGGAAGAAAAAAAAAATAGGAGTCATCCACAACAATGTAACAGCCAATAAGTAGGACAGACAGGCAGAAGCCTAGTAGAACACATCCATGAACACCAACAAGCAATCAGAAGACACATTGAAAATTAATTTTGCAAAACATGGACATAGACAACCATAGTTTCAACTGAGAAACTGTGAGAACCCTAAACTAAACAAAATCCAAAAATACTATTCTTGGAAGGTTGGTATTCAGACAAATTAGTCATCAATAAACACAAATAAATAAACCATACTTACACATTGTTCAAAAGAGACAATAAAAAGCTAAGAAGAAAACAAAAAGACTAGAACATATCTTCTCCAGCAGCCAATATTCAGATAAGCAGGGATTAATTCCAATCAAACAAGAGGAAAACAGTACAAGGAACTATCAAGAAGAAAAACATAGCTCTACCAAAACTGGGAGGGCAAACTACTATACCAGCGATGGCGAACCTTTTTTGGCTCGCTTGCCACAAGTGGGGGGAGCACAGGGGGGTCGTGTGCGGGCGTGCCGCACCCATAATGCAATGTGCATGTGTGCACTACAGCCACTCCCCCCATTTTTACATGCTTTCTTCGTTCTCCCCAGGCTCCAGAGGCTTTATAGGAGCCTGGGAGGGCGAAAAGAGCCTCCCCCGCCCCCCAGAAGCCCTCCGGAGGCTTAAGGGACCATCCGGAGGCTTCCCTGAAGCCTTCGGAACGCTTAAAACGACCCTCCGAGCAAACCGGAAGTGACTTCTGGTTTGCTCGGAGGGTTGTTTTAAGCGTTCCGAAGGCTTCAGGGAAGCCTCCGGATGGTCCCTGAAGCCTCCGGAGGGCCTCCAAGGGGCGGGGGAGGCTCTTTTCACCCTCCCCAGGCTCCTATAAAGCCTCTGGAGCCTGTGGGGGGTGAAAAATGGCTTTTAAAAATGGTGAACTCAGCTGGGCAGTGCGCGCATGCGCGCTGGCCAGCTAACAGGGCAGCGCCTCGCGTGCCCTGACAAATAGCTCTGTGTGCCACCTGTGGCACACGTGCCATAGGTTCGCCATCACTGTACTATACAAAAACAGGGAATAAAACCCATGCTGAATCACATTGATTTTATCTTGGATAATGGAACATCTGTAAGAAAACAACCAAGCTCAAAGAGCACCAAGGACTCCATAGTTCAACCCTAAGAAACTTAGGGTTTCTTAAACATTCAGCATTAAAAATAGATCCTAATTTTCTAAAATAGATTATCAATATGTACTGTTTGTCAATAATTGAATAGGTTTTGGTTTTGGTTTTGACAAAGGGGCAAGGAAAAGCTTTGAGCAACATGGTTTTCTTTAAAATACAATTTTTCCACATCTTTCCCTCTTTACTATTGCAATTATCAATGATAATAGTGTTAAATTATTGGTATTGTGTGTTATAGATATGTTTACTCTGTGTATCGGTTTGATGTAATGTTTTTCTTTCAAAAAGAGGACAGGTAGGGAGGTTATTCTGGTTATTTGCATTGGGTGGACCAAAGCCTCAAATCATCTGCACTGATATTCTCATTCCATTAAGAAAAAAAAAGTGGAGGGGGGGGGGAGAGGAAGGATTTTCCTGTACCTTTTGCCCTGGCTGAAAGAACTGCCTCATCACCCCCCTGATGGCAATTATAATTACTCTGCTCATTAAGTTGCACTTTATTCCTACTGAAATAAAGAAACCTCAAGTCATTACTAATTTTACATGTTGCTTTCAGAGGGACCTAAGTGCAATTAACTTAATTGGAATCAGCCTATTCAATGCATTAAAAATGTGACTAATACAAAATACACAGACAGTAAATTCTAGTCAACTGTGACCACTTTTTTAAATAAAAAAAAGGAGGCATCCTTTAGTCAAACATACAGCTAAGGACACATTTTTCAGAAGAACTTGTGCAAATATATTTCACAAAACATGAACCAGACCAAATATTTTTGTTAAAGATATTGTTATGCCTAGGAATTTTATGCTACAACACGGGATATAAAGCGGCCTGTTGAGAATAGTTGAAGAGATAGCCACAAGGGACGTATTTATTTAGATGTGGCTATATAGTATTCCTGACTGGAATAGGTTCCAACAATTCAATTGTTCTACTTTTGTTAACTTTAATGACAGTTGCCTGTGCTGACTTGGAATTGTAGTCCTAACAGCTGTAGGGCTATGAGATAGGGAAGGCTACTATAGACTGTCATGGATTGGCCGCATTATCTTCCCATCAACTCCTTGGTAATTTTTATTCTCCATGTGAGTTCAGGAATAAAAGTTTCTGGTTAGCACCAGGATTTTTCCAGGTGTGATTGTTACAAATGTTATATGTCAAGAGGAAGTTGCAAGCTTCCATGAATATACACACACTAATATGACAGTAAGAATGGGTTCAGCAAGTTTTTATTAGTGGGGTTCTAAGCACTATATTGGTGCAGATTTTGTAAATGTCTGGACATTTAATCTAGATGATAGCTTGATTGCATCCCAAGATATTTGTGCCATCTAAGAGCCGTGGTGGGGCAGTGGTTAGAATGCAGTAAGGTAAAGGTTCCCCTCACACGTATGTGCTAGTTGTTCCCGACTCTAGGGGGCGGTGCTCATCTCCATTTCAAAGCTGAAGAGCCAGCGCTGTCTGAAGACATCTCCGTGGTCATGTGGCTGGCATGACTAAATGCTGAAGGTGCATGGAACGCTGTTACCTTCCCACCCAATACTTGCATTTTTACATGTTTTCGAGCTGCTAGGTTGGCAGAAGCTGGGACAAGTAATAGGAACTCACTCCATTACATGGCACTAGGAATTCGAACCGCCAAACTGCCAACCTTTCTGACTGACATGCTCAGCGTCTTAGCCACTGAGCCACCATGTCCCACTAGAATGCAGTCTTGCAGGCTAATTCTGCTGACTGCCAACTGCCAACAGGTTGACAATTTGATTCTCACCAGCCCAAGATTGACTCAGCCTGCCATCCTTCTGAGGTCAATAAAATGAGGACCCAGATTGTTGGGGCAATAAGTTGACTCTGTAAACTGCTTAGAAAGAGCTGTAAAGCACTGTGAAGCAGTATGTAAGTCTAAGTGCTACTGCTATCTTTCAAAACTTTTAATACTAAACATATAGAAGTTACTTAAAATAGAGCTTATTTGTCCCTGCATGTTTTGTAGTGCTACAGATGCTCTGTTGATATCGGAATGTAATATATCCTACATGTTGTTTCTAATAAAGATCCTTTGGAAATTTCATCTAGAGCATAATTCAGATACATAATTGATAAGGGAAGAATATGGTTCCTATCTGTACGTGAAACAGTGGCTGTAGTTTTGTGTCTCCAATTTAAAATGCTAATTGTAACCTTCAAAATCTTAAATAGTTTGAAAAAAAATCTTGTTCTTAGATGACCACCTTACCAATAGCAATGTATCAAGCACATTTGGTAATTTCAAGACTTTCAAGTTCATTCTGCTCTTGGACACCATGCAGTTAGCCTTTAAATGGTACTCTATACTAAAGAGGGAAAAAAACAGGCACATCTAGGAGCAAAACATTAAAAACTTTTAAATCCTTTAAAAATTAAAAATCTTAAAATGACAAATTCAAGAAAAAAAAAGAATTAAAACTAGATTAGAATTGGCATCACAAGGGGTACAAGTAGAATGGTGGTCTTATTTACAGATACAATCAAGGTTTGCACAGGACAGGAAGAAGGAAGGTATTGCTAAAGATTACACAGTATTAGATAAACCTTTGATAGAGGCAGAAAACAAGTTGATCAAAGTGCTGTATAGATTTTTATTGGAATATAAACTCGAGGAAGAACATGTCAAAGAAACTATGGTCGCCTGGGCAAAAGATTTTGATTATAATGTGGAATTGGCTAAGTGGGAAACTTTGGATACTTAATCGGAAACTAACATTGGCTATGGCTCATAAAGAAAATCTTTATGAGATGTTCTACAGATGGCATCTCCTCCCAGCACGGCTCTCCAAAATGTTTAAAAATCTGGCCCCAAATTGTTGGAAGTGTAAAAAAAAAACACCAGGTACTTTTTATCATATGTGGTGGACATGCAATGAGGCCAAAAGATTCAATCATGCTTGGAACAAATGGTGGAAGACCAAATTTTGTTTAAACCAGAATTTTTTCTCCTAGGCATAATACCAGAGGGGTTTAAGAAAAATGTACTCTATCTAATTATACAGGTACTAACTGTGGCGCGCATAAGTTTTGCACAGTATTGGAAAAAAGAAAATACACCATCAGAGCTAGTTATAATCAGAAAAGTGTTGTGCGGAAGCAGATAGGCTCACTCTTGAATTTAAAAATAAAGGGGAATCAGAATGTTTTGAAGTCTGGAACAGATTTTATGATTGGTATAAGACAAGGTGATGACTGGAACAAACTGTATATATTGTGATTGGACAGAAGGATAGATAACGCACTAAGTAGGCTAATAGTTAATGGTTGAGACTAATTGTGTATAATGTGAATGTATGGTCACTTCGACTGCGGTACTGCATTGTTTTAAATGTAAAAATAATAAAAATATATTTTAAAAAAAAAAAAAAGAAAAGAAAGAAAAAGAAAAAAGGGAAAGCATTGCAGTCTGAAAACAGCACAGACCTTAAAATTGCATTGTCAAATTCTTCAGTAAACGGTAGAGAGGTCTCTGATTCACGGCTATATAAGCATAATAAATCCTCTTCCATTCAGAACTACATGCACAATGGCATCAAGTGAACAGAGCAAGATAAATTCACCCAAGTATGATAAGGAGTAACTGATCACATGCAGCCAATAATGTTCCGTAGCTCATAGACGTAATAAGATTTTTTAAAAGAATTTCAAATGGAGCAATGATTTCCCAGATCAGCAGAGGATAAACCCTTTTTTTAAAATTAAAAATCAATCAAATATTCCCTGGTTGTCATCTTCTAGTGGCACCTAGGGGAAATTTTTATTAAGCTAATAGAAAAAACATGAAATGAATGCCTGGCTTCTGAAGATCCCAGATACTTCTTCAACAGAGACAAATAAAAAATAAATAAATAAACAATTTGAGTGGGAGTGAAAACAGTACAAAGAGCTTGCTCACAGTTTGGAAACTGTGCTTTCCCCATTCATAAATTGATGTCCGGGTAGAGTTGGAGGGAAACTCAGTCCACTTTTTTGCTTTAACTCTTTAAAAAGTTTTATTAATCTCTCTCAGGCTGCTCAGTGTTGTGCAGGTCATGTGGGAATATATTTTAAGGGGTGAACAAAGATTTTATAAAATATTTCTCAAGTGCTTTGGCTTGATCTTCTCCCTGGACAAAGTGAAGTTTTGGAGATTCTTCATTCACACACAGCTCAGTAACAGTACATTGCTGGCCATCATTGCTGGGATTTTTTAATGTGATTTTTTTTTATTATTGTGAATGAGCCAGTGGTCTTCGTTAAGTTTAAGATAAAAGTTTGGAAGCTTTCAAAAACTTATCCTGCCAATTTACAGAACTTGTGGAACCATACCTGACTTGGATGTAGTATAAAGATTGTAAACTCTATCTACAATCGTGAAAAGAATTGTTTCTTCTGCATGAGTTAATAAAATTGGAAGTTGTTTAATTGTGGTCAAGTCCTAACTGGTCCCAAATATAAATAGTCATTTCTGGAAATAAGGATAGACATGTTTAGGATTACAGGATATTTAAGGAGTGAATAAATATGTAGAATATGAAGCTTATAGCATTGGCAGATTTGTATCTATTTAGCAACAGCACTTAGACTTATATACAGCTTCATAGTGCTTTACAGCCCTCTCTAAGTGGTTTACAGAGTCAGCATATTGCCCCCAACAATCTGGGTTCTCATTTTACTGACCTCGAAAGGATGGGAGGCTGAGTCAACTTTGAACCTGGTGAGATTTGATCTGCCAAACTGCAGTTTGAGTTGGGTGAAGATTGAACTCTTGGCCGTCAGCGGAATTAACTTCAATACTACATTCTAACCCCTGTGCCATCATGATTCTTAGCCATCATTTTTATTCTAATCAATGATGATTTTCCAGCATTTTTAAAAAATATTTTTATTTTACCTTCATTATTTTTATATACAATGTAAGACAACAGGTATAAAGGTATATTCCTAATGCTCCTTCCTCTATTTATTTTTCCTACAACAACAACTCTGTGAGGTGGGTTGAGCTGAGGGAAAGTGACTAGCCCAAAGCCACCCAACAGGCTTTCATGGCTAAGACAGGATTAGAACTCACAGTCTTCTAGTTTCTAGACCAAACTGCCATACTGGCACTGGCACTGCTGCTAAATGAGTATTAAGGTTGCTTAACTGAAGTTGTCAGGAAATTGAACCTTTTACCTTAATCTATATAGAGAAATTATTTTCTCTTTTCCTAGTTTGGGGCTTCTCCCAGGAGCTCCCAGAACTCTTTAATTCACATAAAAAATAAGAAATTGCTTTTGAATTAGAATGTCTGGCATATCTAAGATTTTTTTTAATCCAATGTTTTTATTCCATATTATAGTGAAACAGACACAGACACCTGTGCATCCATATTAAACAAACATAACATTCATATCCTGCTTCACTAATTAAGTTTATCCTCATTGCCCAACACCAATTATTGATTATGCAATTATGTGTACAGTTACAAGATAGGATGTTGTAGGAAATTCAGATGAAATCTATTTCTGGGTAAATAAATGCAGACATTGCTGTTGACTCCTTAATTCTTCCAGGCTCTGTCTAGTTTGACTGAAGCATCTAGCATGTCTGTATATTTTTCTGAGTTGCTGACTGAATTTGCCATTTTGTTCACTATTTTTTAAATCTTGTTCTCTATCTTCTTTCCTAACTAATAACTTTATTTTACTTTGTTTCTTATATTGAAAGCTGCTCACAGTTGCTCTGCATTTGGTAGCATCTAAAATAATAAATGAAACATTAAATTAAATCCTGTACTCACTTTCTTATTCTATAGTCAGCATTTTGTAATATCGGAACAAGATTATTAGTAAGCCTTTGGTCTGGCAACCTTTTTCTAGCTGATGATCATGCTTTAAAGATTTGGTTTGTTCTGGTTTTCCTAATTGGATGCCCTCCAGGGTAATTTGATTATTATTCTTAATAATAATTGCCTGGGAGTTATAATCTCACATCTCTATACTGTAGGTTATCAAATTGGAAAGGTTTATATCAGTGTTTCTTAACGTTGGCAATTTGAAGATGTGTGGACTTCAGCAGCAGCCTGGCAGCATAGAAATGATCATAAATTCCCTAAATTTCAATCCCACTTAACTCATTGGTCATTGATTTTGGATGTATTCTGTAATTAGCCGATTCGAGGATCTTAGTTCAAAGATTGTTGTCCTATGACGCACTATTTTGCCCAGTGGAGGTTGCAAGACATGATACTTTTAGCATATCATTTATTTATATTTATATTCATATTATAGCTTTCTTCCAGGCAGCTCAAGAAAGTGTACATTCCACATTTTAGCATCACAGCCACAGTCCTCAGAAAAAGCAATTGTCCCAGTAAGTTCCATATCTGAATTAGGTAGTGTCTCAGTCTCCTTGGTTCCAGTCTGACAATTTAATCACTACCATACCATTGTTTCCCAACATGTGAAAAAGTCTTATTATCACCAGTGTTTTCATGAGTGTCCCAATTAAAGCCCTGCCCCTTTTATATATGCACTGACATTGTGCACATGTACAGTACAAAGGGACAGGCTTCAGTAATCCTGTCACAATGACTGTCATGGCTGTTTAAAACTTTTCACTCAGAGGTCACTGCTGCTTAATTCAATTCCTTGACTATTTGCAACATTTGTGTTTTTGCTTTAAATAGTTTAAAGGTACATCAATGTACCTTAAGCAATTCATCTTTCTTGCAATGATAACTAAATAGCATATTGGAGAACCAAAAGAAGTATAATCTAAAATAATTACATTTATAATGCCAATATCTTGGGAAAAATGAGTTATGAACTTAGCTAGTAATTTGCCATTACGTTTTTTCATAGTTCAATCCCTCTATGCACATACATACACAAAGTGTACACAAAATCTTTTATAGTCAAGTATGTTAAATGATCTGAGGAAACATGGACAGAAGAACAAGATGATTTCAAAGTTTATGACAAGACAAAAGAGCAATAACTGGAAACCAATTGAACAAGCCCAACTATTAAGAAGAACAAAGTAGAATGAAAAGAAGCTTGGTTGGAGTTAACCATGTAAATTTATCTAGCTGATATTCATTAGGTCAGCCGTTCTATCAGATTATCACATTTATAAACTTACATGTGCTGTTAACCACAATACAATTGTCTGCCATGCTTGTAAATGCCATTTTCTATTTTTTTTCAATGCTTTCAAATCATCCTCATACTTTATACATTTATACAGAGATATGCTCAAAGACGTATTAAACACATAATTAATGTTCATGTAGATGCACATCTGGATGCAGATCAATTGTGCAATGGACTCCTGCAAAAGCAGATGTTCCCCAAGCTCATACTGTGTAATATCTCAATTTTAGTAGGGTAATATAACTATGCATTGCTGCCTGTTAAAGTGTTGAAATTCCGTCTCCTGCACAAGTATTCTACTGCTATTCAATCTGTCTAGGCTTTCTGTTTGTTTTGACAAAGGGAATATATATATATATATATATATATATATATATATATATATATATATATATATATATATATATATATATATATATATATATATATATATATAGTGTGTATGCTGTCTAATGTAATGTTGACTGTGATATTAAAACCATCAGTCTATCTTCCTTTTTACAGCAAAGAAGTGGTACATTCTCTGCTGTTTACTCTCATGCAATTCCCATCAATGTACAGTCAATAAACTGATTGTGTTAGAGGAAATAATTTTGCTTTGTGCAAACATTTAGTCATCAAGTCCCCCCCCCCCCTCTCTCCCACTGAATCTTAAAAATATGCCTGCTTGGCTGTTTAAATGCCTAGATTTCTTGACATGTCTGCATTAATTCTTTCAGGATGTCTGATGACAATTTGAATTAAGGTCTTGTGTATTATTGTTCTTGTTTGATTTGAGTTTGAGGGATGAAAATGAATATTTTAATTTAAGTCAATGGACCCAGAGAGCACAGTTTGTTTGTTTTTAAACCATAATTTGATGTTCTGAATATTAGACTATGAAAAATTATGCATAAATTGGTTGGTAAATCTTTAAGTTGCTACAAGATTCTTTGTTACTTTTGCTGAAGCCATTTACTTGGCTTCTGGGTGTCAAAAAAGCAATATAATTATTCAATGAGGCCAATTTCCAAGTTCCAATAATACATTTGGGGTTGTCTTATATACAGTTCCCAAAGAGGCAGTAGTATTAGTTCAGCATTAATCACATGAAAATTGATGTCCTTTTAAGAGGGAATCCATTTACTACAGCATTACATTTTGTGAGCTGAAAGTAACTGTTGAGTTTCTATGTTTTAGCTTAAAGCTGAAGTATAGAAATGATGAAGAATCACTTTCCTATGGCAGTGAGACTTCATTGATTTTATTTAGCTTTTCTGTCCCAGCTTTCTATGACAAGCAGACTCAGGGAAGCTGACATGCAAACATACACCGTAAATCATACACCTAGTTAAAATACAAGCATGCCTTCGGGTGATACTCCCATGAGAGACTTTTGCACTTGTTTGCACACCCCAACTAAAAGAGCCCTCTGTTTCATTCTTACATGCTGGTCATGCAGATTCAAGTTTATGGACAAGAGATAAGGGAGAATGCCATGCTTTATATTAGACTTGTCATCTTCAGATTCGAAAAATGCTGTAATCCTGCCCATCCCCTAATGAATGGAGAGTGTCACACATTGTTTATTTTGTCAAAACAGATCTCTGTGTCTTGCTCCTTTAATAGCTAATATTCATTGACTCTCCATCCCATGCAAGAGTTTATTAAGAAATTTCCAGGAAATTGTCCATCAAATTGTCTAATTGGATGTGAAAATAAATTGCTCTTTCTGCAGAAAAAAAATCCAGAATCTTTTTTCATGACTGCTTGCAGATACATGTAGATTTAAGATCAAAATACCAAGATCATAAAATATTCCCAGCTTTCATATGAGAATATATGAATGGAAACAAAGCAACTGGAAGTGCAACAGTGTGTTACAATATAGTTTCCCCCCAGTTCAGAATTACAGATAGTCTTTGAACTTATATCCATAATAGAACCTGGCAAATAAAATTGTAAGATGTGACAGTTGTAATGTGAGTCACCATATGACTGATCAGATTTTACTACCTTTTTTGAAATGATTGCTAAGCAAATTCCACAGTTGTTAAGTGAGCCAAAAGTTTGCCTTTTTTTTTTTGCCATAAACTGGAAGCAAATGTTGATTTCTGGCAAAAACCTTGTAAATTGGCAAATGGCCATAAATATGGACTGATTGTCAAATGCCCAAAATGCAATCACATGATTGCGGGAGACAGGGTTGGCCATTGGAATTTCAGAACCAGATTGCAAATAGATTTTGGGGGTTCCATTGTAACTTCAAATGGTCACTAAGCAACTGGTCATAAATTGAAGACTACCTGTATAAACACTTAGGTTTCCTTTCCCAATCTTAGCATTTGATTTTTATTCAACTTCAACTACCAGTTGGCATATTGCAATAACTGATTATGTTCAGTCATTATTGAGCTATGCCAGGAAGTGAGTATTGGACCTCTCTTATTTTTCTATGCAAATAGTTATATTTTGTCTACATAAGCATGGAAATCAGAATATTCAGAGTTGCTAAAGTACAGGTTGACCTTTTCCTGTACTAAAGTTTTAGCTTTAAGCCAAAAGAATGTTTTTAAGTAAACATTTCCGAATCCTTAGCTTTGTATAAGTATCTGTATTGCTTACATATTCCATTGAATGAACAATTACAAACCAAAACCTCCAAAGAAGTGAAAGTATAATTGTCTAAAGAAATGTTGCTCAAATGTTGTCTCAGCAATAGCAGGAGGACTTTGCATGGTTTCCCAAAGTGACATTTGAAGCCCTATTCGCATGCAAATCATCCCAACAGGAACATCTGCACACTTACTAGATGCCATCACTTCAATGAGCTGATGATTCCCAAGTTGGCATGAGAACACAGGAGGGGAGAAAAGAAAATAGAATAGAGAGCTTGGGTATTTGTCTTGAGAAGGTTTATTGAGCAGGGATTGCACAAGTGTAGTCAGAGTTGACTGAGTGGAGGTACACTGAAGCTTAATAATAATAATAATAATAATAATAATAATAATAATAATAATAATAATAATAATAATAATAATAATAATAATAATAATAATAATAAATGAAATCATAGGAGAACTCTCAGAGGAAGCTGCCGGAGAGGAAATAAAAACACTACCACCAGAACTAGTTACCATTGAACCAACTGATGAACCAACTCAAAAACAAAATGAACTGAAGGACAAGATCATGGAGCATTTTCTGGCTAGGGAGGAAAGGCAACGTTTACCATCATTAAAAACTGTCCCTAAGAAAATTTTGGGTCCTATCATGAAAATGGTTAATGCAGTGCTTTCAACAATTGAATCGGGATCCATCTTGGAAACAAATCAGTTAATGTACAGTGCAGCTGTAATAGTCACTAATGAACTAGGCATTAAAATCAAAGTATCTAATCACACAATGGAAAAAGCATCAAAGCCAAAGTGGAAAATCCAATTAGAACAAAAAGTCAAAAAATTAAGGGCAGATGCTAGCAACTTAAAGAACATGCATGAGCAACGGCTTAAAAACAGAAAAATCATAGATCAGCTAATCAGAAGATATAGATTGGATACAAGAAACATCAATGAAGCTGTAGAGATTGTAAAACAGCAGATAACAGCAACAGCTAGAAAAATTGAAAGATATGAGGCACGAATCATCCAGTATAAACAAAATCAACAATTTCGATCAGACCAACGGCGTTTTTATCAAAGTCTTAATGTGAATGGTGGCACCAAAAGTCAAAAACCAGAAAAGCAGGCCACAGCTGAATTCTGGAAAGAATTGTGGGGAAATGCAAAGGACTACAATAAGGAAGCAAAGTGGATACATGACTTTGAGGAAAGCATCGGTAACAAACAAATGCAAGTATTAGAAATAACAACTGAGATGGTCAAAAATCGAGTAAAAAAAGTAAAGAATTGGACATCACCTGGAAATGACCAATTACATGGTTTCTGGCTCAAATATCTGACCAGTTTACATGCAATGTTGGCCAGGCAACTGAATGAAATTTTACAAAATGGTCAAATTGATGAATGGTTGACAACTGGAAAAACATACTTGATTCAGAAAGATGCAACTAAAGGAACAATACCTGAAAACTACAGACCAATAACATGCTTGCCAACAACCTTTAAATTACTCACAGGCATTATTGCAGATAACATTATGGATTATTTGGAAACAAACAACATCTTGCCAGTAGAGCAAAAAGGCAACAAAAGAAGGAGTAGGGGCACAAAAGATCAGCTCCTAATTGATAAAATGATATTAGAAAATTGTAAGAAAAGAAAAACGAACTTGAATATGGTCTGGATTGATTATAAAAAAGCATTCGACTCATTGCCACATAGTTGGATCATAAAATGCTTAGAAACAACTGGCATTAGTAAAAATATTACATCCTTCGCTGAAAAGGCGATGAAACAATGGAGAACTGAGTTGGCAGTAGGGAATGAGAACTATGGAATGGTTAATATCAAGCGAGGAATTTTCCAGGGTGATTCACTTTCACCTCTTCTCTTCATCATCGCGATGATCCCACTATCAGTAATCTTAAAAAAAATGAAATTAGGCTACCAAACAGCCAAAGAAGCTGAAAAAATTTCACATTTATTATATATGGATGATTTGAAACTCTATGGAAAGTCAGAAATAGAAATCCAATCACTGACAAACACAGTCCGAGTATTCAGCAATGATATTTCAATGCAGTTTGGCATGGAAAAATGCGCCACTGTATCCATAAAAAGGGGCAAAATCACTACATGTGAGGGAATTGAAATGCCCAATGGCCAACTAATTAAATGCAACGAAAATGAAGCCTATAAATACTTAGGCATTTTGCAGTTGGATAACATCAAACATGGAGAAGTAAAAACTATTGTCAGGAGAGAGTACACCAACAGAGTTAGGAAAATTTTGAAATCTAAATTAAATGGTGGAAATACAATCAAGGCCATAAATACCTGGGCAATACCAGTTATAAGATACACAACTGGTATAGTTAACTGGACACAAGCTGATTTGGACATTTTGGACCGAAAAACAAGGAAACTAATGACAATGCACTACAGTTTACATCCACGCGGTGACACTGATAGACTATACCTGCCCCGAAAATCAGGTGGCAGAGGATTATTACAAGTGAAGCAAATAGTTGAAGAAGAAAAACATGCACTGGCTGATTATTTAAAAGAAAGTCAAGAACATCTATTAATCGAAGTAAAGAACAAAAATCTACTAAAGGCCCAACAGACGAAACAAGAATACAGAAAAGATGTGATAAAATCAAGAATGGAGAGTTGGCAGAACAAAGCCTTACATGGTCAATTTCTGGAAAAAATAAAAGATAAAGTGGACAGTGAAAAAACTTGGTTATGGTTAACAACAGGTACATTAAAGAAAGAAACAGAGTCACTAATCCTGGCTGCGCAAGAACAAGCTATCCGAACAAATGCCATTAAGGCCAAAATCGAAAAATCCTCTGATGATGCCAAATGCAGACTCTGCAAAGAAGTTGATGAAACTGTTGACCACATACTCAGCTGCTGTAAAAAAATCGCGCAGACTGATTATAAATTGCGGCACAATTCAGTAGCACAAATAATCCACTGGAATTTGTGCAAAAATTATAATATTAAAACAGCAGCAAACTGGTGGGAACATAAGCCTGAAAAAGTCACCGAAAATCAGATGGTCAAGATCCTGTGGGATTTTCGTATACAAACAGACAAAATACTAGCGCATAACACACCAGACATCACACTGGTTGAGAAAAAGAAGGTTACAAACATAGACATCGCAATACCAGGTGATAGCAGGGTTGAGGAGAAGGAACATGAAAAAGTCGCGAAATACCAGGACTTAAAAATTGAAATCCAACGATTATGGCACAAACCAGCAGTGGTAATTCCAGTGGTAATCGGCACACTGGGTGCTATTCCAAAAGCACTGGAATTACATTTAAAACAGTTAAAACTTGACAAAATCACCATCAGTCAAATGCAAAAAGCTGCACTGCTTGGATCTGCACGTATATTACGAAAATACGTTACGACGTCCTAGGCCCCTGGGTGGGGCCCGACTAGTAATCAATGCCAAATCCGGCGAATCAACTGGCCGCTGTGATACAATCGTATAATAATAATAATAATTTAATTTAATTTATAGACCGCACCCTTTCCTAGACAGGACTCGGGGCGGTGTACAGTCATATTAAAAACAATGTGAATACAAAAATATAGATATACATAGATAAATAGACGGAGGAGGTAGGATATGCACTGTACAATAATAGATTAAGATTCGAATAAAAAATTAAAAATACCCTTAAAAACTACCCCAAAATAAGATGTTTGCCAGGAGGTTGAAAGTGGGACTATAAAGCTTTGTAGAAGAAACCATAGCAAATTGGCAAGGAAACGGAATGTCAGTGCAAGAATGATAGGGTGGCAAATGACACTGTAGAACGGAATGGATAATTAATTTTCTCAAGTGTCCACATGAAAATAACACTTGCAATAGCACTTAGACTTATATACTGTTTTACAGTGCTTTACATCCCTTTCTAAGTGGTTTATAGAGTCAGCATATTACCTCCAACAATATGGATCCTCATTTTACTGACCTCGGAAGGATAGAAATCTAAGTCAATCTTAAACCAGTCAGGATTGAATCACTGACAGTCGGCAAAATTAGCTTGCATTCTAACCACAGTGCCATCATGGAGACACTGGGACTGTTATGGAGGTTGAACCAATAGAGCTGTGAAGGTGTGCAGACACTAACATGCATAAATTGAAAAAAATATATAGCAGTTGCCTTCAAAATAATAACAATCCATGTGAGCTGGATAAGGACAGCTAAAGGGCACGATCTATTTTACCTGGGCCATAAAAGGCCGAGATCTGCTGTAGAGTCACCATGTCAATATTAAATCATTATTTTGGATCCTGTGTCCACCATAATGTCTGTAGATATAATTCTTAGCATTTGCAATTTTTCAAGTTCTACTTTGAAAAAGCCACAAATGGCCTCTCTAGGACCATGTTCAGTTGTATTCCGCAAACCTAGATACTTAAGTATATATGAGATAGAAACTAGAATGAAGAACAAGATCTCTGCTATTCTTTGATCAGACCTGGAACCATTTTAAAGAATGCCTTTGGTATTTTTATTTGAAAAGAATATACCTAGCTCAGGATTAAATTATGCAGTTTGCTTGCAGGCATTTCCACACTTTTTAGTTTTTAAATATGTGAAGCTATGTCTGCTAATTTCATTCCGCTGTAAATATGATCTGATTTGGTAGCATGAGCAAGAGCTGTCTAGTAATAAGATCACTTCATGATAGAGACCTTAAGTCCTCAAAAAACCTACAGTCTAAAGCCCTAAAGTGGCATTACATTAAAGATAAATAAAACAGTCAACAATCAGGCTCACTGAATGCTAGAATCTTGTGTTCAAACAACAAACAGAAAGATATGTCATTCAAACCAAGAATTTCATAGTTCAGAATGATATTATTAATATTTAAACGTGCTTTATATTGGGTGTTTTTTATTATTGTTATTATTTATATAACAATTTGAAATCACAGCTGCCACTTCTTTAGCTGATATTGGCCTTCATGTGCTCAAATTCTTCCTAAGAGCTAGGATGTCATAATACATCGGCATATCATATGTGTGAATCTAAGCAGTGTAGCCTTTAGTAATTTGTGGAAATTTTGTCAATGAACAGATTTTTCTAAGTGCTGTCCAAGACTTTTTCATACACCATCCAGTATGCCAGGGGTGTCCAAACTTGGGAACTTTAAGACTTGTGGACTTCAACTCCCAGAATTCCCCAGCCAGCATGGGAATTCTGGGAGTTGAAGTCCACAAGTCTTAAAGTTCCCAAGTTTGGACACCCCTGCAGTATGCTGATAATTTCGAGGACTACCATGGATGCTTTATGCCCTAATCTTCCAAGTTTGATTTTCAGATCCTGATACTTTGTGATCTTTTCCAATTCTTTATCTTCTATTCTACTATCCCCTGATATTGCGACCTCAATTAACCATCCTTTCTCTTCAACCACAGTTAAATCTACTGTGTTATATGCCAAGACTTTATTGGTTTAGAAATCTCTCAATATTCTAACCTGCTTATTTTCAATTACTTTTTCAACCATACGTTCTTACCAATTTTTCATTACCAATAATGAAATTACATCACGTGATCCTTTTTACAGATGTTCCAGGGAATTATTTTGGCAACTGTGTTATATTTTAGTTTATGATCAGTTTGTGTAATCTTCTTGCACAAGCAGAGTGTATGCTCTACTATTTCATCTGTTCTTTGCACAATCTGTACTTTGAATCATATTATAGTTTTTTTTTTTACTTCTGGTCTCAATTGCATTAATTTGAATAGCTTGTTTTTGAGCCTCCAAAATCAAGTCTCCAGTTGTGAGTCATTGACCATGTAATGCTTTTCCTTGCCAGTATTCTGTTCATGTTTATATTTCAGCGTTTCAATATTCATGTTTTGCTTTATGTACACTCTGTAAGTTACAATTTTGAACTTGCATCAATGTCTGTTCTAGACTGTCTTTAACTTTGTTCTTTAACAATTTCTTAGACTTAAAGCTCTGCCTCTATTTCTGCAGGGCAGGAATAATCTATCAAGATGACCGTGGGGATGTAATACATAGTGAATAACCATCAATGTGTTGTTTTTCAGTCAAAACTGTCCAGTTCAGTTTCTGTCCAGGTAATAATTCTGGTAGTATATCATATCCCAGGTATGGTCCAGATACTGATAGCCTTGATGAAGTTTCCACAGTTTTGTTTTGTTTTTAGCAATCTCTTATCCTTTAGATGTATTCTTTACTAACTATAATTTTATCTTGTCCATGTTTAAAATATTTAGATATGGCATTAGGGGGCTAAAATATCTATTGCCAGCTGATATGCATATCATATTTCTGATATGTATATCCTCCTACAACTCCAATCATTTCAGAGTGGCTCAAAAATAGGAAGAAATTAGGAAAATATTTCTTGGATACACCCCCCTTGCTTTGATGAATGAACATTATTTTTGATTTTGCTTAATAGAAACAATTTATAACAGAATGACAGAGTTGGAAGGGACCTTGGAGGTCTTTTAGTCCAACCCCCTGCTCAGGGAGGAAACCCTTTACCATTTCAGTCTCTTCTTAAAAATTTGGAATATCAACAACTCCTGGAAGCAAGTTGTTCCACTGATTAATTGTTCTGTCAGGAAATTTCTCCTTAGTTCTAGGTTGGTTCTCTCCTTGATTAGTTTCCATCCATTGCTTCTTGTCCTGCCTTCGGGTCCTTTGGAGATTAGGTCTCTCTTCTTTGTGGCAACAAAGTGATGGTGAACCTATGGCACGCGTGCCACAAGTGGCACGCGGAGCCATTTGTCAGGGCACGCGAGGCGCTGCCGTCAGCTGGCCAGCGCGCACCTGAGTTCACCTTTTTAAAAGCTATTTTTCGCCTTCCCCAGGCTCCAGAGGCTTTATAGGAGCCTGGGGAGGGCGAAAAGAGCCTCCCCCCCCGGAGGCTTCAGGGACCATCCCTGAAGCAAACTCGGAGGGTGGTTTTAAGCGCTCCGAAGGCTTCAGGGAAGCCTCTGGATGGTCCCTGAAGCCTCCGGATGACCTCGGGGGGGGATCAGGGGAGGCTCTTTTCGCCCTCCCCAGGCTCCTATAAAGCCCCTGGAGCCTGGGGAGGGCAAAAAAAGCATGTAAAATGGGGGGGATCGTGCGTTGTGCGCGCATGCGCACTGGGGGGGGGTCGCGCGTTGCATTATGGGTGCGGCACGCTGCGCTCCCCCCACTTGTGGCACGCGAGCCAAAAAAGGTTCGCCATCACTGCCTTAGATATTGGAACACTGCCATCATATCACCCTTAGTCCTTCTTTTCATTAAACTAGACATACCCAGTTCCAGCAACCGTTCTTCATAAGTTTTAGCCTCCAGTCCCCTAATAATCTTTGTTGCTCTTCTCTGCACTCTTTCTAGGGTCTTAACTGTAGATATGTAGATATGTAGCTCAGATTTGAATTGTGGAATCCTTTGTGCTCTCTGAGCTTGATTGTTTGCTTGCTGACATTTCATTACCCAACTAGGAAAAGCATCAGTGTAAATGATGCGGGTTTTGTTTCCTGTTGAGAAACAGTAGCTTGCCCTGTCAGTTTTGGTGGGAGCGTTGTTTTCTCTTTAGTAGTTCCTTGATTAGGATATTGTTTTCTGCTTGATTATTTGTCTGATGCTAATCCCTGCTTATCTGGGAGTCGGCTGTTAGAGAGGATGTGTTCTGTTCTTTTTGTTTTTTTGTTTTCTTAGCTTTTGTTATTGTTTCCTGAGTAGTGAGTGGTGAGTAAATATAGGTAGTAATTTTGAACAGTTTGTTCAAAATTAGAATGTTACAATGGCAATGAAAAGAGTGACTTATGACCGTTTTTCACACTTATGACTGTTGTAGCATCCCCATGGTCACATGATCAGATACTTGGCAAGCTTGATTCATATTTATGGCGATTGAGGTGTCTTGGCCTTATGTGATCAACTTTTCCAATCTTCTGACAAGCAAAATCAATGGGCACACCAGATTCACTTAACAAACATGTCACTAACTTAAACAACTGCATTGGTTTACTTAACAACTGTGGTAAAAAGGTCATAAAATGGGGCAAAACTCACTTAACAAATGTCTCACTTAGAAACATAAATTTTGAGCTCCATTGTGGTTGTAAGTTGAGGACTACCTGTATGGTTTATTTCTATGAGTCTGTTGGTGGCTGATTTGTCTGAATTCCAAGCTTCATTTTGGAATTCTGTAGTGGTTTTAGATTTAGCTTATTCTAGGAGACTCATAATTTCCCCGATGATATAAGGACTTCACAGAACTTTTCTTAACTCTGACTTTTTGGGTGGGATCTGAATATAGCATAATTCATCTCCCAGCAGCTCTGTTTTTTACTAGATATTTGGCAGTTCTTGGTGGATAAACTAGTAAAAAGAAAAGTATATCTGTCAGCAGGAATAAATTTCTGTTGATATAAATGATTGTTCTTCATTCTAATCCTCTTCAGGTACTGAGTCAGGATTAGATATCTCATCTAAATGGTGCTGTGTTTGTGGTATGTGACAAGCACATCATGGTGGAGATTATGGCTTTGATTATTTATATTAATGTCAGTACTGGAGCATTTTTTATTGAACCATCCTTTGTCTTATTGTCTTATATCTCTCTATCTAGTTATATTATTTGTTTGTTTCTTTGTTTGTTTGTTTGTTTATTGCCCATCTCACTAACCAAAGTAATTCTGGCATCTCCCCCCCCCTCTATCTCTCCATAAATTTGAGATATTAAAAGCTACTTGCCTATAATGTAATTGTATAAGCCCTCTAAAGTTGCAATTTATTTATAGCATATTTGTGCATATTATGCCGGTGATAAATTTGATGATTTATAGAAGGAACTTATATAACTTGTATAGTGCAGTCATATACTGTAGGACAATAATTCCAACAGGCTTTATATTTTTGAAATTAATTCCTCTGATTATGTTATTTCAGTAGGGGTTTTTATTTCTGAGGTCAGAGCAAATTAGAGACTTGAAAAAAAAATCTGCCAACTGTTTACGAATGGCATGAAATGTTGCCAAAAGATAAAATGCAAACTATGAAAAACTGATCCTTACACAAATATTGTGATTGTTATATGTACTGTATTAGTGAAACAGGTAGCATAGCATCCTCTGCTGGTCACATAGATAAGAAAAATCTGTATCCAAACAGAAAATATAAAATAAATACAGCGTGTGTATGTGTGTGTGTGTGTTTGTGTGTGTGTGTGTGTGTGTTTGTTTATTTTATTTATTTATTTATTTACTGTGCTTCTAGACCGCCCCCTCTCCCAAAAGGGACTCGGGGCGGTGTACAGTCCATACAAGAAATACATCATAATATAATTAAATAACTGAACAATTAAAATTGTTAAATAGGTAGATAGGTAAATAGGTAAATATGGAGGAGGTTAAAAAGAAAGTTAAAAAGAACTGTACAGCTGAGTAAAGTATATATAAATATAATTTTAAAACCCCTAAAAATATCACATAAATTAAATTTAAAAGCAATTCCCCTAAAATAACCAGTTAAAAATATGTCTGCCAGGAGGTAACAGTTATAATTATGCCAGGCCTGCTAATCGGAACAGGTGAGTCTTCAATTTTTGTCGGAAGGAGCGGAGGTCAGTGGTTGTATGTAAGTATGTATGTATATACGTATGTATGTATGTATGTATGTATGTATGTATGTATGTATGTGTGTAGTTTATATATATTATTACTTAGAAATGTAGATCAACATATGAAATAGGTTAAAGGAGTGAGCATGAAAATATAGTTTTGAACCTGCTCTACCTGAAAGAGCAGAAGAACAATAGGTTTTGTGAAACCACTTTACAGTACAGAACTATGAGGATAGTATTGATGTCCTCCTTCATAGATTCCCTGGTGGGACAATGCATATTAAGCTCTACATAGATTCCAAGTGTTCATATTTACTTCTTTGTTTGTTTTATTTTCTCTCCTATTATACTTTCTAATTTAATGGGTGTTTATTTTAAAACTAGCCAATAGCCCGGTGTTACTAGGGTATTTATTAATCCTAATTCTATATTAGGTTGGAGCCCCCTTGTGGAGTACTGTGAAGCCATTACCATGGCAACTTCACTGTGCTGTACAGTAGGCACCATCTTAAGGCACAACAGGCTGTATCCTAACACTATCACACTAATGCACTCTATCACTGTCAAAAGTACTGTGATTTGACACTATAGATATAATTCATTTCTTTTCATTTCAGCGGCATTCCAGAGTTAGGGTTAGGAAAAAACAGAGAAAAACAGAGAAAAAGAAGGAGAAGTTTGTGAATTGAGATGATATTTAGCAAAAGTTAGAATACATAATTAGTTTCTATATATACTGCCAACTGCTAGTAAGCAGGAGCTCTATTATGTTTTTCTAAAGGTTGTCTCACTATCTTCCTATAGAATATTTGGAGCAGAATTTCCTCTCTGTTCAAGTCATCCTTTGACTGACTAAGAATCATAATGTAATTTGCCTATCTCATGACTTGTAGCTACACCTAAAATTTTGCTTTGGACTTTGCTGTTTTTAATTAAGAGAGGAAGGATGTTTCTTACAAAGGAAAACAAAATGTATACCTAATACAGAATATATATTACAGAATACTGTGCACACAAAGAGATTCCAAATTAATTTCAACTGGGTTCTTTGAGCTTACCATACATTGATCAATTACAGTGATCTTCTTTTTGTCTGCAGCTAGTTGTGTGCATCAGATTTGAAAGACCATCAAATTCATTACTAATTTGGTGAATTCAGGAAATTCCTATGAAGCTGTCCTTTTAAGAATGGGCAGAATCAAAATATTTTTGGAATAAAATCTATTTTGCTAGTAGCTCTTGAGAATTCTGGACATAATATATTTACAAATCCATTTCCACATAATTTTTCATATGAGGAAAATATATGAAAATAGGAGGATACAATTTTGCTAAGCAGGCTTTTTCTCACACTTTTCTCATTGTTGTTACCCTGTTTTCCCCAAAATAAACCCTCCCCGGATAATAAGCCGAATTAGACTTTTGAGTGCATGCGCTAAAATAAGCCGTCCCTGAAAATATTGCAACACAGCAGCAGCCATGAGGTGATCACATTCATCGCCTCCTGCACCTCAAAAATAATAAGATCTCCCCAAAATTAAGCCAAGTGCTTATTTTGGAGGTCAAAAGAAAATAAGACCATATCTTATTTTCAGAGAAACCTGGTTTTAAAAAGTTCAAACTATATGGATTTTTGTAATCAGATATAGTAGCCCTAACACAGGGATATTTCCCCACCCTGAATTTCCCCAATTTATGGATAAGGCTAATTATGACCAAAACTGAGTTGATTTGAATTAAGCTGCTTCACAAAACATGGGGATATAATTATTTGAAAATGGGCAAGCTTAACAATTATATATATTTTAAAATAAAAGCTTTTATTTATCAGTCATTAAAAGCACAACCACATTTTTGGAATTTGTTGGGCTTCATCCCTTCATGAGGGACAAATTTAGAAACTTCATCTAGTTCTTTGATCAGAAAATACACTTGGTGTGTACTAATGCTGCAGTCTGAAAGATTTGGATTCACATTCCGATTAAACAAATTTCCCGGAATCCAAACCAAATCAAGTTGACCATGAGAGACCTATTGGTATGAATTATCTAAATAGGAGAAAGAAAGAAAAAAGAAAGGTGGGCTGGATTACCTAGCTTCACAATCTGTTATTCAGAATCAACATACTGATCTATCATTCAGTAATAGATCTGAATATTACATTTGCAAAAGATCAAGGGCTTAATCCATCAGAACCATTGATTCAGTGAACCTAAACTGGAAATTGTTTGGTGATATGGTTTAGTTCCCAGGAAATACTGTGTTGCATGTCTTAAACAATACTGCAGAGTGTACTTCTCAGAGACATCAACTAACATGTGTGTTTTATTATCTGAGGGTTGAGGTATTTTTCATGTCAGTACTAACAACATCTAAATGACATCATACAATGTGTGTTCTTGGCCTTAGATCAGTAAGCCTGTGATGGGCTTTTAAAGGTTCTGCAGTTTAAATGTACATTTTACAGGAAAAGCCTCATGACTCACTTACTGTAAATTTCTGTTTCCCTGCATGCCTTTTCACAGGAGATCTTTGTCAGCCACTGTAAAGAGCTAACTTGGCTGCTGGCCTATATTGTTTCTTCCTGGACCTTAAATTAATTGAGATGCAGCCGATGTTGATGCCAAAACCAAGGGCTACTCCCTTAGCCTTTTCAAATGGAATAATAACACACCATTTAGACATCATTCCCAATTACCTCTGCGCTAACATATTTTCCTCTCTCTGTCTCTCTCTCTCTCTCTCTCTCTCTCTCCCTCCCTCCCTCCCTCCCTCTCTCTCTCTCTCTCTCTCTGTATCATTCCTGCAATAAGACTTAAGAGGACTACATTTCCCAAGGGACTTGAGATAGGGCTATTTGCCTGGTACCTGGGAGGCCTTGGAATTGAACAAAGGAGGGTCATCTACCATTGGTAAATACGTTTCCTGTCAATTTACTGTAATTAGACGATTTAGTTGTTATAACCTTTCTCAATATATCGTTCTTCCTGTGTAGCCAGTTTCCTGGCCTGGTCTACACAAAAGGCTGACACTATTCTCGTAAGCCTGATTATGCTTTTCCTTCCTTCCCTCTTCTACCCCACTGAGTCAAGAAGAATCATTCTGTTTCTCTTCTTAATACTAACTCCTATCCAGAATTGGTAGAATGCTTTGATCTCTTTTGTAATAAAATAAAATAATTAAATTAATAAAACATAATTGTCTCTGAATATTTGCTTCAAAGCCATCTTTGTGGCTCTCTACACAGGCTGAATCCAGAGAATTCTGAGGATTCAATGGTTTGACACATGATACCTGAATTGCAATCCTTCAGATGATCACTAGCTGGTAGCAAAGAGAATGTTTCAAACTCCTGGCTACCTTTTCATAGTCGATTGTCAGGTGTGGTAGGTGTTGCCTTGCAGGGGGGCAGGTGTGGAAAAATTGGGGGCATCACAGGGGTGAGATATAGCAGGTTCTGACAGGTTCTGGAGAACCGGTAGCGGAGGTTTTGAGGAGTTCAGAGAACCAGCAAATACCACCTCTGGCTGGTCTCAGAGTGGGGTGGGAATGGAGATTTTGCAATATGCTTCCGCCAGGAGTGGGGAGGGAATGGGGATTTTGTAGTATCCTTCCCCCAGGAGTGGGGAGGGAATGGGGATTTTATAGTATCCTTCCTCCAGGAGGGGGGGGAATGGAGGTTGTCCCCTGCCATGCCCACCAAGCCATGCCCACAGAACCAGTAGTAAAAAAAATTGAATTTCACCACTGGGGTGTCGGTAACAATGACTACAAAAGGATGGAACCCTAGAATGGCTGAGGGTACTTTACCCCTGCTATATCAAAGAAGAATCTTTACAGTGAGGTAGAGCTTAGTATGTGCAGAATTTGGAGAGGCTTGGGTCAAAAAAGATAAAGTGCCAACCACAACCATGTAATTGAAGCCTGGGCCTTTTTACCCATATCATGATGCTGAGAGATTATGAATGTCATAAAATGTTTCTATAAGACAAAATGCAAAATATGAGACATGGCTATGTCTCTCATATTGATTTTTTTATACTATTCTGCAGACACGCATGACTGCATATGTCCAGGGCTGTATCTGTGTTTGTATTTTTCTTCCTTTTATGCTTGGAGCACAAGAAATTATTGTATGTGTCTACCAGGATCATGAAACATGGCATGGATTACCCTACCTCAAAAGGCAAGTCAAGGAATAGTTGAAAAACATTATGTTTTTCTGCTTTCGTCTATTGTTTTTATTTTAATTTATTATGAACATTTTTTCCTGTGAATACACAGTGGCCTAGAGCAAAAAAAATGACTCTGGAAAACAGAATTAAAGATTTTTGGTAAGCATTACTTCAACTATTTCAGATATGTAAAGATCTTATTTGTTGCTTGTTTTGGGAACGTACGGTTAATTAGTTTTCCAATATTTTAAAATTTAATGCTAGCTGTATTATTGTGTTTGTGTGATCTTAGGGGAAAAAAACCACCATTATTTGCAGATGCAGAGAGGCCTGAAGTTTATTCAACTGAAGACAATACTTTGCTTTTAGGCTTTTGATGAGATTGTATATTTATTATTATTATAGGAGTTTAATGAGATAAAGTAAGGATATGAAAACGAATTCTGTATCAACTACAACATTTTAAAGACAAAAGATTTGCCAGATATTCAAGTTTTGGGATATTTTGTGATCGAGGAAATGAACAGTTCACATGATACTGTTTCCTCATTATCATTACACTTATTTTATTGAGCTGTAATTTCCCCTAAAAGATAAACAATTCTATTAGATTTTGGAAAAAAAGTGATCATTGCTAAAGAATAGTTTCTCATCCATGTAATTCCCATATAGAATATTGCCATTGTGTACAGTAGAAATCTATAGTTAATTGGATACTTTAAAAAAGAACTAATAAAAACATATTTAATTGGAGCTTTATGGTTATGCTTGCATCTCCTATCACACCCAGCCACACCAAATGTGCCCCTTAGAACTACAGTGGTTGCCTCTGATATCTGGAGCAGGGTTTTGTGATCTTTATCTTCATCAGGCATTTCAGGCAAGTTTATTTTCTGTAGTGGCTACCATTAAACCATCAGAGCGTCCAAAAGAGAAATATGTGGCTAGGGTTATTTATTTTCTTTTATTTATTTCCAGACTGTGAGACTCCCTTTTCACTCTTCTTTTTAATATTCTTTCTTATGTTTTGAACCACAGGTGTCATAGCATCCCTGTCTTTCTGGGCATTCTTCATGTCACCCTTCTTCAACCTGGTGCCCACAAAATGCATTAGGACCAGAAATTTGTTCATTTATGGCATTTTATAGCCCATGCAGCTAGGAGTATTTTGGGTGGCTTGAATTCTTGAATTCACTTGAATTCTGAGTTGCAGCAAATATAGCTGGAGAATATCCTGGTAAGGTGGACTTTGAAAAAGCCGGATAGGAAGATTATCGATACTTCTGAACTTTGCTATTGGAGGAGACTCCTGAGAATGTTCTGGATAGTCAAGAAAACAAATCATTGAACAAATCACCCCAGAGTTTTTACCAGAGGCATAAATTACTCTACTTTGGACACATTATGCAAAGACTCTCTGGAAAAGGCTCTACTGCTGGAAAGGTTGAGAGAAAGAGAAGAAAAGGATGACCAGAAGAAATATACACGGACTCAGTTATAGTGCACCATTGGAACATCTGAAAGATCAGGTTAAGGACAGATGGTTATGGAGAAAATCTATCTGTGTGGGTGCTAAAAGATGACAATGAATTGGTGGCACATGATCGATCGATCGATCGATCAATCAATCAATCAATCAAAAGTCTGGGTAAAGATATTTGAATTGTATTTCTATTCAAATTCTATTCTTTGCTCTTACCAGAAAAAAGCTACAGTTCCTATAGCTCAGTTTCACATAGGAGCCTGTTGTTGCATTTTACCAGGAGTAGCCCTAGTATTTTCTTATACAATTCATATTAACTGTTTGCCCTGTTTATATATTTTGCCTTCAATTTATCTTTTGAAGAACATGCCTGGCAAATAACTTTCCTTGGCAGATTACAGAAAAGCTTAGAATTATAGAAACTAACAGGCAAATAGATGGAAAACAACTAAGAAATCGAAGTTAGAAAAAAAACGCAAAAGAAGATAAGACACTTCCATTACAGTCATGTTGCTTTGATGCCAACAAAGCAACATGACTGTATCCATGTAGACTCCAGGAGTCAAGCTTGGTACACCAGAGAATTTACAGTAATTTAAATTATACATCCAAATTAAATTAGTAGCTCCCTCGTTGCTAAATTACTTAATCAGAAACACAACAAAATTCATCTTCCCTTGAAACATCTATTTCATTTTCTTAGGCTTATTGTTAAAAGGAGCAATACAGAAAAATCTCATTTTAACAGAATAATCGGGAAGAGGGCATTATTCAGGAATGTCTACTGAATTGGAGAATTGAGTGTCTTGGGATTTCTTTAAGCATCTCCTCTCCCTCTTTTATTTATAATACATTCATGATAATTAATTGCCTTTTAATGACAGTGGAAAATCTTTTGTTAACTCTGCTGATTGGAGATGTTTCCAATGCATAGTAAGAAGGTGCTGACTTTCATATATGAAAAGCTGGAGGATAAATAATAGTCAAGCCAATTTTCTCAATCTGGTTTAAAACTGGAGGGAATATGTATCTTTGTGTAGCCTAATCTGCTGGAAATAAATTGAATATTAGCTAAATGGATCTAATTTGAGTCTTGAACAGTACAGTGGGATCCTAGTTTCAGATTTTGTCTTTTAATTGTATACACTACAACCCATGTCTCTTTGGGTCATCATTTCAGAAATATTTATTTATCTAAACAGAGAAATAGAATGACCACAGGGAGGCAAAAAAACATTGGGAGCAATAGTGACATCCGACTTCCTGCCGGCTTCCCCATTGAATTTGCTTATGGAAAGCTGACAGGGAGCATCAGAAATGAGTTGCTGGATAGTGAGACAGGCAGCATGTAAGTTTAATGAAGAAATAAAAGAATAAATAAATAATTCCCTTCCCTTCCCGGCAGGTAAGTTGGGTGTGTAGTGTGTGAATGACTGGCACAATGGGATTGGTGAAAAGTGCAGGGGGGAATTTACCCCCTGCCAACTTCCCCACTGACTTTCCCCCTGCAAGCTTCCCAGGCAGGAAGCTGCAAGTGCAAAGCCAACAGGCAGACAAATGGCCGCTGCCGATTGTGGGAGGGAACGAGGGATTGTACAAATGGCCGGCACAGTGCAAACTTTGGTGAAGGATGTATTTACAACCTTCCCTTCTGGGTTCTCCATTGACTTTCCCCCTGAAAGCTTCCCACAAGCAAAGCGTTGAGATCATGTGTCTGTTGCTACCCCACAGCAATTGGTTCTAAACAGCAGCAGCACGGCAGCGATTAAGGGACCAAAAAACCCCACAAATTTCATTCCCTTGAGAGTAATGGGTCTTTGTATTCTGTATGCAAGCCCATTTAAGGAACTCTTTGTGGACAAAAGTTTGCTCTATCATGCAGCATTTCATCTCATTGAAAGTTACGAAGTATCAAACAGACATTTAGTAGTATATAGATTTTATTGCCCAAGAAATGAAAACTTGTTGTTTTTCTGTATTATTTTCCCTCCAGGAGAGGGCAGTATAGGAAAACAATTCTGAGAAATTTCTAGTTAGAAGGAGGTCAAATTTACCTATATTTATATCTCGATTAAGTTTGAGCTGTGTTTATCACAAAATGAAATTAAACCATTGGTGAAGCAAATCAAGCTATTTGTTGCTAGTGCATCTGCCTTGAGACAAAGTTTTTTTTTTTGTTTTCTTTGCTGGTAATTCAGAGAACTCCTCTGTTGTAAGAAATAAAAGATCGAGAGAGTTTGATCTTCCCTGGGTTTACCCAATTAAAAAGTTTCCTCAGTTTTCCTCAGACAATCTTCTCCTTGTACGGGGCTCTCACAGCTGACATCTGGTTTGGGTTCAGCAATTTGTCTTTCTTCTTTGGATGATTTCTACAATTTGTCTTTCTTTTAAACAGCAAAATGTCTGGCTCTTTCCTTTTAATGAGCCTTGGCTTTCACTCCTGCTGATTTTTTAAAAAGACTTTTTGGGAACCAAAATATGAATACAGCATCTTCACATACAGTATATTAATCCTTCAAGCAACATGGCAGTCTGCCAACCTTTTTGGATAATTCCTCCCTTATTCCTTCTAGAAGATGTCTGACTGCATATTTGTGCAACTTTTATGAAAGGCAAGGATTTCCCCCCCCCCTCTCTCTCTCCTCTGAGGGGCTACACCAATGATATTTCTCCTCATATTCCATTTCCACTTCCAACCTTCTTCTCCCAAATGAAAAAAAGCATTCTAAGAAAAGATGGAAAAACAACAACACTATACTTATTACCAAATGTATGTTCATGATAATACCAGGGTAATTATCTTTACAAATCTCATTTGTTGAAATGCTACCATCAGTAACATCTTCTTTTGAATTAACTGTTAAAAGGATAGATAAAACCTCACACAATAAAGGGATCCTTTTTTCTGAATAATATGTCTGTAGAAACTGGATAAGCTGCAGTGGCTGTAATCCAGGAAGAGAAGCACACATGTGTTTGCCTGCATTCAGATATAATTAACCCTTGCACAAACAATGTACATGATTAGTTGGATGAAACTGGCTTTCAAATGAATTGAAGCAAAAGTGTATCCAACCCCCAGCCTGTTTTTAACCAAAGCCAGATGTTACAGCTGGAGAATTTGGTGTTTGTAAATTTAAACCTATCTGATCTGATCTACACTTCATAACATATGTGAAGATTTGAATGTTATCATTTAAATTTTGTATATACGCCTATTCATCATACTGGGTTTTTTTTTGGGGGGGGGGAAAGAGTATGGCATAATGTATTATATTATATTGAATTATATCAAGAAATGTATTTCTATTATATTCAGAAATTTAATTCTTTTCTTCTGGTCACTCATTCCAAAGTTACATTCATTCTTGAATTTATCTCTTCTTGTTTTATTATAAGCATTTTACCCATTTCAGTTCTTAATCTTACATTTTTATTTCTCCTGACATAGTACAGAATCCGCTCTATCACAAAACAAGGGTGACAGAAACATGATATTAAAAAAAAAGCTTTTCCCTTCTTTCACCACACATTCATTACTCATAATAATTGCATGCTATTATGTTTGTACCGTGTTCTATCAAATATTAACCCAGCAGAGGTTAACATTTCCCTGTTCATATTTGCCTTTTTAAAGTAAGCATTCTGCTAAACAATGCACATTTATTCAGATTTTTCACCATTTATGAATAACTTGTAATTTTTCACTCCATTTCCCCTGTCAAACATAACTTTGGTCCTTGTGAAACTCTTGTTTTCTTTACTATTGTACATTCTTTGTGATGATCATGTTTCTTTCCTACACATTATACAGTAGCTTCCTCTCTTCTTTTTATTGGTAATGGTTTTTCTGTTATAGGCATTATTAATCTTTTTTACATTTCATAATTCACAAATCACCAAACATCATTTTTTATCATTATCCTTATTTTTTTTCATACATGAATCATACTTTCTCTTCCTGCAGGTGTTCAGCTATCTTAGTTTATTATAGTTAAATTCACTTCTTCCATTTCCTTCTGTGACTCTTTCCCCCCAAGATCTGCTCTTCATATTGCCAAGAATGGTGTGTCTCGCATTAACAGTCTCTAACTTTACTTATATCCTTTATTAATTCACTCAGCCTTTTAGCAGACAGAATCATATCAATCATAATTTTAGATTAATATTAATTCCTGTACTTTATGTATGTTTGAATAGGCCTCTGCTAAAACTACGTATTGAAATGATGAGATCTTTTTCTAATCTGAAACTCACCAACCAGCATTCATGCACTGTATTCTGGTTCTCCCAGTGGTTCTGAATGCTCTCATTTCACTCTCCCACTAATGTCACCTAGCCAAATAATTTCCCCCTTAATTGCTTTCATTCAAAATGCTGCATAATTTCCCCTCAAACGCGTCCCTGGTTCTTCCATTATTAGCATTCATTGAAACATAACATGCAACCACAACCTACTTTAAATCCTACCTCATATGCATCCCCAACCATCTACAGAATAACAGAGTTGGAAGGGACCAAACCCTTCTTGGCAGGAAACCCATTTCAGACAAATGGTTGTCCAATCTCTTCTTAAAAACCTCCAGTGTTGGAGCATTCACAACTTCTGGAGGCAAGTCATTCTAGATAACACTCAATACACTGAGTCATACTTTTATAACTCACTCACTCACTCACTCACTCACTCACTCACTCACCCATTCACTCCATCCATCCATCCATCCATCCATCCATCCATCCATCCATCCATCCATCCATCCATGCATCTATCTATCTATCTATCTATCTATCTATCTATCTATCTATCTATCTATCTCTATCTATCTATCTATCTATCTATCTATCTATCTATCTATCTATCGCTAGCTTTTATCTATCACCACATAATGATTTTTAAAATCCCCTTTCTCTTTGATTAGCAGATACAGTATATGCAGCATTTATTTATTTATTTTAAATTGTGCATTTTTATTTATTTAAAGTCCAAAACCAAATCACAGAATTTAAAAAGTATAGCGCACCCTTAGTACATAAATAAGTAACATTTGTTAATTCATGCAAATATATGCAGGTGCAACAGTCACAAGAAGCAGCTTTAAAAGTCATGCCATATATAGGTTCAGTTTAACTGTATATAAATCTATTTATCTGCACGGACACGCAAAAATATACAGGCCCAGTCGGATCTCCCCAGAAAGAGGAAAGCGACTGAGCACAGCTACCATGGTTCAGCTATGGAATTGTGGGAGGTGCAGCAATGTCCAGTCAGTGATGAAGATGCAAGGCTGGTTTCATGCACTAGTGGGCTCAGATTTCCGGAGTGAACCAGGAAATAAGAGTCAGGTGAGCTTTGCAAGTGTGTTTGCATAGAGAACCGCTAGCATGGAGAGCAAAGGAGAAGAGAGTGGGATGTGTTAACTTGCATGCCACGTTCTCCTGAAGCCAAGAGGAAAGGCGATGATTAAGTAGCCCAAAGACAGGAAGAACAAAGAGAGGTATTGTCTATAATGAAGATTGAGCTGAATGCTCTAGTTCGGTGTTTTTGAAGCTTTAAAAATGTATGAACTTTAACTCTCAGAATCCCCCATCATAGGCTGGGGAGCTCCCCTAGGTGCCCTAGCATGCTGCATCCCCCATTGCAAGAAACAAAATTATTGACCTTGACAGCCCTGCAGTGGTGGCTTCCGGATCCCGTTGCAACAGGTACGGTGCAACGGGGCTGGGCGTCCACCACATGCACCTACGCAGCATGCGCGCAGCACATGCACAATGTGTGCATGCGTACTTACCACCTGTGACGCTCCAGCTGCTTGGTGGAGCGTCACACAGGCGCTGTACGCATCGTGCACTTGTGCGGAATCCTTGATCGGCTCAAATACAGGTAAGGATGGTGGGCGGGTGGGTGGGCCCTCCGCAGCATCATACTGGAACTGTACCTGGTGCTCCCAGCAGGCACTGGTACGCCCATACTGGGGTATACCGGCCGCATCACACCATTGCATCCCTGGAAGGACTTAGCCACCGTGTGCCTTACCTGCTTCTGTGTGGTGCAGTGCAGTGGTGGGTTCCTGGTAGTACGCCCCAATATGGACATACCGGTGGCCGCCAGGAGCAACGGCCACAGTACCGGAATGGTATTTTATTGGGCCCACCTGCCCGCCTGCATTCCTTATCTCTTTTTAAGCCAACCAGGCCAGCTGGGGCATCGCAGGGCGGTGGCATGCACAGGCATGCGCAGTGCACGTGCACGAGGTGGATGCCCAGCCCTGTCACAGTGTACTGCTTGCAACGGGATCTGGAACCCACCATTGGTGCAGTGTCTTTCTGCTAGGCCCAGGATGGTCTGGTGCATTGCCTACCATCCATCTGCTAATGTAGCATCGATATTGATGGAAGATGGTTCTGGCATGCCCACCATTGAATCCAGGGAAGTAAAGAGCATCTTAACTCCTTCCAAATCTCACTTCATCAACCTATCCTTCACCTCACTTTTGCCACTTGGGACATAGCACTTGCTTTTCTGGGACTGAAAGTATGGAGGAAACAGCGGCTGAGAAATTGTCTGTTGGGGAATGTGGTAACCAGAGGTGGGTTGCTCCCGTCTCGGCCCCTATCAGCCAAACTGGTAATAGCGGCAGTGGGAGGGTTCACTCACCAGCCGGATGCGCCCCAATGGGAGTGCGCCCGAACCAGTAGTAAAAAAATTGGCAACCCAGCACTGGTGGTAACCTGTTGGTTGGACTGAAAGTCTTGCAAGTTGCTACCAAAATATCTCACACTGGACATTTTTTCCCCCAAGGACCTGGATATCTAGTATGTAACTTTGTTACAAGGATCAGGAAAGTTGCTAAAGAACACCAACTATAGCAGCGATGGCAAACCTTTTTTGGCTCGCGTTCCATAAGTGGGGGAAGCACAGGGGGGTCGTGTGCAAGTGTGCTGCACCTGTAATGCAATGAGTGACCCCCCATTTTTGCATGTTTTTTTCACCCTCCCCAGGCTCCAGAGGCTTTATAGGAGCCTGGGTAGGGCGAAAACAGCCTCCCCCGCCCCCATGGAAGCCCTCCGGAGGCTTCAGGAACCTTCAGGAGGCTTCCCTGAAGCCTCCAGAGCAGTCAAAATGACCCTCCGAGCAAACAGGAAGTCCATTCCCGAACTTCCGGTTTGCCTGTAGGACCGTTTTTTTTTTGCGCTCCGGAGGCTTCAGGTAAGCTTATGAAGCCTCCGGAAGGCCTCCGGGGGGGGGGGGATGCTCCTTTCGCCCTCCTCAGGCTCCTATAAAGCCTCTGGAGCCTGGGGAGGGTGAAAAATGGCTTTAAAAAGGGTGAAATCAGCATGCGCGTGCTGGCCAGCTAACAGGGCAGCACCTTGCGTGCCCTGACAAATGGCTCCGCGTGTCACCTGTAGCACGCATGCCATAGGTTCGCCATCACTGAACTATAGACTTGAAATGTAAGCCGTCCATAACAAATGAATGAGCTAATTCTAGTGCTTCTTTCTCAAGGACTAATGTCAAAAACTGCAGAAATTTTATTTTAAAAATTGCACAGCTTACTTTTGTTTCATTCAGTTGCAAAGCTGAGTGGTTTTTTTTATTTGATTAAAAATGTAACTTTCCATGTAATATAGATCAGTAGCAGGTTCTTCTAGTATATGCTGAGGTGCAAGCTTAACAATTCAAGCTAAATTATTTGTGGCGTTGTGTGATCTGAAATACAAAACTGAGATATTTTGAAGTGTTTTTCTGCTATTTCAGACTTTTAAAAAGATAATGTGTGCGTGCATTTGTATAGCGCTTGGGGAGAGAAGGAGAGACAACTGAGTGTTTTTCAGGTCAAAGGAAAATGCTAGATTCAGATCTATGATAGGGAATACATGTGTGAGAAATCAGTATGAGTAGTTTATATATAGCTAGTATTGTGAAAGTTGGCAAAGTTTTGGATGTTGATGATTAGTTGAAACCTTGTAGTTCTGGAAAAAGGTTAGAAGCCCTAGCATTTTAGACTATGTTTTACATTTTTAGTCATTTGAATTAAGCAGATGGTTCCATAAGCACAGAATACATCATATGGTAGAAGGACAAATTACATAGGCTAGAACTATCTGTGTTCTTGCTTTAGTTTAAACTAACTACTAATTAGAGATATCTCGTGATTTTCTTGACTTAGAATAAGAGTAAGGTCCTTTTAATAGCAAGGGTAGTTCAAGGCCTACATAGATTCAAAGTAAGATGTGATAATAAATATACATGTGATTATTTCCAGGTGTTTCTGCTTTGGGGGGAAGATATTTTAGTGGGTTTAGGTTTTGTCATTTAAGTGTATATTACATTTGTTATGTAGTTCTCAACTGATGTAATCAGCTGAAGTAATCAATGACTTGTGGGCCAGTCTACTTTTACTGTAAAGTTAGTAACACAGTCTTGTAAATCTTCATATGCTACGCCTCTGACTTGACCTTCATATAAACCAGGCAGGGGCTTATCTGAGAGGTTTAGTCATGTTACATTCTTGCTGCAATAGAGACTACTTTTATCATTGTTTTGGTAGATGCTTTTTCTCCTGTAGCTCAAGGACATTCTCTCTGCCCTCTACACCTTAAAATGGTGAGAAATAAGCTTAACGTGGAATTTGGTAATGACATGAGCTACAGAAATGGTTGTCAGAATCCACAAATACTCCTGAGGACACTAATGGTCCACCCACCCAACCCTGCTTATAAAGTTAGTGCACCATAATACCTGTCTCATATGTAATACATGTGTTGTTATTTATCCTGGATATTAGTATGAGCCAGGGAAAAATTCAAGTACTTTTTCTCTTTCAATTATCCCTTTGCTTCCAATGACCTTACATCAATTTTACGTGGCTTTGCTTTTATATTTATAATAAACATAAATATGATAGTCTCAAATGACATTTTATTGGTCAACACCAACACTATGAACTGATATCAGAAATAAAATCTGAACCTGGAAAAATAGAACAGAACAGAATAACAAAGTTGGAAGGGACTTTGGAGGTCTTCTAGTCCAACCCTCTGCTCAAGCAGGAAACCCTAGATCATTCCAGACAAGTGGCTGTGTTCAGGCTTTTCTTAAAAGCTTCCGGTGATGGAGCCCCCATATCTTCTGAAGGCAAATCGTTCCCTTGGTTAATTGTTGTCACTGTTAGGAAATGTCTCCTTAGTTCTAGTTGCTTCTTTCCTTGATTAGTTTCCATCCATTGTTTTTTGTCTTGGTGCTTTGGAAAATGGGTTGACCCCCCTTCTTTGTGGCAGCCTCTCAAATATTGGAACACTACTATCAATAATAAAGAACCGGTGTGTTCATATTATCTGATTCCAGTCAGTATTTTTGCAGCAATGTCTGAAATAACTGAATGTTTTGAACTGTCTTCAACACATATCACATTGCATAGATTGTTATTGTGTTTTATATCTATCCAAATAAGAATATAGCTAGCATACCAGCATAAGACTGTGAAGAATGCTGCTCACAGAGACCATATGCGATTGTAATGTCAGCATGGATTCAGGAGCACCCACTGTTATATACTTGAAAATTCAGACTACCTGTTCATTTAGGGCAGGGGTAGTCAAACTTTTTATACCTAACGCCCACTTTTGTATCTCTGTTAGTAGTAAAATTTTCTAACCGCCCACCGGTCCCACAGTAAAGGTGATTTATAAAGTAGGGAAGTAACTTTACTTTATAAAATTTATAAAGCAGAGTTACAGCAAACCCCTACCGCCCACCATGAAAGCTGGAACACCCACTAGTGGGCGGTAGGGACCAGGTTGACTACCACTGATTTAGGGAAACTATAACCCCATCCACTATAGCTTAAATCCCATTCTTCGGGGCATATAAACCATACATGAAAGGCACATCTGCCTTGTGTGGATTAAGTTTGATAGCCAATCATTTATCATGGCCAGACACTGATTTAGCAATTAGAGTTCCACATCTGGATCTGATAAAGAGAGAAAGAGAGAGGGGGGGTGGAGGGAGAGATGTCATCAGCATACACAACATTTCTGAATGATCTCACTAAGTAATTTTTAGAGCATGGGGAATAAAATAGAACCTTACAGATCTGTAAGTGTCATGGAGTTATGTGGAAATCCTACAGCACCATGTTCTTAAAATGACCATCAAAATCACAGGTGTCAAACTCGTGTTGTCACGTTGCCATCACATGATGTTTTACGATGTTTTTCCTCTTCATGGAACTGAGGTGGGCATGTCCTGTGCATGATGCATCCGGCCCATGGGCCACCAGTTTAATACCCCTGATCTAAATGATAAATAGAATCACTTTAAAGGTATTTTAGCAATAGCTACCTGGAAGAACTTTTCAAGAGAAATGTCTTGGTCAAAAGCTGCTGAGATAGTTACAAGGATCAACAAGGTTGTACTTTCCTGTCAAGCAGCTAGTTTTATGAATGTTTTTGACATATTAATTAGTAATCTCAATTTATTTATTTATATCCCATCTTTATTATTTTTACAAATAATTCAAAGTGGCAAACATATCAGGTGTACCTTCTTTCTCCGATTTTCCATCTACGTTAAGATAAAGATTAAAATGATTAATGCTGCAGTTATGAGAAGAAAAATCTCAATAATATGAGCATTTATGAAGGAGCACTTTAGTAGTTTGCGCCTAATACTTGGAACCAGACACAAACAGATTATTTGATCTTTTTTGACCTGTAGAATGTTAAACGTGTGGAATGTTTATAAAGAGTCAACAGAGTCTGTCACAAAGGGAAAATACTGAATTTATGGAACAAAGGAGACAAAGAGTGCGCTAGTGGGCACTTGAGCATGATTTTATGGGTGCAGTGCAAGTTTTATGTTGAAGAAATTATGTAAAGTAACCTTTCTCAGACTTGGCAACTTTAAGATGTGGAAAATTCTTCACAATCCCAGAACTGAAGCTCGTACATCTTAAAGTTGCTAGGTTTGAGATTCCTGAAGCCAAGTTTATTTATGGATTAGATTTTTACCCTGCTTTTCATACTCAAGCTGGTAAACATACATAATTTTAAATGTGAAAACTACAAACAAACAAACAAACAACACTACTTCCTCCTCGTATTTTCCACATAACAACTATTTATGTTGTTTGTATTTTTTGCCATGGATTGCACCAGTGAGGTTAAAACCAATTTCGTTGTACATATGATGTACAATGGCAATAAAGGCTAAGCTATGCTATGCTATGCTATGCTATGCTATGCTATGCTATGCTATGCTATGCTATGTTATGCTATGCTATACCTCTTTGAGATGAGGTGGCCTGAGAAAGAGTGACGGTACCAAAGCCACACAGCTGGTTTAGCTTATTTTAAAAAAAAATGAATGAAAGTAAGCTTAATATGTTACTGTGAAGTAAATTGGGAATTTTTTTTAGATACAATAGAATGCATTAGGGTACAGGTACATCTGAGGTAACTTTATTAAGTAGAAAGAATAAAGAACCGCATGGTAACTTAAGGAGTAAAAGAATATTGTCACATGAAGTTTCATGGATCAGTCTCTGCTTCAGCAGATAGGCACAGGCCTTTGGTAATTAGATGTGATACAGATGGTCTTCTTTTGATGAGCTAGTTAATACATGTAGCATCATGCAATAACTTTGTCTCTGGTTAATTAATGAGAACTTGATAGGATCCGCATGTTAAAATACTGGCAATCATAATTGGATTGTGTGTATTTAATGATTTCCCCCATTCTCACTTCAGCATATTTTGAAATTTTTTAAAATTTTACTCTAATTCTACAATGGCTCTGACATGCAGTCTATATTGCTTTGAGTGTTACTTTAATGCAGAATTATACCACAATTTCTATCCATGCTACATCTACTGGTGCACATATTTTTTCTATTTGTAGTTCACCAGATTCTTGACATTAGAATATTAATGAAATTATAAATAATGAAATGAAATTAAGCTCTTTTATTTTCAAATCTGTTTATCAATTGCCACACATATCTATATCTTGTTATAAAGGACCAAAAGAAAGCTGCAGTGGGAATTCTATAATCACTCATCTAGATCGAATAAGAGTAAATCATTGTAGGATAAGCAAATTCCATAGAATTTAATGGAATTTGTCTTTTAGAAAGCATGCAGATTTTGTTAAGTGTTCTACTTTAGTGTATAGTACAGAAGGCATGTTTTTGTTTTTGTAACATAATATTAAAGTTATAGTTGACTTTATTGCTAAACTTCACCTGGAATGGTAGAGTTGCTTCATAACTAAAAGTTAATATTGAACATCAAACTGTCATTACTGGATGTAAGGCCCACTGACCTAAGTAGGATGATTCAGGAAAATACAGTATGTCTTGGAAACAAAAGGAAGCTAAGGATGACCATTTGTGACATTTATTAAAGTCTTGGTTATATTATCATCCATCTTATTATCTATTAAAAGTTCATTTTCATTCTATTTCCTAGTTATTTTCCACTAAGTAATTTGCCTCAGATTTAAAACTTACATCACAGTTGATGTCATTTATAGCATGTTAACAAGATATCAAATATACTTTAGTAGATCTTGCTTTTCTTTCCATTCGCCTCATATATTTCCTTTTATCTCTAATTTCAGTATGAATAAGCTGACTCTGATAGAGGGCAGGTAGGCTGAACAACGCTGGCTTCATGTTTGCAGCAATATATGTTTGCAGCAATACATAAGAACATATTAACTTAGAGAATTTAACACTGTATAATAAAATGGAAACATATTTAAACTCATTCTCACATTTGAAGCCCCAAATATAACCATCGAAGACTGCTTTAATTCTAAAATTATGAGAGGTGAATGATTGGCTTAAAGCTGTTCTTGACACAGAATATTATTCTATTACTGAAAATTCTCTAGAGTAATCTGCAGTCATTTTCTGTCAAGTTCTTCTTGGTAAGATCTTTTGAAGACTTGGTGTCATTTTTGCTATCATTTTACTAAAAAAGGAAAGACTTGAAAGAACAATGCCCCTTTTTGATGAATGAAAAGTCAAATTCAAAAAACTACTTGGAGATTAAGGAACACAGTTCCTCCATAGTGTTACAACAAACTTAATGTTATTTATCATTTGTATTTTCAAAATAATTTTCAATTTGTTTCCAAAATAACAACAGAAAAAGAAGAAAAGAAACAAGAAATTAAAAATAATAAAAAATAGGACTACTCCTATACAAAAAAAAAAGTCACAAAGCGCATCAAACTTCTGTGAATGTACTGCATTCTGAAATGGACTGAGCATAAGTGGTATGATATGACAGAACCCTTCCTGACTGACATTGCTGCTAAAACTTATTACTATACGTAATGGAGTTCAATCTCAAAAATTTTGAGAACACAACATTCTCTAGAGCAGGGGTGTCCAAACTTGGGAACTTTAAGACTTGTGGACTTCAACTCCCAGAATTCCCCAGCTGGGGAATTCTGGGAGTTGAAGTCCACAAGTCTTAAAGTTCCCAAGTTTGGACACCCCTGCTCTAGAGTATAAGCCAATGACCTTCGTCAAGGACAAAGGAAGCTATTATCTTAAAACTGTCATTCATGGAATGTCCTGTGAATGTTCTCAATATTGCTTTTATTTGTTACTTTCTATCAAAAAAAATAAACAACAATAATAAAAGAAATGAAAAAAAAGACAGGAAGGCTGCATAATCTTACTATTTGTGATTCTAGAGATTATAATACAATTTATCTGGAATCAGAAATAATTTCTCCTTTTAAAACAAACAAGCTCACAAAATTTTCATACTTTAAATAAAGGACAATCAAAGCCAATTTAAATGCTTTGAGAATAGGATAAAATAGTTAATTAGGACAGATAAATAGCTATAGGGAAAAAAAGCTTAAACACCATGTTAACTGTTAGCAAATCCAATACACAATATTTTTCCAGTCCAGATGTCAGCAAATCCAAAAAGAACCACTTAAAGTAACAAACCACTTAAAGTAACAAAATGTCCCATTTTAAGCCTGATCAAATTAACTGACTTTATGTTCCTTCTCTTTATTTAAAACAATCATGCTCTTTAATCCATTCAAATGGTTGTTGATCTTTGTTTTGAATTTCTTCAATTCTTTAACAGTCTCTTTTGTATGTCCAGCAGAAAGAAATTATTTCAATTGCTTTCTAAGATTGTCAGTTTTTATTTCCTTCTTAATTTTTAAAGTCTCATCTATTTTTTAAAATGTTTAATGCCAAATTCTTGTTCTTGTATAGACTTAGTTGGATATCTTTTTCTGTAACACTTTCTGAGGACAGACTGTCACAAGACATCTGACATTGCTGATTCAAAGTCTCAGTGCAGGTTCTCAAACGTGTCTCTGAATGTCATTATAATTTTTTTGTCTTGTTATGCCTCCAATATCAGAAAGTGTGAAAGGACTTGATCTATTTGTTGGATCCCTGTTCTTAACTGCATACATGGATTCCACTTTTCATGTTCATCTTCAGATTACCATTCTTTCCAAGAAGTCATGGGCAAGAAAAGAATTGTTGCAGAAGAGAAAATGTGGAATGCCACCATGATCATTCCATATCTACCTAGGAATAACTATAATAATAATGTATATGCTGCCCACTTCCAAAAGGCTTTGGGTAGTTTACAGTAAACATTATTTCTCTCTCTCTCCTAGTAGTCCAACACCTTAAAAGCTCCTAAACTAAAGATTTATCCTACCTTGAAAAAGGAGGTTTGCCCCATTTCTCTGCAGTCTCTCCCTAAATGTAAACTGCTTTGTTTTTAGGAATAAACATTTCTTCTTTCCTCACAGCTATCTTCTTCCATTTTTTAAAATAAACCTTTTGCTTTATCATAAAGAACAAAATATAAAACAATAAAACAAAATGAAACAAAACAAAAACATGCATTCAACCCTAATAACAACAAAAAGTGTACCAAAAAGAAGGGAAAAGTGTTCAATTAAATTTAACATTTAACATGTAGAATCTACCCTGGTTGGGTGCTGAAAAGAAAAGAAAAAGCAATAAATTCTGCTCCCTTTTTACAAATACACTCTGTGCACAATTATTAGGCAAGTTGTATTTTGGAGGATTAATTTCATCATTGAACAACTACTGTGCTCTTAATCAATCCAAAATGTTAATAAACCTCAAACATGAACATTTAAGAAAGTAAAAGTGAGCTTTGGCTTTCTTAGGAGAATATCTAAATGTGCACATTTATTTGGCAACTATTAGTGTGCAGCAGTGACGTGCGGTGAGCTTTAAGGCTGGTGAGGCTGGTGACATCATCAGCGTGAGCCACGGTCCCCTTCATGTTGACTCAGGAGTCAGGAGGGAGGGGAATTCCCCTCCTTCCTGACTCCTGAGTCAACATGAAGGGGACCGCGGCTCACGCTGCGTGATCCCTCCTCCGCAATCCCTCCAGCCTCCCTCCTGTGCACGTCCCATTCCCCGCCTTCCTAAGTCAACATGAAGGGGACCACGGAGCGTGCTCCGCGGGACCGCGGCTCACGCTCCGCGGTCCCCTTCATGTTGACTTAGGAAGGCAGGGAATGGACGTGTGCAGGAGGGAGGCTGAGGCTAGAGGAGCCTCCTGCACACGTGGTCCCATTCCCCTCCTTCCTGACTCCTGAGTCAACATGAAGGGGACCACAGAGCGCTCCCATTCCCGACCACGTGTGCAGAAGGCTCCTCAGCACCTTTTCCCTTTTCCCTTTTTTTTAATTTTCATGATGAGAGCGGTGCGGCTCTGCCTCCCCTGCCTCCCCTGACCGCACGTCGCTGGTGTGCAGAATTATTATGAAACTAAATGAAAAATCAAAAATTTTCCATCTCACTTGTTTAGTTGCATCTGTTAAAATGAGAATAATAAACAAACAACTCAAAATGTACAAATAAACATTTCTGACATTTCACACACACACAAAAATCAGTGACCAATATAGCCACCCTTTTCAGTTCTCTGTAGGCCTTATCACATAGCACAATTTTTGATGAGGCTAGATTTATTTATTTATTTATTTATTTATTTATTTATTTATTTATTTATTTATTTATTTAATATTGCCGCCTATTCGCCAATGGCGACTCAAGGCAGCTTAAAGAGTATAAAACCACATTTAAAACTAATAAAACTAATAAACTAATAAATAAATTAATGTAGTATAATATAACAAAATCACACACACACACGCCCTGGTGACAGCAGATCACAAAATTCACTTAATGGGCTCCATTCTGCGCTGGGTTCCCCAGGATGATGGCAGAACCAGGTCTTCAGCACCTTTCTGAAGAGTACTAGATGGGGGCTGTTCTAATCTCTGGGGGAATGATGTACCAGAGAGAAGGAGCCACCACAGAGAAGGCCCTTTACCAGGTGTATCTCCCTCGGGGATGGGACCCACAGTATTCCCTGCCTTCCCGCTCTGATGGTTCCGGTAGATGTGACCGGCAAGAGACGGTCTCTTGGATAACCTGGTCCCAAGCCATCAAGGGCTTTAAAGGTGACCAACAGCACCTTGAATTGCACCCAGAAGCAAATCGTCAGCCAATGCAGTTCCCGCTGGAGAGGTGATACATGTGCACACTGAGGTCTGCCCAAAACCATGTGGGCTGCTGTATTTTGCACCAACTGGAGCTTCCGTATGCTCTTCAAGGGCAGCCCCATGTAGAGTGTGTTGCAATAGTCAAGATGGGAAATGGCTAGGGCATGAGTGACTGATCGCAAAACATGGGGTCACCTAACCAGTTGTTAAACCGGCAGGATCTCATCACTAATGCAGATCCAAGCAGCGTGGCCTTTTGTAACAGACACATTGTAATTTTGCAATTTTGCACATTGACACAATTATAATTTTTGCAGATTTTCTAAGTGTCATCCAAGGCTTTATAATCTGGCACACAGTGCCTATTCTTTATTTATTATGTGCCATCAGGTTGTTTTTGATTTTGAGCAACCTAAAAACAACAACACCCCAATCTACTAGCAATAGATAGATTGTTTCCAGGCTAATGTATTCCTAACCTGTTCTTTCCAATCTCCACTTTTTTTTTCATGTCTTCCAAATTTCTAACTGCTTCAAGTAATAGTAAAAGTGAAGTTCTTTAGCTGGAGAAGAGAAACATAAAAGCAAGATTGTAAACATGCGTCCTATAATTGATGCTTGATAAGCACAAAATATCAATAAACAAATAAATTTCCTGGGAACTTTTGATGCTTCAAACAATTTCAGCAGATCAAATCAAAATTAATTACTTATAGTTGATTGCCACCTTCCTAAATCTTCCTAAGATGTGATTTATTATACTTTTATTGCTCCAACGTAGAGGTGAAGGTAGATGACACAATGGTAGCATGGAGCTAAACACTGTTCAAATAGGAAAGTACTGTTTAACCATTTGCACAGGTGTTTTCAGATGTCCACAATATGTTTTTAAAAGTCAAGATGGTAACTATGAATGTACAGTTGTGGCCCTGTACCTTTTTTTTAACCTATGTTGTGCATGTAACACATGTAAAAAAGAGGCAGGGCTTTAATAGTATAGTTGAAGTAACACCTTCACTTCTTGATACTATCGTCCACCTTCCAGATGCCCCTTTCAGTATCATGGTTAGCAATGGAGATGGAATACTATTGAAGACTCTCTTTTCAATATGTCAACATTGCTGCTACATCAAAGCTACTTTATCTTATCTCATATTAACTAAGATGTCAGATACTTGCTTAATTCATAAATAGAACGAAACACAGATACCTTCTGTTTCTCTCATGCCAAAATGTAATATTGCGTTGGTTTCACATTTTGCCTGTTTGTTCCTTAGTAATATTTCAAGGCTTATTTGTAAGGAGAGACTAAATTGCCTTTCAACAGCATAGCTGTATATGCTATTTGTTGATTAATTACTTTTCTTTTGGTGCTATGTCTCTGTGAAACAGCCAGGGCTACATAAAATAAGAAGCCCCACTGATAGCTTTTTCATAATCTATTGTAGTTCTTCTACACATGTTAGATTGGGTTCTCATTATCATATTTTGTATTATTCAGGCATTCAGGAATATATCAGCAGTTATGCACAGTACGTTCCTAAGTATAAAATGAGCTGTTTGCAATAAGGAGACCAGTAATATGCCTAGGTCTCCTTGATCAGCATGTCTTTCTTGTAGATCAAAATAACTTTGTTGAGCAAAAATACCAAAGAAGAGTGTAACTCCAGTTTTGGGGTTCTAAGAATTAAGCTGTTGTGTGTAATTAAAACATTGATGTCAGTGGTGTTTTTTTGTCAGATTATGTTTGATAAAAGAAATAGAAAGATTTTATGTTATTTCATAAAAGAAATACCAACACTAACGTTTTATTTCCTCTCTGCTGCCATCTAGTGGTCATTTGGATATTTGCAGCCCAGGATTTGGTCCCTCTAAAATAAATGATATCTCATAAGATTATGCCTTAAACTGATGTACAAAAAAAGAGAAAAAGGTAATCCAAATACCAAATAAATTTAACATTTAACATATACAATCCATCCTGGCTGGATGCTGAAAAACAACAACAGTATATTCTCTTCCCATTTTACAAATAAATATGGTATATATCAAAGATGCGAACCTTTTCAGCACCAAGTGCCGAAAAGGTCATGCGGAAATGTTGCATGTGCATTCGTCAGAACTGCGCTCCAGAAAAGCCGAACTTCCGGGTTCTAGCATGCATGCGTGCCCAACAATCAGCTGGCCCGGTGCACATGCACAGACTGTTTCCAGCAGCGCCGTGCATGCAAATAGATTGCGCTCCATAAAAGCTGAATTTCTGGGTTCTGTGCACCCAACAATCAGCTCACCAGCGCACATGCACACCCCAGTTTTCGGCACTGCTGCATGCACAACAGACAGCTGATGTTGCACGTGCATGCGTGCCAGAAACCCAAAAGACAAATAGGCAAGGTCGCGCATGCCTGGCAACATGGCTTTGCATGCCACTTTGGGCATGTATACCATAGTTTTGCCATCATGGGTATATATGAAAGAAGAAAGAGCAGTCACCATTTTTCTTCTTCTTTGTTGTTAGTGCTGAATGTATGGTTTTGTTTTCTTTGTTTTTCTGTTTACCTTTTATGATAAAACAAAATATATATACTTAAGATCATGTCTTAAACTGAGTCTGCCTTTATGTATTTTTTTAGTCCTAATACCGGTAGGTATCCTGTGTAGTCTTGTTTTTCAAGGAGTATTCCTCTCAAAAACGTCTAGGAGATCAATGGGAATGCCAAATAATAAGGTTTTGTTTCCAGTTTTAATAGAAGGCTAAGATCTGAACTATTATAGCTGTAAACTAATACCTACTGAATTAAGGAAGGTACCTTGTCATTCTCCAGCTCCCAGTTTCATCACTTATTTCCGTAAAAGGCTAGCATACTACTCAACATATTGACAAAGAGCTTTGATCGAACAGTGCAGTTATAGGATATAATAATGTGGGATATATGATATTCAGGATGTATCCATATCATAATTCTATTTTTATTTAAAAACACAGTGCATTTGTTAATAACAAGAGTCCTTAAATACTTCTGATACCTAAGTCTTTTCTGGTAATAAAAAATATGTGGTAGTTGTGACCAGGTACTGTATGTATCCTTCCACCATTTCCTCAGATAGGGCTTTGCATTTTCTCTTTTATTCGCTCCTGATAGAAAAATAGCATTGACAACTAGCTGCCTGGCAGCAAATAGAACTTCAATTCACAAAGATACTAAGCTCTCTTTATAGAAACTACCCCTGTGAAATTTACCCAATGGCTTTGCTACTTCCATGCACTGAGTAAGACTGAAATAAAAGGTCAGTACTAATTGCAATATCTTACATTCCCAAGAAAGCCATAGAAGAGGAAACATCGAGACCTAGGTGTAAAAAGCAAAATTACATCTGTATGTGCATTTTACAAGTTCTTAATTTCCCAATTGCCCAAGCCACAAATGGAGACAGGAGAAAGGGGAGCAAGAGATGATTTTCCTTTCATCAGTTATGCAGTGAAGGAGAATCTAGGTCATAATTATTTCATCTGAGATTCATAGTTCATGGGTTTTGAAGCATGCTTGTGACTAAGTAAAAATATCCAAAGTTTGTGCATGTTCCTTTTACAATAAAAATGGTTTAAATAGTCAACAACAATCATAATCAAGCCATCCATCCATGAAAGCATTGATGGGCAATTCATTATTAAAGCACAAAAGAGCTCCATGCTCCCTGACACTTTTAACACTTTCCTCCATGTCAGAAAACTCTTAATTTTTCCTGGACATAATTGTATCTGCTAGTAGAAGATTCTTTAGTAAGTATTCCAGGTTAACTCTTAGCACTAAGTTTTGATCTGTACTCGGTTTTGAATTACTGCAATCATCATCAAAGAAATTACAGAATATTCTGGGGAAAATTGTTTCTAATACAGTCACACCAAGAATTGTCACTCTTGGCAGCCAAAGTGTATTTACATAAGGAATTATCTCTATGATTATGTAAAGCAGGATTGCTCTGGAAATACTATTAAGAGGCAACAAATTTGATTGGCAATCAAAATATATATGCCTAGAACTGTAAGATATGAACCATATGGAACATTCTTGACCAAATCTCCAAGCAGTATACTCCCCACCCCCACCCCCCACCTCCAATGAAAGATTAGGGAGAGAGGAACTTTCAATTTATATTATATTGCTATAGGGCTCCCACATCTGTGTTGAGAAAATACAGAGAATTCGGTATCTCTTTGTAACCATCTAAGGTTTACCTAGATTTTTACAGCTTAAATATGGCAGTGCTAAGTGCAGCACAAAAAGGTTTAATCCTCCCAAACCAATCCCTTAATGCAATCACAGATTCACAGAAAATGGGATGGGAAATAGCACCCTGGCTGTGCAGCTAAAGCAGAACGTTCCTTGGAGATTAAGGCAAAGATCTGTACTATTTGTAGTCTGTAGTTTGAGCTAAGAGAAAAAGGAAAAACTGAAAGAATAGTTATCCCAAAAGATCCTAAGAGGAACCGGGTTAGAACTGGGTTCTGCGTATGAAATCTTATCTATTCAAAGAGGAATACTCTGAAGCAGGGACATGTCAGTTTCTATTTATTGGTTACTTGCAAAAATAAGGACAATCATCTATGGAATAAATGTTGGCTGATCATTTATGTAGGGAGCAGAAAACAAACATCTGGTTCACACAAATGTGTGAATAAACAGAAAATAAAGTTTTCTTTGATTACAAGAACTTCTATTGATTCTTTGCTGTCAGAGTTGATAACTGTTAGCCTCAACATAGAACTGGATGGAAAGAAGACTCAGAAAAGACTTAGATCTTTTCTAAATGGAATGTGGATAAAGTATTCATATCACTTTTCTTCTTCATCTCTACTCCTACATTATTCCAAACAGTTCCACCCAGAGGAAATTTGAGGAGTGGGGCTACTCTATGAGGTCCGCAAAGCAATTCCTCCAGTACAAAACTTATTCTGAATTAAAAGCTCATTCTTTCCTGTTTGATTATTATTATTTTTTTTGCAATTTTTTATTTTCATTAAACAAACAACACAAAAAAAATCACCTTGCATTACATCTTGTAGAAAGTGTGTCAATTGGTTACAAATAACTTTCGTGCATCTCTTCCACAGTCATTGCTTATATTCATATCAGATATTAAAAATTATTTATGAATCTTACTGTCAACATAGCATAATTCTCATTTGACTAAAATTGTTTTAACGTCCTTTTGCCTAAAATAATCCATAGTTAAAAACACAACCACCTGATGGCATTTCATTAGTTATTACAAAAATCATCCAATAACCTTAAGCCTTTATAACATATTCTAAAGATTAGTTAACAAAGTTTCTAAGCCTTTTTTTCCAAGTCACTATTTACAATTTGTGTCCAAGTTCATTTTGTTATGATAGTACATATATATATCATTAACTATATCCCTTATCATTATCATTCCATTATTTATTGTTATAGTTAATGTTGGTTAACAGAAAATCCTTTACTGTTTATATCCAATTTCTTCTCATCAAGCCAACACATATGTGTACCTTATTGACATTATCAATTATTTATTTAACATAACAATCTAAAAGTTACTAAATTATTACTTACTAATTATAAAATTTAGTTAATTTTTTGTTATCAACTTTCATATATCCAGGAACATTATACCTTTATAACACATTCAAAATAAGGATTAATTAACAAAATTTCTAAGCCTTTTTTTTCCAAGTCACTGTTTGCAATTTATATCCAAATTCCTTATGTTAAACCAGTACATATGTAAATCATTAACTATATCTCTTATCATTTCATTATTATTGTTATCATTAATATTTGTTCACAAAATCATTTACTATTTATATCTAACTTCCTCACATCCAGCCAACACAAACATGTACCTTGTTGCCATTATCAATTATTTATTTAATATAGCAATCTAAAAATTACTAAATTACTACTTACTAATCACCAGACTTTTTTATTATCAATTTTCATATATCAACCTGTGTCTTTCCAATAGGCATATAGTCTTATTTCTTTTGCCATTTGTGGAATTAATCTTCTGTTTATTTCCTTAGTAAAGTTTTTATGGACATCTCTCCGCACCTTACTTGTTGCATTTCTCAGGTAATCTCTGTGCCCTCCATTTGTTACTTTAATTTATTTATTTTTGGTTGTAGATCGTGCGTCTGGTAAGGTTTCTCTCCTTAAAATAAACATTTTTCCCTTTTTTCTTCTTCTGTGCCTTGAAACTTGGGGTAGAGCTCCACTCCATCAAATTCCCTTTTCCATACTCCCATTTTTTTGCTTTCAACCACATTCACTCCACAAATCAAATCATCTGTTTTCTTATCTTTGTATTCATTTTTCTCTTCATTTTTTGGTGCTCCATCTCCATCTTTTTTCTAGTAAAAACTCTATCTTCTCAATTCTCCCAGTTACCTCCAGTAAATTCCATCCTAAATATTTTGCAAAATTAAAGTTTCCTTTTCTGAAAATTGATCCATATTTCCAAATTGTACATTGCTGCCACTCTAGCTTTCCAGAGTTTTTAAAAATATATTTAACTTAAACACAAGATCATTTGTAATCTTCACAAGAAAGGGGTTCTATTTTTTCCCATCTCCCAGTGCTGATAAAGCTCTCAAAGGACACCTGTATAAACACTTTGTGCCCTTGGCTCGTATCACTTTTAATTACGGAACTTTAAAGTACAGAAACAGTAAGATCAAAGGAGAAACAAGAGAAAATGAGTAGTTTCAGAAATTCTAGCCTCTAGTCTCCGAGTGGCAGTATTGCTTCCTTTCACTCTCTAATGTTGTCTTGGGCTTAAGTGAAACAAAGTTCTTAGATGGAATTTAATAGCAAATAGTAGAAACTTTTGTTAAAATAGAGAAGGAGATTTTAATCATTAAGTTAAAAAGTAAAGCAACGAAAAGTAGAAGAAGAAAAACTGGTCCATTCACTTTAAAAAGAGGAGAGAAAAAAAGTTGCAAGCACTTCAATCCGCAAAGTATAATTACCAAAAAAGAAAAAGAAAAAAGAATATACTATTGAAAACAATCCAATGCAGGTTAATTTCACCATTTACTTCTTCTGCTTAAGGATTTAATTTAGCTTAAAAAGAGAAATTTTGGGGGGCAGCCTTTTTCAAAACAGAAAGGATTCCTCATCAAATGGACCCTTTCCGCTTTCCTTCTGTTCTGGAGCCCTCCCAACTTCATCAGCCTATGCTGCCTTTTGTCGCCAGCTTGAAAACCTTCTCTTGGATCGATCAGGGACTTTGTGGGGTCCCTGAGATCAGCAAGATGGAGTCTTCCTGTTCACCGTCTCTTCGGGACGGTTTAGGTTGGATTGGACCACCCAGCAGCAAAAGTATCGGTGGCAGTCTTGGAGCATCGAGACCGCACGTCCGTTCCGTTGCGACGTTGGCACCTCCTCCATATCTGCTTGATTATTGATGGACAAATTGCTCTCACTTTGGTCTGATTACAAATAAATCTGTATCTGATTACAATAGGAGAGAAATTTAGCAAGATGCTTTCATGTTTTGATGAGTTAAATTAATTCACTTCTAGTTGTTTTTGTTTTCTATTTTTATTCTGGCACAGACAATGATTGTCAGATTTTCCAGCCATCTTTTTATTATTTGGTCAGTCTCGTCTGCATACTCTCACGCTGATATTGCTACATATCTTTAATTAGTTTCAACACAGTCATCATCTTTGTGATTAGCTTTGCATCTTGAAACACCTGGTGTGATTTCAGAAATTACTTGCCATCTGGCTTAATATTAGATAATTATAGTAACTTAATGGCAGAATTTTAAAAAGGAGCACCATTTGCTGAGACACTTGTAATTTCTTCACTTTAAATCATTCACGCTTATTTACACTGAACCACATTTCAGAGTATAGCATACAGTATATCAAAGATTTTTAGTTGTAAAACATTAAGTTTCTTCTCTGCATGTCTTCTCTGATCATGTCCCCTTTGTGGACTTTCCAAGCGAAATATTTGGGAGCTTTAAAATCTCACTTTATTTTAATTGTTGGCAGTCCTGTATATTAAAAGGCCTGTATGAATTGCAACTTGAAATTTACTAGAATGGCATTTAATGACTTCTTTTGCTTATGAATAAAAGAGACAGCAAATGTGTCTTACTTGGCAAGTAAATGGCTAGACTATGTAGGGGGCTACCTTTGAAGCATACACATAAATGGAAAGTCTGTCAATGTGGCACAGATGTGCTCTTTCTTCCTTATAGAATGTAATGCTGTTAGAGGGCCAAAAACAGCTGGTTGATAATATTCAACACAGTGCTATACAAAGATCTCTCTCTCTCTCCCCCCCTTCCCTCCCTCCCTCTCCCCCGCTCTGAAAATCAATGAATGAGTAGTGAATTTCATGCCACATGACTTATTTTATGATTATTTCATTTTTTTCTTGTGATCAAGGTAAGGAATGAATCCTCCAGACAGACTTTTCTCTTAATATCTTTTAGTCAATGCTATTGTGAAAACAGCACCTTACGGCACGTGCTTTCCTATTCTTTGGTAATTTCTGAAGGAATTAATTTGTCTATTCTATGTGGATTCATAGGAGCTAACAAAGAAAAATACATACAGATAGTCCTTGATGTATGACCACAATTAAGCCCGAAATTTCCACTGCTAAGCAAGACAGTCATTAAGTAAGTTTTGCCTGTCAGTTACCAAAGCTGTTAAGTGAATCTCTGCAATTGTTAAATTAGTAACACGGTTGTTAAGTGAACCTGGCTTCCCCATTGACTTCATTTGTCAAAAGGTCAAAAAAGGTGATCTTATGACCCCAGGACACAGCAACGGTCATAAATATATGCCAGTCGCCAAGTGTCCAAATTTTGATCATGTAGTCGTGGGGATGTTGCAACAGTTGAAAATGTGAAAAACTGTTATCAGTCCCTTTTTTCAGTGCTGCTCTTTGAAAGTCACTATACAAATTGTTGTAAGTTAAAGACTAAGGTAAAGGTAATGGTTCCCCTCACACATATGTGCTAGTCGTTCCCGACTCTAGGGGGCGGTGCTCATCTCTGTTTCAAAGCTGAAGAGCCAGCTCTGTCTGGCCATAGAAGAGGGAGGAGGAGCTTCCTGGAGCAATGGCGGTCTGCCTGAGAGCTCCTTAGATCCACGAGCTCTTTTAAGGGAGCAGGGGTGCTGCCGGCCCCCTTTTTACATCATGGGGGCCAGGTGTCCAATAAACAGCCACCCTGGGTCTTTTTATGACCCAAGGGGGTCTCCCAGGGTGGCTTGAAGACCTGGAAATAGCTCGGAGAGTGGACCGGTGAGCTGCCGATGAGAGACGCCGCCCAAAACCGCCGTTTTTGAGACCGGAGGAGTTGAGTTCGCCGTTCTGGGAGCGGAGAGGTTTGGAGAGCTTGGAAGAATGGCGAAAGGCGAAGAAACGGCGCCTGGAGAGTGCGGGGGGCATGCTGTTGTCGTTTTGGGAGGCTTGTGGCTTGGAGCGAGCTCTGGGGCGGCGGTGAATGGAAATGGCCATCCCTGGGGCGGCGGCAATCCAAGCGGCGGCGGTGGCTGAACGCCAAATTCCCCGGCCTGCAGCAGATTGGGAGAGATGTTGGAGATGCTGGAGGTCGAGTTGGGAGGATTGGAGGTCGATAGGACTGGATAGGACTGGAGCAGGAAGGACTGGAGGCCGGTAGGAGTGGCGTTGGGGCTTGTAACGGTTTGGCTGGAGTGCTTAGAACATGGATGCAGGCCTAGGCAAGACCTAAATACCGAAGGCCTGGTAGGAGAAGGGCTGCGTTCCAGGAGGCTGCTTGGAGGCTGGGGGAGAGGCTTGCTGGGAACTGGCAGGCTTGTTGGGAACTGGCAGGAGGTTTAACATCAGACTTGGCAGGGGAGTTTTTTACCCCCTGCCAGCCACCTCCTTGACTGTTCCGTTTACCCCCCCCCCCCCTGCTGACTTTTGGACTAACAACTGCCCCTGTTTTTCATCCGTGCGTGCCCTGGAGGTTTTTACCTCCCTATCTGCATCTGACTGACCATCTGCCCCTTGCCCATTATCAAGCAAAAATCCATCTACCCCTCGCCATCCACCATTGACCACCCACTAGCCCCCACTTACTGACCGGCACCTGACCATCTTATTACCATCACTACCCCCCCCCACCTCATCTTGGACTGGACGATTCTCTTTGCACCAGAACCCGGCTTTTTCAATTTTATTGGACTATGGCGTATGACCACACCATCCCCGCCATACATCAGCGACCCTGCCTGAGCTCCTCGAGCTGATCTCATCGGTGGCGGTTGAGACCCCCAAACTTTTAGTGATGGGGGATTTTAACCTGCCGTCGGTGGGAGAAGCATCAGAGGGGGTTCGGGAGTTCATGGCTTCCATGATAGCCATGGACCTGACTCAAATGATTCAGGGCCCGACACACGAGGGAGATCACACCTTGGACCTTGTTTTTGTCTCTCGCCAGTGGTTGAGTGATCTGGGAGGAGTGAATTTAACCATCACTCCTCTGTCATGGTCAGATCACTCACTCCTCCGTCTTGACTTCCCTGGTGCTACCCCTCGCTGCGGGGAGGCGGAACCGGAAAACACTAGATGGTTCCGCCCCAGGCGCTTGATGGAACCAGACAGGTTCCAGACGGAGCTTGGGCCACCTCCTGCAGCTGGCTGGGGAATTCTGGGAGTTGAAGTCCACAAGTCTTAAAGTTCCCAAGTTTGGACACCCCTGCACTAGAGCAAACAAAACAAAACAAAACAAACAAAAAAACCCCAACCCCATTGATATTTGGCCTCAGCCCCTTTCTTGTCATGGAAGTCATAATCAGCTTCTCCAGGAATCTACACGTTAGAATTAATGCCCGTGTAGGGAGTCAATTGCACTTGGAATTACACCCAGAAATCTATTAGTAACACCCAGAAGGCCTATGTACCGGTAATAGGTGAAATATGATCAAGACCTTTCTAGATGGTCTTCAAAGGCAACTGCAGAAGTCCAAGTGATAAAGTTATAAGTTACTGTAGCCAGATTCTCTTGTATTAGTATATATATATATTGGTCTGTATATTTTCAGTAGTGTGCTATTTCTCCACAATTCTAATGAAGCTGGTTAGCCAAGATTTTGAAGCACTTCAGGAAGCTTATTGCTAACAGAACTATAATCGGAAATATGAAACAAATTCCTTCCAATGAATATTAATCAAGATTGAAAACATAGCCATTCATAACATCTGGCCAAAGCCTAAATAAATTATGTTCACAAAACCATGGAAAAGAGAAAAACAAGTTTTTATAAGACTAGCTGATAACATGGGTATTTATTTATAGGGGGAAAATGTCCGGACCAAACGTAATTTCTAATGTTGGATTTTCCCCCTTACCAGAGGGAGCCCCCTTGTGGAGTACTGTGAAGCTGTTACCATGGCAACTCCATTGCGCTGTACTATAGAAGCCGTTTTACGTCAGTAAAATTCATTTTAAGGACCACAGGCTGTATCTTAACAGAACGCACACCCTGAGGGGTTTTAGGGGTGTCTTACCTCCCACAGTGTTTTCAGAGAGTAAGCCATCTGTGTACCAAGTTTGGTTGAAATTGCTCAAGACGTTCCAGAGTTATACTGGAACATACGCACACAGCCGTTTTTTTTTTTTTTTAATATAGATTGGATTTATTTTGATTGGTTAAATTAACAACCTCCAAAAAAGCAAGGATAAATTATCAAATTTTATTTATTTATTTATTTATTTCTTAGCGCTTATATACCGCCGCCTCTCCCGAAAGGGACTCGGGGCGGTTTATTAAATAGGTGAGCAAGCAAGAGGCTGACACCGCTGAGGTAAATTAACAGGTTTAATTTCAATAGGTCTTCACAAGCAATACAGGAGAGAATCAAAGCTTTCCCTGCTTGACAGCTATTTATGTGGAGCTGTCAAGCAGGGCGACCAATCAGGGGATAGGAAGTGCCCGCGTTTAGCCAAGCCGCGTCTTGTCCAATCAGACGTGGCTTGGCTGTTGCCGGCAGTCAGGCAGGGAGAGCCTGACGTCACTGTAAGAACGCTACAAAATTATTGGTGTAACATGAAGAACAAACATGAATCTTACAATTGTGGCTGGAGTCATAATCCTAGCCTACATTTGGTACATTTATTTATAAAGTGTTTTTTCTTATCGGGGCAACCTGATCTACCTAAATATGGGCCAGAGCATATTGCTTCCATTTTCACCTTTCAGTCCCAATCGGGGAGCCTTCGCAGGCAGACTCTTTCGCGACCAACTATTTTTGTGTTTTTTTGTGGTAAAATATACATTGGAACACATTTATTTATAAAGTTTGTAGCTCCTTTTTATACAGAAGTTCGAGATGAGTGATAACATGTTCTTATTTTTTGCTACAATAACCACCCCGTAAGATGGGTTGGACTGAGAAGAGCCCCTGGCCCAAAGTTTCATAGAGAACTTATGTGGCTTAGGCAAAGTCTCCTAATCAAACACCCCAATTATTGCTCTCTTTTTCTCATACATACTGCATGGCTTATGATAGGGTTTTTCACAGAATATGAATTTTGACATGGATCCGGAGAATTTTGAATGACTGCCATTTAGACGAGACAATCCAGATAGACCTAACTACTTCCTTCTTTTTCTGTTAAGCTTCATCACTGATTTGTATCTCTGGTTCACTGATGTTCTGTGAATGATGGCATCATGGCAATTGCAGCAAATGGAAGGGGGGGGAGCTTTGCCCTTTGCATTGTGTGCGAGGGAGGGAGGGAGGAGATTGGACACAGGGAAGTTTATCTTCAACTCACAGTAATTCTTGAAATCACATCACTGTCAATCACTCCAATCACAGCGGCTTGGATAAGTGATGGGATAATGGGAGCAAACAGAGGCAATTCTTGGGCATGATTCAGAGTTCAGGATAACTAGAGGCATAAAAAAAAATGGTTGGAGCACTTTAGTTAAATTGCAGGCACTCAGTGGATTACAGGAAATTTTGGGAACATGGTGGAGGAAATGAACACATTATGTTTTTAGAACTGGAGATTAAATCCTAAACTACCGAACAAGCTTTCTCTGAACAGCAGCACTGAAAAAGGACAATGGTCTGACTGGCAAGACATTGGAATAACTGATGCCAGGATACTGTCAAGGTTATATTTGGAGAGAGGAACGTCAGTATACTTTTTCTTCCCACTTTACAAGAAAAGAACCCTGTTTTTCTTACAGAACTAGGCAGTAGGGCCATGATCGCGAACGTATAGCACGTGTGCCACAGGTGGCATGCAGAGCCATGTCAGCTCCAGTGTGCATGTGCACGTTGGCCAGCTGATTTCTGTCTTCATTTTTGGCCATTTTTCACCTTCCAGAGGCTGGCCGAGAAATAACTCAACGCGCAACCTGGAAGTTCGGAAACGTATTTCTGGTTTGCACGTTGGGCTGTTTTTCTCCCTCTGGAGGCTTCAGGAGGCTTCCCTGAAGCATCCGAAGGGCGAAAAACAGCCCAACACACAAACTGTAAGTCAGAAAATGGTCCATTTCTGGCCTCAGGAGAGTCTCTGTGAGGGTCAGGGGTGCGTTTTCGTCCTCCCCAGGCTCTTAAAAAGGCTCTGGAGCATGGGGAGAGCGAAAAAAGGGACTTCTGGTTTGACCAGAAGTCAGCAAATGGGCCATTTTTGGCCTCTGGGGGGGGGAGGGAGACCATTTTTGCCCTCCCCAGCCTCCTAGAACGGGTCTGGAGCCTGGAGAGGGGAAAAAACAGGTCCACCGTGCCATCGTGTGGCAAAAGCGGGCAAAGTGTAGGCGGCATGTGTGGAGGCTGGCACATAGAATTATGGGTGTGGGCATGCGTGCACACAACCGCCTGCACTCCCCCCACTTTTGGCACGTGATGGCAAAAAGGTTAGCCATAACTGCAGTAGGGCTTCCGTGGCCTTGTTTTTGAGCTGAAGAATTCCAAATGGTCACTAGAGGGTACCAGACAGAATCAGATTTTTTTATTTCTTTGCTGCCATTTATCATATGGAATTTGGAGCCCAAACATGATAGCCCTTATCATGTGGGGAATGCATGCATTTCAGTCTCTACATAGAGATTTGTTCCATAAAATATTCTAAAATGATAAAAGAGTCTAAAAAACAATGTATGGCTGCACCACATGTTTACTGTTTGATAGGGCAGTTGTCTCATTTTACTTCAAAATTAAAGAAGAGAGGAGAGAAACATATCCAGAGAGAGAGAGAGAGAGAGAGAGGGAGGGAGGGAGGGGGAGGGACTGTTTTTTTTTCTTTTTACTGCTTTGTGAAGAATTCTCTTTGTATCTGAATTGCAATCTTTAATTAAGAAAGACATCAAAACAGACTATCCCTGAACTAAGTCAGAAAAAGGACAAGTAGTTTCATAAACCTCAAGTTTATCCCTTGAAGTGGGCAGGACCTCTTTGTACAGTGCTAATATATTGCCAAGCCCAAGGATCATGTCTTCTTTCCCAGGGTCAGGCTAGTGGAGACGTTATTAAGAGACAAGGCAGTAGCAGAAACAAAAGCTGTAGTAAGCCTGAGCAAAAGTAGAAAGGGTGCAGCAATATGTAACTCCAGCAGTTCCATCAATACAGCCAGCAAAGCACTGGCTGAAGACAGTGGAAGTGCTTCCTTTGTTCTCCCAGCTTGAGACTAGGACTCAAAAATACTGAGAATAAAGGAAAAGGTCATAACTCTGAAGTGCCTCACTTAGCGGTGAGGGAGATGGGGATGATGATAATGATGATGATGACCACGATAGGTGTTGGCATCATTTGCAGAAGACTTGGTAGATTTGTCTATTCCAGTGCAGCCTGCGTATGAAATTAAAGCATTCAACATACCCCGTTTCCCCAAAAATAAGACCTCCCTGGATAATAAACCCTCCCCCAATCGGGCTTTTGAGCGCATGCGCTAAAATAAACCCTCCCCCAAAAATAAGCCCTCCCCAAAAATATTGCAACACAACAGCAGCCATGAGGTGACCACACTCGCTGCCTCCTGCACCTTAAAAATAATAAGACCTCCCTGAAAATAAAGCCAAGCAGTTATTCTGGGGGGTCAAAAGAAAATAAGACCCTGTCTTATTTTCAGGGAAACACGGTATGTCTATGGAGATTCTCAGTCATCCACATCAAGGTTGTCCCAAAGGTGCTTTTTCAAGAAGCAACTTTCTGGTTTTTGTTTGAGGATGTTTCGCTTCTCATCCAAGAAGCTTCTTCAGCTCTGGCTGAATAGTGGGGAATGGAAGGATTTTTACTCCTTGCAGACAGCTGGTCATTTGCATCCTTTTAGCATCTGTTAAGGCCACCTGGAGGTTTATCAGTGTCAACAGGGTCTCCTGAGTAGTGCAAATGGATGTGGAGCTTTCTTGGAACTGTTGAAAGGACTGTGTTGTAGACTGGAGATAGATGATGTCGTATCCCTCCCTCTCTTTTCAGGGAGGTCTGTTCAATTTTGACATAAATGGCCTCTTTGACTCCTCTTTCAAACCAGTGGTCTCTGTCCAAAATGTGGACTTTTCTGTCTTCAAAAGAATGGCCTTTTTATTAAAAAAAATGCAGATGGACTGCTGAATTTAGTCCCAAAGAAGCTTCTTGAATGAGAAACAAAACATCCTCAAATAAAAACTAGAAAGTCCAGTTGCCTCTTGAAAAAGCACCTTTGGGACATTATACATATGCTGGTTGTCACAAAAACATGCACATTTTAAAACCGTTACAGCTCCAAATATTTCTTTGTTTGTTAATATCCATATCTTAGTGAGTGGAGCGTTAAATTGCTGCTATGTGTAAAACAGCTAGAAACGAACCAGATCAACAGTCTCTTTCTAAGCTTAACCCCTCCCTCTTTCTTGGTCATCCCATATTAGGTGATGTTCTGCCAGATCACAGAGACTCCATCCTAGTGATTATTTCTTAATCAGTGGTGAGTTCCAGATCCTGTTCCAACTGGTACGGTTGGAACGGGCACAGCGTCGTCCACATGGACATGCGCAGCAGTGCACGCATGCGTTGTACTGTCCAGGGATGCCTCCGTGAACCTCCGTGACACTCCAGCTGCTCAGCGGAGTGTCACGCAGGTGCTGTACATGCTGTGCACATGCGCGGAAGCGGCAAAGACTTTAAAGACAGGTAAGGAGCGAGGGCAGGCGGGTGGGCCCTCCAGACACCGTACCGGAACAGTACCCGGTGCTCAGGGCAGGCTCCGGTACGCCCGTACCAGGGCGTACCTCCTGCAACCCACCACTGTTCTTAATCCTCCCACCTATGCCATGGAAACAAGTTGATTTCATTTCCGTGGGTGGTCATGGATAGACCTTTTGTCTGATATTTTTGTTAGTATATTTGCACTTGACAATTTCTTATCAGTGTGAAAACAGAGGAAGCTGAACAGGCAAACCGAATAGCATTGCTTGAGTTGATCCAAGTAGGAAGCCACTGCTTTTGACATAGGAGGAAGGAAAAGAGGAGTGTAAATTTTCATCCTGACAGATTAGGGCAAATAGAGTGTGACATTAGAAAATGGTTACAATCACTTATATTCATACTAAGGACACTTGGTTATGTACATTAAACTTTATAGAAACAACCAGGATTTTTGGGGGGAGGGGGGAGAGAAACTGGAAGAAGAAAAATAGTTATACATCACTTTTGTTTTTTAAAAAATCATGTATTGGCAAATAAAACCCCCTAATCTGGCTTGCCAGCAGTGACTCTACTTTCCTTCTTGGTCTCTGCCTCTTCCTGCCCACCACAGTACAGGAAGTTTGGGTCCAGACTACCATAATTAAGTGGATATTGCAATAAAGTGATTTTTTAAAGTTTCCCAATGTAAAAGTTATTTTTACCTTACACTGTAGTCTATTAAGTATGTAGTGGCATTATGCCTAAAAATGTATGTATTTTAATTAAAAAATATTTTATTGCTAGAAAATGTAATCGTCACCTGTGCCTTCAGGGAGTCGTAATCTTTTTGCTGGTAGGGGGTCTTGTTAAAAACAAAAAGCAATATCTTTGAAGCGCCATAAAGCAAAGCACAATAAAAGAATTTGGAAAGGCAAAAAACAGGAGAGAAAAATAGTCCCTATTTTTCTGGAACAAAAACCCAGAAGTGGAAAAGAGATAGTTTCATTGCTTTTGTTGTTCCCTGATGCCCATTAGATCCTGGCAATGAGAGGCAATAGCAGTGTCGGCATAGAGCCCATGAATAAGAAATACAGCGACTACAGAGAACAAGGAACCGGGCAGAAGAAGCTTTGTAACATCTCATTTCACTGATTCAATTTTTTTTTAAAGGCAAATCAACATAAAATAAAAGTTCAGCAATGCTCATTCTAAATCAGCATATGGGTTTGGGTTCTTGCTTGCCTATCTTCATTAAAAGATAAATACAAGCAGCTTTGGATCAAGATTTGAAAACTGTTCACATGTCAGGGTGAAGGGATTCACGCCTTATGACATCACGACATGTATTTTGTCATCTTGATGTAACGGCAGTGTGCTGTGGATTCAGGTTTTCTAGAATAAATAAAGGTATCTTATGATTAATGATTAAACTATGATTTATGACCGATGACCTATTCCAGTGATGGCGAACCTTGCACGCGTGCCCACCCCCATAATTTAATACCCCCCACGCTGTGCCCCCTGCGCATGCGTACGTGACACCCCCCCACTGCTGTCTCCGGAAGCCGGAAATGGCCCATTTCCTGATTTCTGGTAGATCCGTTTTTCACCCTCCCCAGGCTATAGAGACTTTCTAGGAGCCTGGGGAGGGCGAAAAATGGCGCAACACACAAACAGAAGTTTGGGAATGGACTTCCAGGTTGCCCATTGGGTGGTTTTTCGCCTTCCGGAGGACGAAAAATGGCCGAAAATCAAGGTCAAAAAGCAGCTGCGCTGGGGCTGACAGGGCAATGCCTCGTGTGCCCTCAGAAATGGCTCTGCATGTCATAAGTTAACCATCATGGACCTATCCATTTTGCTGTTTGTATGCACACTCCATATGCACTGGAGACTAATTCCTTGTGTGTCCAATTACACTTGGCCAACAAAGAATCCTATTCTATTCTGTTCCGTTCCATTCCGTTCCATTCCATGCCGTGCCATGCCATTCTGTTCCGTTCCATTCCATTCCATTCCATTCTATTCTATTCTATTATTTTTTCCCATCCCCAACCTGGATAAATGTTTATGCTGATTCAGTACTTATCTTGGCCAGTACTTTGTTAGGTGGCTTTAATCAGTTGACAGGCCTTCTTCTGAGTCTCCTGCTGGTATACAGTTGATGAAGCTCTTGTCTGCTGTATGGCACTATTCAGCCTTTCATAATCAGGATCTTCAGGGAGTATTTGATTTATACCTACATTTTTCTTTTTACTATGGGTAAGACCTTCCTTTAGATGACGAGCAACCTACTGTTATTGATTATTCAGCTCTGTCTTATAGTTTCCTCTATCTCAGCACAGAAAGGACACTTAGAAATTTTCACTGACTTAGGCAGGGAAAGCTGCAGAGAATTTGAAACCCAAGAGATAATTCTTTTCACAAAGTACAACTCTCTACTGTACATTCTAGGTGTTGGTGGTGATGGTATCTATATATTAAAGTTTCAGAAACCTTATTAAATCAGTATTTATATTTCATATCTTTCTTCATACAATATTCATAAAATTCTCCTCATGGTAGAACAATATGAAAGTAACTTCTATAAGTTTGGCAAGCCAGTTGAAATGAGAATAAAGCATCTTTTCCAGCATCTTATTAATAAGATTATAAAATATATAATGAATGCAGAAGAACCTGGAAGATGTCTGATGACCAAAGCTAGAAATGTTTTGAATTTCTTATGAATAATATTTTATTGATCATTTTAAATATTATACTGTATTGTTTTCCATACTAAGAATTTTAAATGAATCTGAATCTAATTTTCTTTTTAAAGCTGGCATTTGTGCAACAAGAAAATAAGATACTGAAGTCCCTTTTATCTGAATATTTTCTAACTAGGCTTATCATATTCTTATTTTTAAAGCAATGCAGCTTGTCTTATGAATAATTTTGAGGGCAAGTTTCATATATATTTCACATAAATAAATAAATAAATAATTCATAAATAAGTCATTCATATATTTAAATGCTTGGACGATAGTTTCCTTTTTACAAAGAAGTTGAGACCAGTTAAAAATAGCAGATCAAAGAATTTTAACAAAAATTAGCAACAATCCTTAATGCTCAATTTAAAGCATAAATATCTAACTGCGGTTAGCAGTTGGAGACACAAATGGCAGGGAAGGGAAAATGTGACATTAGATGCTTTTCCCATGATGCTTTTTATTCATGCTTGGTAATTGTTACTTTGTGTTACATCCTATTTCTTTGTATTTAATTATCGTAATAAAATGTTTTTAATAAATAATTCTATCATCACCTTCTATACTATGGAGAAATATTCCAGTAATTATGGAATAACATGTTAATGCTTTGTTCTTAATAGTTACAAATAATTGGTTTGTGTCAACTTGCCTAACAAAGGATGGCTGAATTAATCTTTAATTCAAAATAGTTTCCATTTCCATAAAATCAAACTAGGCTATTATTATTATTATTATTATTATTATTATTATTATTATTATTATTATTTATTATTATCATCATCATCATCATCATCATCATCATCATCATCATCATCATCACAATTGTATACATTTAATTTCTAATTCCACATTTTGTTCAACATTTGTGTTTATCACAATTTTAGAACTGTGTTACTTCCTTGGATAGAGAGAAAGGCCACACCTACAGGGTTCCAAGTAACACCCCCAACGAAATAAGAATCCCAGGCTCGAAGTTCGTCGAAGTTTTATTTTATTAGAGATGTTATATTGGCACATCTGGGAAAACCTGAAGCTGAAAGCTTCCAAGTTTTCCACACCCAAAAGAAAGTTCAAGCCCATGTCCCAGGACCCACATGTCTACCACATAGTCCAATCAAAGCACCCTCCCAACTGCAGATGCCTCCCAGTCACACCCCTCAAGGTATGGGGCAGAATGGCCTTGACTCTCAGAGAAAGACGTATTATTATGCCTATATATCCATCCAGCTCCATACAACCCCCCCTCCCAGTTTCCCACAGCACTAAATGCGGCAGGCCTGAAGGCCCAATGCAAAAGATGGCTTCCAGGCCTGACACATTTATAGATGCAAGAGAAAAAAATGAACTAATTAATTGTGGGTTTTATGATTAAGAAGAAAGTAGATAATAGATAAAAAAGAACTTTTCTTTTTGAAATGACAGAATAAGAGATAATTTTGTAATTATACTTGTATTTGCTGCAAATAAAATCAGTAGTTATTTTATATTTTTTTTCTTTCTGCCCATTTGTCTTTTTTCCCTTTTCTTCTTTTTCTATACTTTAACTTAGTTTTTGTGACTTACCTTCTTTTTAAAACTTTTAATGCAATTTATATATAACAAGCAAGTTTAAAACTGCCTTAAATCTTCCTTAAGAAGCATCTGTTATGCAAACTCTAAATTCAAGCTACCAGCATTGTTGAAGACCTGGATTATTATTTACTATGAATAATAACATTATTATTGTTAAAGAGCTATGGAAAGATACATGCTCGGCATCACAAGACAAAAACGAAAGACCTACACGTGGATTAGAGAATGAACAAAGGTATATGATGTCATCAAGAGAGTAAAAGAATGGAAATGGAAACGGGCTGGTCACATAGCAAGAAGAACTGATGGCAGGTGGACTATATAGGCAGTCATAGAACGGTTTCCACTTCATCAAAAGTGTTCACAAAAAAAGACCTAAAACCAAATGGAACAATGACATCAGCAAGTGTTGCGAGCCCAATTGGCAAAAGAAAGCTCAAGCCCATATTGGTTAGAAACATGTGGAAGAGTCCTTCATCCTGCAGTGAATAGACAATGGCTAGAATGAATAACATTCATTCATTCACTGCAGGATGAAGGACACTATTTTAGCCCAAGAATTAGGATTACCGTACTTTTTGGAGTATAAGATGCACCTTTCCCCCCCTAAAAGACATGGAAATGTTGGTGCGTCTTATACACCGAATACAGCTATTTTTGGCCTCCAACCCCCACATCCCATTTTTCAAAATACGAGCTGTTTTTTGCAAAAATGAAGGCATTTTTGCCTTCCCCCAGCCCCCAGCAGCACTCTGCAGGCTTAAGCAGGGCTGGGGAAAGGCAAAAATGCCCCCGTTTTTGCAAAAAACTGCCCATTTTCCGCCCGGTTTTTGCAAAAATGGGGGTGTTTTTGCCTTTCCTCAGCCATGTTGAAGCCTACAGTGTGCTCCTGGGGGCTGGGGAGGACAAAACATTTTTTTCCTTAGTTACCTTTATGAAATCTTTGTGCGTCTTATAGTCTGAAAAATATGGTATATATGTCTTTCAATAGGAGCTTTAGCGCCAGAGACTGCTAATTAGCTTGTAGCTTTCCTCTGTGGCACAGACATCTGCTTTGCCTATTATGGAACTAAAACTCTTTGAACTGGACTGTTCCATCCTCAACTTTTTGAGTTTTATATCCAAACTGATAACTCCCTTGTCTTTCCTAGTAGGTGGACAAAAAGAGCAGGCATTATTCCTAAGCATTCGAGGTCCTCATTCCAGGGATTGCATTTGACCTACCATAACTTGTTGGAGATTTCATGGCCACATATGCAATTTAATAGAAATAGTGAGCTTTCAGTTCACTACTCAGAGGTAGCCTTGTCATTTTCCCCCACTGGCCATAATTTGAATGATGTCAGGTCATTTTCCGAATGAGCTATCTTAGCAGTAGCTGCTTAGAGCACTGCTAATGCTGGATGACAGAGGTGAACAATGACTTCTTTGTCAAGTGACTGAATCATTTGAACAGCTGCAGTTCCTTGGAGCCGTACTGGAGCCCCGAGCACTCTATTGCTCTTATGATAAATTTGAGCTACACTTGTAAGCCCTTGAAACACACATCTGTTTTTCCTGTAAAGTGTTAATAAGTCAAGAAATTGTCAGACCATAATTTTTTTAATGATGTTTAATATTTTCACCATAGGTATGTATAATGACACATTGGCACCTTGACTAAGAGGTTATGGTGGAAATATTGTTTGCTCTGAAAAAGTTACTTTAACTTCATGCATGCGATTCACTCGAGCTGTGTGAACTTTTGCAGTTCCTCTCTTTTCAAAAATGCTGATTCTCCCATGACATAAGCCAGTGACGGCTAACCTTTTAGACACCGAGGGCCCAAACTGCACACACACATGCCCAAACGGGTGCATGCATGGGCATGTGTGAACATGCGCATACACAGAGATGCCCACACATGTATACCTGCATGCACACCCAAAGACCACCTGGCCGGCAAGAGGTGGGGCATCCCAACACTGGCAGTGCGGCAAGAGATAAGATATATATTTCTTGTGAGCTCCTGTTTCATCGTCTGCAGGGAAACAGAAGCTCACGAAAGAAACACCACAGAGATCTGACCTGGGGCGACGGTGCGCATGCCAGCAGAGAGGGCTCTACGTGTCACCTCTGGCACAAGTGCCCTAGATTCGCTATCACGGACACAAGCTGATTTTCCATATGTATTTATTTAATATTTTAAAAAATAAATATTACAGTCTAGCAGGGGTAGGCAACAAGGGCTCCAAGGGCCAAATGAGTGCATAGGAATATTTACAAAATCACATTAGATTCTTTATCCCACTAGGCATTATTTGTTTTTGAAAAAAATTCTTTTAATAATATTTTATGCATTCTGTCAAGGAAAGGGCCACTTTCTATCACCACCTGCATGCAAGAATGCCTTTGGATGCATGAATGCTGACATTGTAAACCACTCAGAGAGTGCTGTGAATTACTGTGGAGCAGTATATAAGTCTAAGTATTATTTCTATGGCTAATTTCTTTTCTAATCACCTTCAGAAATTGCTTATTAACTACTTGTCACTTATTAGGAACTTTTGGGTTAGCAAATCTGAAAACATAGGGTGAGTCTGCCTTCCATCCTTAATTGCAAGCTTAAGAAATTATTGTTTTAAATGAACAGCAAAAAGTTTATTACAATTTTTATTTTAAAATTCCACAAATGGACAGAGTCCAGATAAATTTGAAATCATATTTTGGAATTAATTATGATGAAATCTTCCCCCTGGGAAAATGCTTTTTTTTGTTTAAACAAATAAGATGAGATTTTAAAAATTGGATACTAAAGGAAACTAAATATGTCAGTTAAAGGAGAACACATACACTTGACATAATGGAGCAAAATATTCTAACTTTGGAAATTTCAAAAGGTTGCTTTCAAAAAATGAAACCAGAATTTAATATTAACAATGTCCACAGCAATATCTGTCTCTGTGAATAGATTGTGTATAAAAGAAAAGGAACAGGTTTTACTGGATAAGACAGAGACTGAGTTGAAAATACCATATTTTTCGCACTATAAGACGCTACAGACTAGAAGAGGCACATTAGCTTTAGAGGAGGAAAACAAGAAAAAAAAATCTGCCTCTACCTCCTAGCATTTATCCAGTATTCATCTGGCTAGCATCCTTGCAGTGTGTCTGCTGCCTCCTCTGTGTGTCTGCTGCCTATGCCAAGGAATGCTGAAGCCTTCACTGCTGAACAGCCAATTGGCGGGTGGATCAGCCTCCTGGAATATCGCCTATCAGCTGTTCTAGGTGGCGGGGATCACCGCTGCCACTGCCTATTACCATCCATTTGCTGCTGCCCATTTGCCGCTGCCTATTTGCCACTGTCCATTTGCTGCTGCCCGTTCGCCGCTGCCAATCAGTGGCAATAGGCGGTGGTGAACATGTGGCAGTGATTGGTGGTGGCGGTGATTGGTGGTGGAGAACAGGTGGCAGAGAAAGGGTGGCGTCAAACTGTAGCAGTGAATGAGAGGCGGCAAACGGCAGCAGCAAATGGGCAGCGATGAACAGGCGGGGAAAGTGCGTCTTATAGTGCGAAAAATACAGTAAATTACAAGAATGACATAGAAAATGATGTTACATTGGACGTACAAAAGAAATCAGCTGATGTTTCTTTTTAAAAGGGACAGATGAACAATAAAGCAACAGAGTGACCTGGATAATATTAGACCTTTTCTATATTGGTCTTACAAAAGATACAATACAATACAATACAATAGCAGAGTTGGAAGGGACCTTGGAGGTCTTCTAGTCCAACCCCCATGCCTAGGCAGGAAACCCTATACCATTTCAGACAAATGGCTATCCAACATCTTCTTAAAGACTTCCAGTGTTATTTGTTATTAGATATTTGTTAAAGTTTTGAAGAATCTTATGAGAAAGGGCAACAAAGAAATGAAAAGAATTCTACATTATTTTAATGGTTTTAAGGTGGTTAGGCATAAAAGGAAGGAATATAAAGTTGGTTTATTTGATCAAGGTTAAAATAGATATATTGTTATTTCTGGTAATTCTTAATGGACTTTTCCAGAAAGCATAACATAATGATGATTTATGGATTTGTTTATAGATAAGCATTTTGGAAGATTTTGGAAGATTTTGGAAGAAGAAATCATTTAAAATGGGGTGAAAAGTTACTAAGATTCTTTATGCTTGTTGTGATGAAGGTTGGGAATTCCTTTTTCATATATTTATTTTCTTATTCTTATTTTTTAATGCATTGTATCTTTCCTAGTTTTTCCTTTTACTCTTTTTTCTATCTTTCTTAACATGATTTGTATTATTTTTTTACATTTTAATTTTATATTTTAATTAATAAAATTACATGGAGAAAAAATAAAATAAAAGGGGAGATGGAATTACATTCAGACTTGCAATGTTCAGACTTGTAAATTTACAGTAAAAGTAGTTTTAGCATTCATGGTTTGTGCTTGTCTGGGCTGTCTCAAGGGCTGATCCCTGGGATCTGACTACTCAGTACTAGAGGAGGGATATTAGATCAGGACACAATTTAAAATATATCATTTATACAGTACTAAGGTGTTTATTGGATGGATGGATGGATGGATAAAATAAATAAATAGAATTAGAATAAGTTTACTGGTTAGCTTTAAAAGCAAAATGGCTCCCTTTTCAAACAAATACAGACACAGAATAACATAATCCAGTTTGTTTGGTAATATTTTGAAGGCTTCCTCTCAACAGTACATGGGCAAAAATCTCTCTTGGAACTAGATGTGTTTCAGCTCCTTTGAAATCAAATCAGCCTAAAAACACCTAAATCTGTGTTGGATTGTTGCCATGATGGTTTTGCATTATATTCCATGTTGTTATGTTCAGAGCTTATCTCCTGCCATTCTGTGCCTCTTACTATTTTGTCACGAGAGCCAATTAGTTGTTCATGACCACTCCATCTCTTTCAAACTGCTAATGAATATTGAGCACATCTAAATCCTGGTTAATGAAAAGCATGGATATTCAGCTGTCTCTCCATTCCAGTATAATTCCAGTAAAATGAATATGGACAGTTTGCACAGTTGAACTCAATCTTTAAATGTAGCTGAGTTATTATTAATATTTTGAATCTGATAACACAGTATTATGTCTCCCACCTCCCTGTATACTTCACATCTGTGTTACAAATCAGGAGAATGAATTGTTTAAAACTCCCAATTCTTCAGTGGTTTTGCAATAAAAATAATTGCAATAAACTGCCAGCAGCTATGCCGAGGATCTTGACAGGCCTTAGTTTGTCCAGCTGAGGAGCTCTGACCTTTCCTACTTAGCTTCTCCCTACAGCTCCTGTCTGGAAAAAAAAGATAGGAAGGGACTTCACCTATTTTCATAAAAAATACTCCACAGAAACACTCTAACAAATCTTCTGTCAATCCTGAAACATAAGGCCAGCCATGAAACTGTGCAATCTTGCATGTGGGAAAGGTTTTAATGAGAGATTATTTTCTAAAATAAGTGAAGCCTGATGTCCCAGGAAACAAGTTTGTTTAGAAAAGGGAATTATAGACAAAACATTTGAAATCACAAATTTCAAAACATTAATCAATCACCCAGAATTCCAAATAAAGTCAATTCAGCCAGCCTAGCTAAAATAGTTATTTAGGACCTGTAGCTTGGATGATGTGGGTAGACTCTCCTTCCATTTCATGTCTTTTTTCTTCTGAGCATGAAGGTTTATTCTAATGTGCAGCTGGACACATTTTGTGCTGGATGGGGAAAAAAGTGCAATGACAATTTATTGTAGACTTTTGTACAGTTGGATATATGAAACTTAATGAAAAGTACAGTTGCATAAATATTGGAGAAAAAATAATAAATTAAGACCAGAAGGAAACTCTCCTATAATAATTTCATATTACTAATATATTATTGGAATCCACTATCTGCTAGTCAAAGCATTTATTAACTGCCTGAATATATGCATTACTGTTATAACGTGTCATAGAAAAGAAAAGAAATCTGAGGTTTAACACTGTATGCCACCCTTGATTCACAATATTTTTAACATATCAACATTTCCTTTATTTCAAAGTTGCTTGGATAATCACCATTTGGATTTTGGTGGGAGAAGCACTGAGGGTTGCAAATCTCTGAGAAAAATCCTTTTAAATCTCACTTTTTATTTGCTTTGCTGTGCTATTGTTCTGTTTGCTTTGATTGATCCACAATTGTACTGATGCTTCAGGATTACTGAGAGTGAAGACAAACTTGGCAATTTTAAGACTTGTGGACTTCAATTCCCAGAATCCCTCAGCCAGCTTTGCTTATTTTGCTGTACCACTGGTGTCAAACTCTATTTCATTGAGGGCCTCATAAGGGTTGTGTTTGACCGGGGGGGGGGGGAGGCAGGATGGGCGTGGCCAGGATAGGCATGGCCAGCTCGACATCACTCATGTCAGGGGCACCTGTGCTGGCCTGACAGTCTGCCTCTGAAAACGGGCTCCTGAGCTCCATTTTTGACTGTGATGGCTTCCTGCAACCCTCTGCCAGCAAAAGCAGAGCGGAGGTCCATTTTCACTGGCAGAGGCATCGTGGGCCTGTCTTTCACTGTTTCTATGGCAGCCCTGTGAGCCAGATCTAAGCACCCCGCAGGCCGGATCTTGCCCCCAGGCCTTGAGTTTTACACCCGAAATATACAAACTAGTTTCACCAAATCCCCCCCAATGCTTAATTTTTTACAAAAGGAAAATGATGTGGCAGCTGCAGTCAGTGCTTTTAAGATGAGTCAAAAATAACTGAGGGCAGCACTTTTTTTATGATGTTATTTTGCTGCTACTATAGCTACATTCATCATTTCAGAAAAACAGCAAGGAGGAAGAACAAAGTTTCTGGGATAATAATTAACTAATCGTAGAAGGTGCTGTCATCAAGCTTCTTTCGAGGTTGAGATTCATGTATGGCGTTGTGTGTCCTTGACTGTCTCAGTGCTACATGTGAACTTTTGCTGTGCATGCCAAAGCATTTGTCATACACTAACATGGAGGGTTGCACCAGGGGGTTTATACTCTCAGCATAGCAGATGATAAGCTAAACGAGAATTAGTTTCTCAGTCATTCATTATAGATAAAACCACCTGCCACTGCCCATTCATTTCCATCTGAACCTGAAATATGTGGATCCTGGATTGAGCAGTCTTTCCAAATAACTCTGGAATTGTTTCATCAGTGAAAATCAGGATGGAAAATGTATAATTAGATACAAATAGTAAATAAGGGCTAAGATCTGTGCTTTTTCAAACTGAAAAGATATAAGGAGATCTATTATGTTTCGGACCACTATGAATAACATGTAAAACTCTCAAGACCTATCATTTCGCCTTTGCGAGATGCCTCCATGAACCCTCAAGGTTTATTTTTAGTGAAACTTACTTCTGGTAGCCACAGTAAGTAAATAAATTTATTGGAACTCAGGCTATTATGAAAAGTCTTATCTCATTTAATAATTGCAATAACCTTCTACAGGTTATTGATCACCAGGTTGATTTCAATATTTAAATCTAATGTATAGACAGCTTACTCCAGAAGGACCTACAAGTTTACAATATAAATAATAATAATCAATGTGCAACTATAATGAAGTGCTGGAAATTATTGGTCCTCCTTCCCTTGTAGTGGCCCATCCAAAATTTCCTAGACTCTAGACATGTAAACATCTAATTAAAGTTCCTCTGTATATTTTGAACTCATTCATCGTGATCATTTTGTCAATTACATCCAAACCACATTATTAAATATAGCAGTGAAAAACAAAGGGGACAATATTGTTTTTTTCAATAATAATCCAGCTATTATTACATTGCTGCTTTATATTATTTTGCCTCTTTCTCCTTCATCCTCTATTTACACCGTACTGCCTTTAAAAAAGAATATGAAATCCTAGGTATTAAGAATCAGCTTTCGTTCAGAAAAAAATAAAATAAAAATCCATAGCGGGGCAAGTTCACATATTCTGATTTCTGACACTGCTGTTGCTAATCAATTTATAAATTCAGATTATCTCATGTAACCTCTACAATACGTGAAGAATAAATTCTGCTTTGGAGAGGAATATATGTTTCAATCCTAGCTATGGTAATCAGGTCTGTACAAAAGTCATCAGCTGTTTACTTCTGATCAGATACTATTAATGAATTATTTTAAACTTCTGAGAAGAGGAATGAGCTAAGTCACAACTAACTTGTAGCATGGAATGCTATTAAGAAAATGCCTCTCTTCAAACAAAACAAAACTAAAAAAACACATTAAACAAATGTACATGGGAAAAATGATACAAAACAAACAAACAAACAAACCCCATATATACATAAATTGTCCCTCCAAGGTGAATACTGATAAATACTGATAAATATATTTCAAGAATAATATTCCCTCCTCCTTGTTAAATAGGGCAACAGGACTTCTTCAACTCTATTTACCCAATCAATTTGACCTGGCCCGTGTGCGCGCGCACACACACACAAACACACACACACACACACACACACAAACTGGATTTTTTGGACTATAAGAGGCATCGCAGTATAAGACGCATCAAGATTTTGAAGAGGTAAACAAGAAAAAAAAGGTTTTGCCCTCCCCGTCCCCCAGGAACACTCTGCAAGCCTCCGAAACCCTCGGTGTGTCCCATTTTTCACAAAACTGGCATTTGCAGAGGGTTTGGGAGGCCTGCAGAGTGCTCCTGGGGGCTGAGGAAGGCAAAAACGCATTTGCATTTTTGCATTTGCAAAAAAGTGGTCCTGTTTTTGCCTTCCAAACCCCCACACATTGCATTTTTGCCCTCCCCAGCCCTTAGGAGTACTCGGCAGGCATCCCAAACCCTCTGTGCACCCTGTTTTTGTGAAAAACAATGGGACACGTGGGGCGGGTTTTCCAGAAGCCAAAAATGGCTGTATTCAGTGTATAAGATGCACCTCTTTAAAGGGGGGGACTGTGTCTTATATTCCAAAAAGTATACAATACAATACAATACCATAGTAGAGTTGGAAGGGACCTTGGAGGTCTTCTAGTCCAACCCCCTGCCTAGGCAGGAAACCCTATACCATTTCAGACAAATAGCTATCCAACATGTTCTTAAAGACTTCCAGTGTTGGGGCATTCACAACTTCTGGAGGCAAGCTGTTCCACTGATTAATTGTTCTAACTGTCAGGAAATTTCTCCTCAGTTCTAAGTTGCTTCTCTCCTTGATTAGTTTCCACCCATTGCTTCTTGTTCTATCCTCAGGTGCCTTGGAGAATAGTTTGACTCCCTCTTCTTTGTGGCAACCTCTGAGATATTGGAACACTGCTATCATGTCTCCCCTAGTCCTTCTTTCTCTTAAGCTAAACATACCCAGTTCCTGCAACCGTTCTTCATATGTTTTAGTCTCCAGTCCCCTAATCATCTTTGTTGCTCTTCTCTGCACTCTTTCTAGAGTCTCCACATCTTTTTTACATCGTGGCAACCAGAACTGAATGCATTATTTCAAGTGTGGCCTTACCAAGGCATTATAAAGTGATATTAACACTAGCTAACTTTGTACAGTAGTTAACAGTAAAGCCAACCACTAGGTTAAACTTCAAAGTCCTCTGTTAACAACCCATTATTGTATATCATTTGAAGAAAGTCTACATTAGCTTCTAATCTACTATAGACCATTCTTATCTTGGGTCCGTCCAGGTTCACATATCCTCGATTGATTATTAATGATAAAACTTTTCCTTAAAATTTTAATTTTTCGTGGCATTTCCCCAACATTTGGGTCTCATTCCTGGAAAATCGTCTGTTGTATTTATCACCAAAGCATTTGTTGTTCAAAGAAACCTTTTCCAGTTGCATATAAGGTACTTTACTTTACTTTACTTTTATTTGGACTTTTATACCGCCCCCTCTCCCCAAAGGGACTCGGGGCGGTGTACAGTCAGATAAAACACATAAATAAATAGAAAATACAAACATAAAAGAGGAGGCAATAAGAAACTGTACATAAAGCAAAGCAGTTAAAACAATATTTAAACAACCCTAAAAATACCCAATTAAAATATCTGCCAGGAGGTAGAATAAGACTATGAATGGGCCAGGCCGGCTAAACGGAACAGGTGAGTCTTCAGTTTTTGTCGGAAGGAGCGGAAGTCGGTGGTGGTTCTGATATCGGGGGGGAGGTCATTCCAGAGGGTTGGGCCCATCACAGAGAAGGCTCTACTCCTAGGCGCCGCCCGTTGGTATTGCTTAGTGGACGGCACCCGGAGGAGTCCTTCCCTGTGAGAGCGAATCGGTCGCAGGGAAGTGTGTGGTAGGATGCGATCCTGCAAGTACCTAGGTCCTGAACCATGGAGCGCTTTAAAGATGGTAATTAACACCTTGAAACGCACCCGAAAGACCACAGGCAGCCAGTGCAGCTCGCGCAGGAGCGGTGTTACATGGGAGTACCTAGTACTCCCCATAATAGCCCGCGCGGCTGCGTTCTGGACTAGCTGCAGTCTTCGAGAATGGGAAGCCCCATGTAGAGGGCATTGCAGTAGTCCAGCCGAGACGTCACCAGTGCATGAGTGACCGTGCGTAGGGCATCCCGGTCCAGTAGGGGGCACAATTGGCGCACCAGGTGAACCTGGTGGAACGCCCCCCTTGCCATGGCTGCCACATGGTCATCCATTGACAGCCGGGCATCTAGGAGGACGCCCAAATTACGCGCCCGTTCCACAGGGGGCAATTGCTCGCCCCCTATGGTCAGTGATGGAATCAACTGACTGAACCGGGGTGCCGGTAGCCACAGCCACTCAGTCTTGGAGGGGTTGATCTTGAGTCTGTTGTCCCCCATCCAGACCCCGACGGCTTCCAAACACCGGGTCATCACCTCGACAGCCTCGTTGGGGTGGTCTGGGGTGGAAATGTACAGCTGCGTATCATCAGCGTACAGATGATACTCCACCCCAAAACCACGGATGATCTCCCCCAGCGGCTTCACATATGCGTTGAACAGAAGGGGTGAGAGGACCGACCCCTGAGGCACCCCACAAGTGAGTGGCCTTAGGGTCGATCTCTGCCCCCCTGCCAACACACATTGTGTCCGGTCAGAGAGGTAGGAGCCGAACCACCGCAGAACGGTGCCTCCAACTCCCATCCCCCCCAGCCGGCGCAATAGGATACCATGGTCGATGGTATCAAAAGCTGCGAAGAGATCTAATAGGACCAGGATAGAGGAACAACCCCTATCTCTGGCCCTCCAGAGATCATCGACCAACGCGACCAAGGCTGTCTCCGTGCTGTGTCCGAGCCGGAAGCCGGACTGGCGTGGGTCTAGATATTCGGATTCCTCAAGGTGTCATGGAAACTGCTGTGCCACCACATTCTCTACAACCTTCGCTAAAAAGGGAAGGTTGGAGACTGGATGATAATTAGCTAGCTCCATCGGGTCAAGGGAAGGCCTCTTGAGTAAGGGCCTCACCACCGCCTCTTTCAAGGCGGCAGGTAAGGACCCCTCGCTCAAAGAGGCGTTCACCAAGCCCAGTAGCCAGCCTCGTGTCACTTCCCAGGATGCCAGTACCAACCAGGAGGGACACGGGTCCATTAAACATGTGGTCGGTCACAGCCGTCCACGCAACCTATCCAAATCCTCGGGGGCAACAGAATCAAACCCCTCCCAGAATGGTCTCACAAGACTCACTGTTGGCGGCTCCTCTGGTCCACTGAAGGGGGCCCATCCGCTCCGGATCTGAGCGATTTTGTCCTGCAGATATTCCCCAAACTCCTCTGCTCTGCCCTGTAAAGGGGCTTCCCGCGTCCTCTGTGATAAGAGAGAGCGGGTCACCCGAAACAGGGCGGCAGGGCGGTTATCGGTGGACGCAATAAGAGTGGCACAATGTCTGCATTTGGCCACTCTTAATGCCACAAGGTAAGTCCGTGAATAGGCTCTTACCTGTGTTCGGTCAGATTCGGAGCGTGAGGACCTCCACCGGCCCTCTAGGCATCTCCTATGGCGCTTCATCACCCTCAGGTCCTCGGTAAACCAAGGAGCCCGGGTGGGTCGTCGCCGCAGGAGAGGCTGCAAAGGCGCAACTCGGTCCAGGGCCCCAGCGGCCGCCCTATTCCAGGCGGCCACTAGGTTCTCGGAGTGAGAGCGGGTCAGGGCTACAGGGAATGGCCCAAGCTCCGTCTGGAACCTATCCGGTTCCATCAGGCGCCTGGGGCGGTACCAACTTGGACAGTTTGGTTCCGCCTCCTCGCGGTGGGGGGTAGCGCCAGGGAAGTCCAGCCGGAGACATGAGTGATCTGACCATGACAGGGGAGTAATGGTTACATCCCCTCTTCCCAGATCACTCGTCCACTGTTCAGATACGAAAACAAGGTCCAGAGTGTGGCCACCTTCGTGTGTGGGGGCCCTGAATTAATTGGGTCAGGTCCATGGCTGTCATGGAAGCCATGAACTCCCGAGCTACCTCGGATGCTTCCCCCGTCGACGGCAAGTTGAAATCCCCCATAACCACAAGCTTGGGGGTCTCAACTGCCGTCTCTGAGATCAGCTCGAGGAGCTCGGGCAGGGCTGCTGACGCATAGCGAGGAGCCAAGTATACAATCAGCAAGCCCCACTGCCTCCCTGGGCCCCATTTCACACCAAGGGACTCACATCCGGGTATCTGAGGTACAGTGAACTCCCTCGGCTCTAGACATTCCCGTATAACTACCGCCACCCCACCACCCTTACCCAGGGCCCGAGGCTGATGGAATGCAAGGTAATAAGTCCATTCACCAGTCTCCATCAGTCTTCTTAAGAAAATCCAGTTCATCATTTAGTCAACCCCAAGTCTTTAGAATCCATTTCTTTTTCAATCTTCTCCAACAAGCCTGCAGTTTTCAAACTTCTTCTCCTTCAAATCCTTTTCTTGTTTTGGAGTTTGTATTTTAATATTGTGAATAAAAGAAAAAAAACTGCTAATAGAAAATGCCTCTCTTGATTATTAATTTTCTTCTTGCTGAAAAATTGAAAAATATACATTATGGATACCAAGACCCGAAGTTGCAGCATCTTCACAATTTCTTTTTTCTCTTTAATATTTATTTATTTATTTTTGTTTTCAAAACAAACACAACACATAAAATCTTCTTTTTTTCCTACTGTAGAAACAAATAATTGATAATGATAATAATGTACACAATGTGCAGTGTCATGATAAGTAATAATGGGATATGAATATTGAATGGTACCCATGAAAGGAAGATTAGAAACCATCTTGGATTATATATAAAGATTAATAAATAAATAAATAAAAAGAACTAAGTTAGATATAGTTAAGTTTTGAATATTAGGGGGGAAATGTAATAATATACGATATAGTTAAATAAAGGAGGGATAATGATAACAAGCTATATATAGGCATGGGTACAACATAAGGAAATTGAATGTAAATTGCAAATAATTATTTGGAAAGAAGGCTTAGAAAATATTGTTATTGAATATTATGGATGTTTAGCTAGAATAAGATATAAAGATTCAGTGTTATTGGAGGATTTTAGAAATAGTAAATGAAATGCTAGTACGTGGTTACGTATTTTGGTATATTTTATGATGAAGGATGTTTAAACAATTATAGTCAAATGTAAATGGAGGTATGATGATGGTAACATGTATAAATATCTGAGTTAAAACACTTGAGTGAATACGAATTATGCTTGATGACTGTGGAAGAGATGCACGAAAGCCTTTTGTAACCAACTGATACACTTTCCACAATTTCTGATAACTATGCAAGACAAGAGCAGAGATGATGGTTGTAATATTGGTGATCAATATGGTAGCTGGAATTTGTCCAACTTGTTGTGTCTCTCTTGTCTCCTTGAGAGGTTGGGGAGGTCTGCCATAAAGAGAACCAAAGATTCTGTTTAATAAATGCTTTTAATAAATTAGTGGCTACTTTTATGTAATAGAATACCATAATGATATGGGGATTAAATAGAAAGTAATGCCTCCATCTTTTTAAATAGGAATATTTTAATACATGAAACACAGAAATAATTCTTGAAATGAACTATTTTTATGGTTTTACTTTCTTTCCATATAACCACTGCCATTCATTGCACTTCTGTCAATCGTGGATAGGTTTCTTAGAGCATTTATGGAATACAGTTTGTCTGTTCAACCAGATCCTAAAAGTCCTTCCCATCTCCTCATTTGAATCAAACAGATGTCCACAAAAGTATTCTTTTTGTTTTGTGAAAAGGTTGTTGCATGGCCCCAAGTGTAGACTGAACAGCAGATGGAGTAAGACAGTGAGATCCAACTTTGCAATTGTCACTTTGATGGTTTATAAAATGATGGCCTACACTGTTACACTGCATAAAAAATTCTACTTGTGCTACTGAACTCCGCTTAATTGTTGTTTCAAAGTTTTGAATGTTGCAACGTAACACTCTTAAATTGATATAGTGGTGCCAGCTTTAGTGAAATTCATGTGAATTATACTATATGTGTCTCAAAAAAATAAACCCCAACAACCCACAAAAAAACCCCAGTACAGTAATGAGTTTTTCTGCTGAAGCTTGAGGTTTTTTTTGTTGTTGTTTTTTGTTTTGCAAGTGAAACTTTGTGATGATATTCCAGGAACTGATGCTTTGTTTCTGGTTTTTAATGAGGAACTCATATTTTATCAGCTGTCAGGATACTGTGAAGAAATTCCTCACTTCATTTTTATAGTGTGATAAATGCTGGCAAATTTCAACTTCTGAAACTTTCATTTTGAAACTGTCAGCATGCAAGTAACTCGTTATGGCAAACTGTACATTACGGAAAAAAATAATAATTATGTGACCACACCTTCCTGTGAAATGCCAAGCTTAACAACAATTACCCTCTGGGTGATCCATGATTATCCTTGATTGGTTCATCAACCTTTCTCATGTGAAATTCTATAATTCTGTGAAACTCAATGGCTGCTGTCACAAGTTATGTACCTAGTTCTTGATTACACAAATCGTTTTTTTTTTCTGGATCATTATCTTTAAAGTTTTGGCTCAGTAACACATAGTCATCAATATAAAAACTTGGATTTGATAAACATGAACAACAACACCTTGTTGTAACTCCCCACCAACTGAAGTAAGAATGGATGTCAAAGAACATATCAAAGTCTCCAGCTTGTCAGTACTGCCATCAATTGGTGAATTACATCATTGAAGGTATTACTTTTTGTTCAGTTCTCATACTTACATTTTTGTAAGCACAGTTTGCAAATTTCACATAACCTAACTGTGTCTGTGATATTTATTTCTACATTCAATTAAAACAAAAGTTGATTCAGGTTGAACTGTTTCTTCACAGATATTTTTATTTTATTTTTCATTAAACCTTTTAGAAATAGAATATAAAATCTAATAATTTCAGACCTGCCTCAGCTTGAGCCTCTAAGTAAGAATGATGCTTAACACCATCAGATGGAGAAAGGTATAGTTTACTAGAAGCCAAGTAAAATACAATAGTGCAAAGCCAGAACTGAAATTTTCGCGCCAAAACCCCAAGTGAAATTTTCCCCCTGCTTAAGCACTTCCGATTGCTTGTCCCCCACTGTCCAATCGATTTCAAAGATGTTTCGGAAATGGCCACTCTGATCGTAGGCTGACTTGCAGCAGCATTCTTTTCATCACAAAGCAACCTTGAAATGCCATTTTAGGAAGGCACTTTCTTTTAACTTTCACTTTCCCTGCAGGCCTTTACCTTCCGTCTCAGCCTCCCCCAGGGTTTATGGCAGACTGATATCGAAGCAATTGCAGAGAGCAGGCATGCAATGGCAGTTCTGACAAATACAAATGAATATACATTAAGGAAGAAAAAAAAGAGAAACCAGAAGTACAAGAAAGAAAGGATTCAAAGCAGTGGTTTCCAATATTCTTCACAGCAGTTATAAGTACAATTATACTTTAACCCCTCTCTCTCTAGAATTATATCACACTAGCCTTCTTTCTATAATCAATCTTGTCTAATCATCAAAACCATAAATCACAAGTTTATTTTTTTTTTTCATTTTACACAAGAATTCCTAAGAGGTATTCTGTCACCAGTATATGTAGATAGTGTTTTTTCTCTAATTAAAGAAGTTACTTTATCTAGTTCTCAAAATCTGTTCACCAATCATTGTTCCACAGTGGGTAGTGCCAAATCTTTCCATCTCCCTACATATCATAATCTTGTGGCAGTAATCATATACTGAAGCAAGAAGAACTATTTGCTTATGGCAGTGCAGATCCTAGTATATTTAATATCTCTGATGCTAAGTATTATTTGTATGCCTTTACATATCTTCATATCTGAAATGTAACTAAAAAAACAGTACAGCTTGGCAAGATAAATATTGTCCTCAGTGAATATAGATGGGCAGATACCCTCAAGTTGTGCTTGTTATCTTTTAAGTAGAGCAGTTGGCAAAAAGAGTCCTTGACTTTAACCAAGGTTATCCCAGGGAAGAAATATTGAATTCATGCATTGTACCATGTCTTACTTTTAACTTTAGCTTCTTGAATGACTTGCTGTGATTGAACATATATAGTACCCCAAGCCATAATGTGTTTTATTGAATTTTGGATGATATATAAGCTTCTGTGGCTTGTTTTGCATCCAGTGTAAAACAATCCATAATTTAGCACAATGGGTAAAACAAATAATTTAGGCAAGATTAATACAAGAAAATCCTGATTTCTGTCAGAGTATATCCAGAGTCAAGTTACCAGAGATTGGGTTTATGGGTCAAGTGAAGGTCAATTGCCAAGAAGTATTGTTCCAGAAGTCCATAATCCCGTTCAAAACCAGCAATTAAGATTAAAATCTGACATGCACTGTTGACCAAATAAGACTAAAACATCAGCTAAATATTGGAGGGGTTGAAAGTATACAAACTAATTTAGTAGAGATAGGAGGGCTATTTTGAAACAGCAGAGAAGAGATAGAATTGCTGGTTGGCTAAGCAAAACTTTCTATAGTGAAACAAAGCAGTTTTTGAGGTTGCAGTTGCCCAAACCTTACTGGAGTTGACTGGTTTTACAAAGAATTGACAAATTTAGGCAGCATATTATAGCATTAACAATATGCTAAATAATTCTGTTCATTGAAGTTTATGGCAGAATGATAATCTTGATGGTTTAAAGAGTTAAGAGGCTGTATGAAAACTTAAAAGATGTGGCCCTAGCACAGGATCAATATGGAAATATACAAATAATCAATAATTTTGTTAACAGTAAGTACATTTTAAGGCAGGGGTGTCAAACTCACATTGCGCAGGCCGGGAGTTTGACAGCCCTGTTTTAAGGCATTCTGAGACCTCTTAGTAGCCTAGTTTTCAAATAATGCTATTAAACCACAACGGTAAAGGAACTAAACCCAAATAAGCCACCCAACTTTTAATGTAATCAGAGACACTGTTTTATTATATACTACTGGAAATGGTACCGTTACTACCAAAGCAAATACATTTTTGCCTTTGATATAAGGATTTCTTTATATATTTTATATCTAGAATTAACCTATATTCTTTAGGTGTCAGTTAAGATAAAGTTAGCCTTGAAGACATCTTATTGTTTAAAATGCCTAGTCTGGAGATTCGAATTATAATCTATGTCTTGACAATGGCCTGTCTTTATGAATTTATGCTTCCCCAATCTCCTGAAAACCTGGTTTTGGGTCAAAATGATATACCTCCATGACCCTGCTTTGTAACTGGCTCCTATTTCCAGCTTAATGCTCTGACATTTAGGTTATGCATCTTTGTGCCTCCGTTCTTCTTTCCCTTTAGAGCCATCAATTATTTGTTCCCTGCTAGCTGTTCTCCTCTTAAAGGTTATTCCCTTTAGTTCTTTGCATCTTTACTGAAGTCCATTTTTTCGTTTAGATTCAAGGATCTATAAAAGTTTTGTTTCCCCTGGTCCCCTTGTGACTGGCAGCCCACAAACCTAATCATTAAAGTACACATTTCTCATGATCAATAACTACATTTTGTGTGTGATGAAGGCTGTGCCTATACTGGCTTGTACACTTCAGTTCCAAACTTAACAGTCTCATTCCAGGTTTCATTTGTCCATCCATCTTCAGCTTTTGGTCCTGTATGGATTTTATTAAAAAGCACAAGATATTCCAGGATTTTTCAAAAATATGTGCAAAGAAGTAACTTCCAACTTCGATCACAAACATATAAATAATTTAATAACTGTTCAACCTCTGTAAGGTTAAACAAGCATCTCTTCATCACATATCCCATCTCTTATCTATGAGCAAATCAATAAAACATCAACTTTTCAATCCTAGGGTGAAAAGAAAAGTCTGAAAAGGATGCCAGAACAGTGCAAAAAATGTCTTTTTAAAATCTTGATCAAATAAACCACTTTATATTCCTTCCTTTTACTTCTAACAATCTTAACTTTGAATTCAATCAAATATTGTTGTATTATTTGATTTTTTTTATTCCATCATACAGACTTTCCTTTTTCCAAATGTCTATCTGCTTATGCTGCATGGTGTCAACTCTCCCCATCTCCCCCCCACACACACACACAACCAAACACCCCAGGCCCAGCATATATGCCTTTGGCTTGGGTAGCAGTAAAGGCACAGTGGAGCAGAGAGTAGACAGAGAGGAAAAGACTAATCAAGCTCCCTTCCATTTCCTCCCCTCTTAGCCCTTTGGTTGGTCTCCCACCTTCCTTCCCCTCCTTTGCCTGCTCTTCTCACTTATGTCAAAGTTACCGTTCCTCTCTTTTACTCATACATAAACACCTTTCCTTCTCCCCATACCTGCATAGATTGTTCAAGGAGCAGGCAGCACCAAGTAGATTGGCTTTGCCTTAGCTTTCTGTTGGTTAAAACCATAAAGCAGATTCCTAGACAGAAGAACCTGCTTCCTTTCCTTGAATCTACTTGATGGATATCTTTCTTTCTACAAATATGCTTGATGGATTGGCTTTCTCTTTAGGGATCTGCTTAATGGTTTTAATCATTAGAAAATAATATTATTGGTTTCATTATATCGAAAGATGGTGGCTGTCCATAATCAATCAAGACCAATTACATGCTGGAATATAAGATTCTTAAGACTTTCTGACATGGAAGAAAGGATGTTGCCATCCAAGAACTGAAGTTCAAATTATGGGGATCACTATAAGGAAGTTCTGCAATTTAGCACATTCCCCCTGTACCTTTTCAGCAGAGGGATTTTGTAGCGAGACTTCTCTAAATGTTTGATGGGATGGATAGTCTCAGTCCCTGGCAATGCTATGCCTGATTACTCTTGGTGTGATGCTAAATAAAAGCCTGTAGCATTAGCAATGACTTTGATCTCTGCCTGGAAACCTACTGTCAATCAGTGCAGATAATGTTAAGGTGTTAGTCTGCCATTGTGTCACTTTTTTCTAGTTCACAAATTACTGAATAAATGGATTTAATCCCCAGATCTAGCATAAACACATGAGTTAAATCCTCCCCTCCCTCTTATGTTCTCTCAAAAATTATGAGGCATATATCCATGTTTCTTGTCAGGAGAAAAACAGTTATATAGTGGAATTCTGGATCCTTAGGTTGCCCAAATCCCTTTGAGACTTCATGAGAATTAAGATCCTTATGCTCACAAATATTATTTGCTATTGTTGTAGTATATGCTCCTTTCACAGAGCTTAGTGTATGTTGAGTTAGCAAATTTCATATGCACAGAAATATCTCCATGACTGTGGTGAACAGCTGCTTTTTCTCCTCTTCCTCTGTGACTGTCTCTTCTTCCATTCTCCTTAGATAAATATTATCCTACAACATTTGGATTGTCTTAAGGCTTGCTGTTGACGGACATGATGATTACAAAATGCTATTTTTTTCATGGATGCCGTATATACTGAAATGTTCAAACTATATTTGACCTCAAGCAGAATGTAATATTTTCTTGTTCTTACTAGCTGTGGGTGCTTATCCAGCTTGTAAATCGCTATTGTATTTCTGAGGCTATCCAATGAATTACTACATTTGACATTTATTACATGCATTAACACTAATTTATCCATCATTAATCAGAAGTATCAGATCTATACTTCTCAATCATTCTAAACCTTTCCTTTACTAGTTGGCTGGAATGATGTTATTCTTAAAATCTCAACACACATCCAGTAAATTTTAAAAGAGCCTGCAATCTTGAAATGCCAGTCCCCTCTTTGTCTCTAATTTATAGTCTGTGTTTATGTTTGTGTCAGATCCTGGCCCTTACAAGGTTCAGATTCTGAAATATGGTGTCATAAAGTTTGTTGTTTGGTTGGGCCATTAGATTAACAGGAAAAAATGGTTCTTTTTTATGAATTCATTAGTTTCAGGGTAAATAGAATATATTAGCATGCTCTTAAGAACAGCCTGAAATTAAAGTGCCTATCTCATGGCTAGCAAAAGGTCTTTTCTCATTATCATGTTATTGTTTTTTTTTTTCTATTGTTGTGTACAATCCTGGCAAACCACAGACAGAGGGTAACAAACAAAGTCAGTAAGGTATTGGTCACCTTCAGCTGAAGTTGTGCATATGGTGTACATTTAAAAAAAGGGGTTTTGATGGACACAGCTGCCTTCTTAATCTTTTTTGACTCCTTGAATTTCCCTGGTCCAGTTTGTATCTTTTCTTGTGTTGCAAACCTGAATCTCACCATCATATTGCACCATCAATCTACATTTCAGCAGATTGCATAAGAGTTACAGAAGAACAAACTATGGCTGCTCTTTCAGTCCTGCTCTTCCAGATCCTCTCTACTTTTAATCCAATTCATTGTTATTAGTTTATCAAAGTAATAGAAAACTGGTGGGGGGGGGGGAAAGAGAAAATAGAAAATAGAGATCCTTTCCACGTGACCCTTGGCTGTTTCACCTGTTCATTTTACCAAACAGTTATGTATCAAACAGAGTCGAAGAATTTGCTTACTTTTCATTTCTTTCCCTTTTTTGCTTTTTCTCTTTTTGTCTATTACATCTCTAAGCCTAGGGCAATTTTAGGAATGTTATCATTAGAATCAGAAAGTAGAAGCTATCAAAGTTCTATCTCTCTGGAATGTTGATGCAAGATAGGTTAAATAAATGGAGTTTCTTAGATCCCTGTAAAAATTGCAACACAAGAGTAAATGAGTGACGGTCTTAGTTTCTCCTGAACTGCATGGACAAGCCCATTCAAGTAAGTGAATTTTGGAGCATCTACAAAGCAGAAAAACTGATGGGAGAGATTCAACCTAGAGAAAGTGAGAAATGTCAAGTATTAGGTCATTGTTGGGAGTATACTCCTAGTGTTGGGTAGGCAACATATATCTATATACAATAACAAATGGTTGTTGTTGCTTTAAATGGGTGAATGTACTTATCAGCTGTAATTAACTTTACAATAAGAAGGAGTCAGGAGAGCTCACTCTCTCTCTGCTTGTCCTATGCTTGATAACTACTTGCTCACTTGATGACTGGAACGTGAACTGCGACTGTAAGCAATTGTTTGTTCTTTGAATTGTGTTTGGACATATATCTACTATCACTGCTTGTGAAGCAATTATTTTTAGTAAAGCAACTTGTTTTTTACTAGCAGTGTCTGAAACTCTATTTGTGTGTTTTTTCTACTAGCAACGTTATTTTTTTCTCTAGCTGTACATTCCGCTGCGCTATTTTCTGTCTCCCAACGGAGATACCCTTAACACTCATGTTTTGGTGTTGTATAGAATACTATTTTTTCATTAGTTATGCCATTATTCAATGTGATTGAGACGAACTATATGTGCCAGGATAACATGTTTTGCAACACAATTAAAATATAGGCCGCTTCCTTACCAATGCCTCTATTCATTCTTCTGCATTTCTGCCTTAAAGAGAGACCACCATTTTTTCCTAAGTATTTGCTGTTCACCATGTGAAAAAACTAGGCAGGAATCCTGGCAGCCTGTAGATCTAAAATAAGCCATTGTATGTTATCCAAAGTTCATTGTGTCACAGCATTTGGGTTGAATACTGAGCAGTGTTGATAATGATGATTCAGGGGTGGGCTTCAAAATTTTTAGCAAGGGGTTCTCTGCCCAGTGGCTGGGTGGGCGTGGCCATGGTGGGTGTGTCCTAGTTGGGGCCCAGCTTCCTGCACCACGGTGGCAGGGGGGAGTTTTTGCCTTCTTCAGGCTCCAGAGGCTTTTGTTGAGCCTCCGGGAGAGCAAAAATGGCTTCCCCAGGCTCCAGAGGCCTCTGGAGGCCAGAAATGGGCCTGTTTTCAACCTTCCCAAACTTCCAGTAGGCCCTTGTTTGGCCCTCCTTGAGCCTCTGCATGTGCCCTACACTTACCTGCCTCCAAAATGGGGCACATGGAGACTCCTGGGAGGGGTGGGGAGGGGTGAATGGAGCCAGCCAGGAATGGGATTTGGGGATTCTCCAAACTGCACAGAAACTTAGCTAGTGGTTCTCCCAAACCCCTGAAAACCCGCAGCAGCCCACCCCTGTCAGATGACTGTAATAACATCAACTTAAAGCAGAATTACAGTTATTCAAAAGACCCAGTTCTTCACACTGTGAACTGCTCTATCATGTTTTTTTTTCTTTGCAGTAGTTTCTACCAAAGGTTTTAAATCTACAGACACGTGTAAATTTGATAGTTATTGTTAACCCTCGGATGGGCCTGTAGCAAGCCTAAGAGAAGGCAGCTTAAGAAACATCTTTTATCACATAACTAGGTGAACAAGCCTTGACTTGCTCTGATACGTTTCTGAGGTTTTCCTGTGGAATATTGTTCTCTGAATGAAAGGGGGAAAAAGGGAAAGCAGTATCTTTTGTACAGTCCAAAACATGTAGAAATAAATATTCTCATGAAGCAGAATATGGTTATAAAGACTGTACTGTATTGAAAAAATAGCATTCAGTCCAACTCTTAATTACTTTTTGAAAAGCCCTTTTCATGTGCTCGTTTTCCCCTAAATAACAGAATAACAACAGGAAATTTCTCCCAGCATTATTTTCCCAATGAGCAACCCGCTCCTCTAAAGGTAGCCTCTGTTGAACCAAAGGAACACTTTTATTTAATGAGTAGCTCTGGAATTTGTTTGAAATGTGGTTCATTTTATTGCAGATTTTTGCAAGTATATTCCTTCTGGTTTTATGAATGGAACTGATTTGAGTAACAACCAAACAGAAAAGCTGCTCTGCTGTTCCTTTCAGATTATGGCTATTCTGAGAGTTTGAATATGCTAGCTTTGAATGTGCTCAGCAACCAAAAGGCTTACGTAAGGCTGGGTTATAATAATAGCTTGAAATCCTTTGAATCTGTAACCCCTGGAAAGGAATGGCCAAACTAGGAGGTAGATCTTTGTGAAAAGCTTCTTTTATTTTGCCTGAGAAAGACCTCCAGGTGCTGAACTATTAAAGGCTAATTTCAAACAGCAAAATGAAGAAGTTTATTCTCTGGCCCTAATGTTACCTCTATGTGTGGCAGGCAGATTGAGCAGGCATTATTTTATAACAGTCTCAATGTCGGAATAGCAATACATTTTGAATGTATAATATTTGCTACTGGAAATACATCCTGTAGGACATACTTGGGCTGTAATGCCATTGAAATTTAACCCAGTACTGATCCTATGGTGTATGCTTGGCTTTGGTATTTGTGTATGGAAAAATAAGAAGAAGAAATGTCTGCTTCTGGTTCTGCTGAGGCCAGCAATTCTGTCAGCAAAAGGCCAGCGTTAGATTCTATTCATGGTGCTTGCCAAATTCATCTCTACTTTTATTAATTTAATGGTTTTTTTTCTTTGCGGCTTTTGTTCAGTAGCTTTCTGAATAAGAACATTGTCTCATATCTCTAGAAGAAAATGTTTCAGAAAACTTTTGTTAAAAACGAAAGCTGGAAAATTAGAAAAGGCTTCCCTGGTTATCAGCCAACTGTTAATTACAATTCTTGCATATGTGAAGAACCATCTCCATCACCACCTAATGATGGCACAGAGATTCCCATTGACATATTTTCTTTTATAAATGCTAGGCCCTCATGATGTTCCCTCACCTCTCCCTTTCCCTCTCCTCTCTTTCCCTCCCCTCCCCCTCTCCTCTATTCTCCTCTCCCTCTCCTCTCCTTTCCCTCTCCTCTCCTCTCTTCTCCTCCCCTCCCCTCCCCTCCTCTCCATTTTACAAATTTCCATCTCTCCCATTACTGTTATGACTGAGGATATAATGTAGCACAATGCATTAACAATTGCTTCCTGACATAACGAGGGAGATGTAATTACCTTCTTTTTGCTACATCAGCTGCTTTGGACATGTCCCCTCCTCTCCAGTTGCCAGAAATTGCCCTCCGCGGATTGGGCTTCAGGAGACACTGGACATCGACCTTCTGTAGAGACATCTGTTGACTGATGCCTGACTAGCATTTTATGAACCTCATGTCATGAATCATGCTGGCTCCTTATAAAAATGGGATTAGTGGGGGTTTTTTTTTCTGAAAAAGCAGAATACTTAGTTTAAAATTCAGATTTATATATTTTATATATATTTATTAAATTTATAGACCGCCCCCTCTCCCCGAAGGGACTTGGGGCGGTGTACAGACAACACAATAAAAAAACAGTATACAAAATTAAATACTCTTAGATACCCATAAAATCAAATTAAATACTAGGCTGTACAGTATGATAAAAATTAAAAACAACCTAAAAACCTATCCCTAAAAATTTAAAATACAGGCTAGAGGGATTAAAACTACGATTAGGCCAGGCCAGGTAAGTTGAACAGGTGGGTCTTAAGCTTCTTGCGGAAGGAGCGGAGATCGGTGGTTATTCTAATATCGGGGGGGAGGTCATTCCAGAGGGTCGGGCCCATCACAGAGATTTAATGATCCCTTGGAAGAGATAGGAAAGATTTAGCAATGTCTGAAGTCACATTTGAAACTTAGCTTCGCTAACATTTCTGAACGTCAATTCTGGGCATTACTCCAGAATTAAAGTATGAGGGATCCCTATCATTTAAAATGAGGACAAGGTTGTACTAGGTGGACTCAAACCTTTCCAGTAGTCTTCCTCACACAGCAATGGGATGCATCAGGGCCAGTCATTTACATTTTCCATAGTTAGCTGTGACAGGACCAGTTCCTAGATGCCCATGCTTTCATCTCTTGTAGGAAAAGGCATAATGCTCTTCTGCATGATGGTGGCAAGGAAACTCCTATGGACGTTGCACTCCATAGAAGTGCATCAGAAACAGCCATCTTTCTGATCCCAGTGTTACATGATTTTCCCCTAGAGTAATCACGTATAAAAGATTATTAGATGCTCGCTGTTATGTTCTTAACTATCTAATTATAATAATTAGACAGAGGCCTGAATGACAAAATGAATAGAGCCTGTTGTGTCAGGCGCAAAAGACCATGAAGGTTCAATTAAGTGATTTATTGCTAAAAGCCTACGCACAGGAACCTTTGCAAGTAATGATCAGCTCCTGGTTAAAGTTAGATAAGGGTCAATGTCAAAGGGGGAGGGAGGGAATTGGATATAGTTTGTTTGTGGTTACGTAGGGATTCTAGGCTTATCCCTTTTTTCACTCTGCCATTCCTGACCCTAACCCCTACATGACGATACTTTTAAGATTAAACTGTAGCCCCCCAAATAATCTACTGTTTAGTTTGAATAGATTATCATACACAACGCACCAATGGCTATTAGTTGTCCTAGAAACCTTTTATTACTCTGGGTAGTGAAAACTTCCAAGGGCAGTGCTCTTAGATTTAAAACCCTTTAGATGATAGAACACTGGAGATTTACAGACTTCTCCAAGATTTGTTTTTCTCAGAGCAGTCAGGCAGAACATGTAGGCAATTTAGGTGATCCTTTGAGACTGCAGTTTTGCTATCTTATACTTTAACTAAGAAAGATGCTCTGTGTTACCAGCAGAACTGTATCTTTGTTGCTGCCCTTCCATTAAAAATATGTGCTTTTTAGGTGCAAACTAGAGACAAACCGCTCAAGTTCTGACTTGATTCAAAGATACAATGAAATTTCCTCCAAATTTTTTATTTCCTAATTATTAGCCCTGGAAGAGGATGAGTGTGGTTTTAGAAGTGGAGGAAGAAATATAAATTACCTGTGTTATTCTGGTGACACTACCCTGATAACCCTACTGTCAACATTCCAAATATCATGCAGAATTAAATCAGAGTCCAAGGCAGAGCTATCCTTAAAGTTCCAATTTAATAAGACAGACATGTTGGCAACAAACTGTGGAATCCCAAATCTAAAAGCTTCCTGGGATTCCACCCAGTTGAAAGTTCATGATCTTATCCCCACACCCATAAATCCATCACATGGTCCAATCTTCTTCGGCCACGTGGGCATTTCCACTCAGCTGGTTCTGGTCAGGTGCAGAGGTGTGGAGACAAAAGATGAGCGTGGGCTTCTACAAAGGAATGACAATAACACATTCCACAATTCTACTCCTTTCTATTCCCCCTCCCAATTACTACACTAATGAAATAGCATAATGAAATAATAGAGAGTGTGGCAGGCCAAAGATCCTAAAAAGGAATATAACTACAGTTCTGACACCTACTATTAAAAGTCAGAGCACAGTAAAATAAAAAAGGCCTAAAATAAACAAGACCAAACCAATGACAGCAGAACAACATTCCTTAGAAGTGGCAATGAAGATATCAAAGTGGTAGATAGTTTCTGCCTTCTATGATCAACCATCCACCAATGAAGGAACAAGCAGTCAAGAAATATGCCACAGATTAGCATTTGCTAATAAGGTCTCAGATAAGATATTCCAATGCCATTATGTATCTATGCCCTCAAAGTACAGAATTGTGTAAATTATGGTTTTCACTGTATATTCCCTGTATGGAAATGAAATGTGAACTTTGAAGAAGCAAGATAGGGGACTATTGATGCTTTTTAACTTTGGTGTTGGAGAAGACTCTTGAAAAGACCATGGACAGCCAAGGAAACAATCTGATGGATCATTGAGCAAATCAACCCAGTGTTCTCAAAGACACTGGGTTGATTCAAAGATAGTGTCTCAGAGACAGTGTTCTTTGAGACACTCAAAGACTCTAAACCACAAGAATCCTACTTCAGACACACTATGTGAAGACTCAGCTCTCTAGAAAACGCTCCAGTTCTGGGAAAGGTGGAAGTGATGAGAAAAAGGGGATGACCAGCAGAAAGGTGGATGGCTTCAGTTGCAGTGGTGATGGGTGCACCAATGGAAGAGCTAAAGAACCAGATTAGAGATAAATCATTGTGAAAATAAAATATATCTGGATGGCCATAAAAGCAAACAATGACTTGTTGGCACATAAATTAATTAAGTAAACAACTAAGGTCAGGGAGCACCAAGGATTCTGCTGTCCTAAATGAAGCCTGTTTCTGAAGCTGTGCCAAAATCAATTCTCTCGTTTGCATCACAACTTTTTTCTGCCTCATTTTCAGCTTTGTTTGCATTTCCTTTTATTGTGATAAACTAAGAGTGGAAAATATGCTTTTGTTTCTGGGTCTCCCACCTTTCAGAGTCAATTGGATGGCTCTCCATCATTCAGTCACTTGAGAATTTCAGGGAAAGTTGAAGTGTTGTCTTGAACTTCAACAGATGTATTGCTGCCTAGGAAGCTTGCAAGAAGTAGAAGACTCTTACACAAGCAATAATTCCTTGAGTATCTCAGGAGTCACGTAAGTGCATTTACAACAATTTCACTGTGATATTAATAGGCAATTCTTTCTTAATCGGTTTCAATGAGGTTGACTGAAGAATCTGGGTGTGAATGCTTTTAATGTGATTGACATATGAGCTGTATTTTTTGATTGTTTGTTTTGCATTTGAAAGAAAATGCAATTATTTTTCTAAAGAAATTGGGAATGACAATTGCTGGCCTGACTTATGGGGCTTTCTCCTATGGCAGAAATTGAAATTTTACAATGCCAGAAACAGGGATAATCATGGAGTTTGAAGGAGAACTACAATTTATAACTGCAATAGGAAATACCTGAAGTGGGCTAATGCCTCCTACCTTTATACAGGTTAAAATTTGGCAAGTAAAGATGCTAATTCCTAAATGATATTTTGCAGTCTTTGGATTAGTGCAAAATGATTATTCTGAAAATTAATGAAGAATTCTTCTATATTTGGGCTGGGTATAAACAACCTGTTTAATCAGTTTTCCACAAACCAGTGCCCTATAAATGTTTTGAGTAACAATACCCATCATTCTACCAAACAAACACATTGGTGGCCACATTGATAGGAGATACTGAGACCAATTAATCATGGCATCAGGCTGCACAAGGCTACTCTGACTGCTCTTTTCTGTTATGCATTTTTTGTCCAGGTAGAATATTATCAGTTCAAGAAATTGGATATGCATCACATTGCTTTGATTGTGGTTAGGATATTCTATTTTAAATACCTTTTGTTTGTTGACTTTGACAAAGCTGTGTTGTCTGCATTCAGTACAACTTGCAAAGGAACTGTTTTTAGCACTGTTAACTGTTTTGGTGAAATTTCGCCAATGGCTAGGAAAGCAATAGACTGGTTCTTCCTTGCAATGTCAATTCATTCACCACAAGCAACCTTCTTTTCTACCACTGTAATATAAATAATGAATTAACCCTGTTTGCTGAATTTTGAGCACCACAATCGGTCAGCACACCTTCCACAGAACAAGATATATTATATTGACATAACCTATGGCAGGTTATTATGCGAGTACCCTATGGTTTTTAATAGTGTATGAATTCCTAAGAAGACATTCCACTTTTTAAGTTTGCCCATCTACAGTTATCCAACCATCCTCTGCATTTGCTGAGCAAATGGAATAGAAATCTCAATGGATTTATTGCATTCATTATATGGTCATCAGTAGGTAATTGTTCTGTGTTTATGATACAGATGGTTAAATACAGAATTGGACAATATGCCCTTATGGAAAAGGTTTTCAAACTGCTATTCATGACACCTCTAGAGGTTCCAAAACTGGCGACATAGCAAACTCACTAACAATTCCATTTATTATGCAATTTTTTTTCGATTTTTTTTTTAATTAGTTTTACAAAATTTTAAGGAAAAGGGTAATGGGTATGGTTACAAATTTTGACAGCTACATCGTGCAGGAAATGGTATTTCCCCCCAATTCTCATAACTTTTACATAATGGTAAACAAGATGTTGTTGCTTAATTAGATTTTGACAGCTTATTTTTACATTGTATCTTTCAATAGTTTCAATCATTTATTTTGTATCAAACAAAAAGATTCCTTATATCAGCAATTGCACTATTTTTCTAACTTACTTCTGTGATCTGGTTTTTCTCATTGTTGCCTCCTCCCCCACGCCTGCCAGCAAAACCTCGGCACCTCCCATATCTTGTGTGGTGTCATCCGCTTTATACAATACAATACAATAGTAGAGTTGGAAGGGACCTTGGAGGTCTTCTAGTCCAACCCCCTGCCTAGGCAGGAAACCCTATACCGTTTCAGACAAATAGCTATCCAACATCTTCTTAAAGACTTCCAGTCTTTAAGAAGAACTTCTGGAGGCAAGCTGTTCCACTGATTAATTGTTCTAACTGTCAGGAAATTTCTCCTCAGTTCTAAGTTGCTTCTCTCCTTGATTAGTTTCCACCCATTGCTTCTTCTTCTACCCTCAGGTGCTTTGGAGAATAGTTTGACTCGCTCTTCTTTGTGGCAACCCCTGATCTAGGAGGGTTTTGTTTTTTTCCATGAAGGCCTCCGCCTCCGTAGTTGTATTAATTCTAACCATTTATTATGCAATTTTTATGGTGCCTTTGTGAGTTCATTGTGGGTGCCAGGGTTCATAGTTTGGGAACTATGGCCTTACTGTCTAGTGCTGAATAAAATGGGTATTCCTATTCAGAAATTTCAGTTTTTAGAATGGGAATAACAAGATGCCATAGACTCACACTTGGTATTAACAAAAGGCCGTAATTTAAATTACTGAATCTTGCATGGATGAGAGAGAAAAGAGAAATTTTGTAGCTCCAGCTATTTTTTCCTGTAAGAAAATCGCCTTCTATAGCTAGATAGATAGCTATAGACCAGGGGTGTCCAAACTTGGGAACTTTAAGACTTGTGGACTTCAACTCCCAGACTGATTGATCCTATGCAAGTGGGACAATAACCATGGCAAAACAACAATGTTGGAATACTCAGTCCTAATCAAGATTTAAGAACTAAGCACTCAAGGTCTGCATTCTGTTCCATTCCCCAATTTTTAAAATCTTAAGTACTCTCTGTGTTTCTATGAAGGCATTTGAGAAGAATTGGAAATATTTTAATTAGAAAACAAAACGGGGCAAAACGTGCTCCATCACTAGACTGAAGAATTTAGATTCTTTTTCTATAATACAATTTGTACCCCAAGATTAGCAAGTCACTTTTCAGCAGATTGCCCTGGACTAAAGAAATGTTTCTAGCGATTTCAAGGTATGAGCTTCATGTTATTATATATCCTGGATGTCAATACTGCTCATTTTGGAGTCTCTGGTATGGAGCGATATGATTATGAAATGGTGGCAGAAGAATTAAAGAAGATAAACCAAATTGTTACATATTATGACAGGATCATATATCAACCCTCTACCTGATATAACACACTTCTAATAGAAAATTAAGCAGTCAGTCTAACAGGGAAAATATATACATACACTTCTGCTAGTTCAAAAAGATTTTACTTTAATACACAGAGTCATCAATAAATGGCAACTATATACTACATGAATAAATATGGTTCAGATTTAGGGAAAGAACTGAAAAATATTACTATGCATTCATGCCTTTTGCAATTACCATTAGTCAAAGTTTCTTTTATTATACTAAACTGAATAGATAACCAAAAAAGAATAATTTCACAAACTCTTCAAAATCTTGTATTTATACCATTTCATTCAGTTTGAAGAAAGAGAATTTGTTTTCAAAACACCTTGTGAAGGTGAAGAGAATTTTTGAGAAAATTGTGAAGAAGTCTTGTACTGATATATTTATAAGATGGCAGAAAACTATGTGAATGTATGATCTTTAACCATCCAGTCATTTTCAATGTTCTGCAGCTTCCCTGGAGAATGGATTCTGTGAGAATGTTTCTCATAGGACTTTTTGGGGAACGGGAAGCGTGAGTGGTTCAGAGTGATGGAAAAATGTGTAAACAAGAATACCAGTAATTTGTCCCCCAAAAAACTAAAATGCCACCAAAAATTGAACATAATTTTCAAATGCCCTGAGAAGTAGGTAGAAAAAATAGATGTCTCTCTTGTAAGGGAAGATTTTTTTTTTTTGAAAAAGTGTAAGGCAGATGTAAACAGCACATTAATTGTAGCACATTGTCATATTGGATGAGGCGGCAAAATCAGGCCTTAGTGCAGGAATGTTTTGAACTTTTTGAGGCTATAGAATTTGTTAGGTTAAATAATGGAAATAATAACAATAATGAAAAGCCAAGAGCTCTTAATCAGGAGGCAAAGTACAAGCGACAGAAAATGGATAATAAAATGAAAATTTATTGTAAATGTGAATTAACATTTCCAATGACAGAAAATAAAATTGAATTATCTGGAAGTTTTATGTTTTAACTAAACAAGTCAATGGCATTTTTCTTATTGCTGCAGAAAAATGTACAAAATACTGCCTTCTTCTCATGGTGATGTGTACGGTTACTTTTGATATACTCAAGGTTTTTATTTTTCACTTTGGGATATTTGCTGTCCAGATGTGTTAATAATTTTGCAGGATTGAGATGACAGTCACCCCTTACTTGCTTAACATTCAACAACCATTCATTTTAGTTTACCTTGTTGGCCAGTCTATGCAAAGCCGAAGTTGATAAATCTTGGATCCTATTTCCGTATCTTAACTCGGTTGAAGTTCCAATTCTCAATAGTTCCGTCATAATGTAAGAAGAAGAAGCAATACCAGAAGCTTGGAATTCATTTTGCTTTTTCATTGTCAGCCAGTTACAAATCCATCTCGTGGTGATGCTTTTCTAACCCACATTTTTCTATTTTATCAATAAGCTTAGTCTGGCCAGATCTGTTTTTGATAAACCCAGGTTGGCTTTTGGTTATTACTTTGTTATTAGGTGTTCGCTGATTCGTTGCTTGATTATCTTTTCCAAAATCTTCCCTGGTATTGAGGTCAAACTGATTGGTCTATGGTTTCCTGGATCTATTTTTTTTCTTTTTTGAAGATGGGAACTACATCAGCTCTTTTCCAGGCCTCTGGCAGTTTCCCGGTGCTCCAGAATCTTTGAAAGATATACTTCAGTGGTTCTGAGATCAGACCTGCCAGTTTTCCTTCAGTACGTTGGGGTGCAATCCATCTGGTCCTGGTGATTTGAACTCATCTAGGGTAGACAGGTGCTCACTTACTATTTTCTTCCCTATTTTAGCTTGTGTTCCTAATCTGTGTTTTGTGGTGCTGTTTTTGATAGATTGGACTGGTTTTTTCCCCTTTGCGTAAAGACAGATGCAAAAAATAAGTTAAGTGTTTCAGCTTTTTTCCTGTTGCTTGTCACCTTCTTGCCACTTTCTCCCAGCAATGGACCAATTGTTTCCTTGACTTTCTTGTTTTTAACATATTAGATACATTTTCTTAAATTCAATGTACTGGCAAAGAAAATGAGAGCACAACAAGAGAGAAAGAAAACTTTGCAATGTGTGAACTCATTTTATGTACCCTACAGAGGTAAGCCTGGCTTTACTATAGAAGAGGCATCTCAAGGAAGATATGCAGTTCCTTACTGAATCACAATAAACATGCTAAGTCCTTTTTTTTTCCAGAAAGAAGGGCTCGCACATCATCATTCAAATGCTTGGAACATGAAATATGTGCATGATGAGTGAAGATTTTCTGCTGATAATCATATTAATGTATCAACACGCATATCATTGCAGCATATGTAATTCATTGATTAACGAAGAACTCTAATATACACTTAAAGGGTTTACGTTTGCTGCATTCCATTGTGTATTTTTAATTGCTTGGTTTATAGTTACTTAAGGAAAGCTTAATGAATGTTTTATAGGCCAACATTTGTCAGTTAAAACAAGATGAAGTTGGGAGCAAATTGATTCTACTGGATTCTGTCTCATAGTTTCTGCCAGACTGATGATGGAATAAGAGCAGTCTGTTCCTTAACATAATCAGCTTTCATCAATTCTGGAAAAGTGAATGGGAAAATGATGCCAGAAATGAGTTTGGTATCTCTTTTAACAAGCTCCCATAATTTATTTGTCTGTGCAAAAGACTTCTGTTTTCCAGCAATGGAACTCTATTATTCTGCATTTGCTGTCACGTCTGAATACACCAAATATGTCTTTGCAACTAGGAATTTCATTCAGATAAGGAAACAGAATTGGCTCTCATTTCCAAATAAAGCTGTATCCAAGGTCACATCACAAGGCAGTTGGTAATTAATATCACAATTCTTTTCATTCAGTTCTGCCAAATCTGGATCATTTTTACTTTTACTTACTTGACAATAACAATAAACAGGTTGAGCAAAAGCAGAAGTATGCCATTGTTTGTTGCCTGAATTTGAAACAAGGGACATGAATTGTCATTAAACTCTTTTTCAAAGGAAATGCTGATTTCATTTTCCTCTGTGAAATGAAAGGCAGATTAGATACTTTTAACATCTTTAATTACTTTAATCTGCTTCTTCCAGCCATATGAGAATTATAAAAATCCTGTTTAAACTACAGAAGACATTTGCAGAGTGAAAGATAGAAACAAAAAGCAGCACAACAAGGCAGGCATAATTAAATTATTTAGTTTAGTGCTGAAAATTACTGTTGAATGATAAATATTAATAAAATGAAAAAGTCCTCTCATTTTTTTTAAAAAAGAGATATAGAGTTTGGACTATAAAAATAAAGAAACTAGAAAAGGGAGAGAGACACCTGAAAACTGAATAATTGATGTAATTACTAGAAGGAAAAGATTGCTATTCTGATCATTTTCAGATATTTTTATCCACATTTTAGGACTGTATCTAAAATAGATTTGCAAAGCACCAGATTGGACAAGGCAGATTTACATGCTGTGGCTGCCTTTCAGGCTCTTTTTCCCCCCCGAGAATATTTCTGTAGTATTTCCCAGTACAATCCTCAATTGCCAGATAAAGCAATGAACTAGCTTTTGGCAGCAAATCTAGACTGTCACTATATCAAACTTGGGAGAGCTATAATGCAACAAGCAAACATGTTCATTGCTTCTGTGTTTCATTTGCCCTCAAACAAGGGTCTATACTGTACATTGGACACTATAAAGTTCTTAGGAAAAAAAATCAGTTCCATGAAAGAAATGAGAAAATACTTCTGTTGCACCTCCAAACAAAAGAATGGAAGAGAAGAAAACATGAGAATGTTTTCCCGACAACCCAACAACCCAACAAATTGGGTTTGTTTTTTTTGGATATTTATCTAATTTCCTTTTAACTTTTGTGATATGTGTTTTTTAATGTTGTACGCCGCCCCGAGTCCTTTGGGAGAAGGGCGGCATATAAATCCAATAAAACAAACAAACAACAATGAGAAAGAAAAACAGGATACTGAATATTTGCTAAGCTTGTATTTTCTTGTGTATAGAGAAAAACTGAAACCGACCGTCAGTGAGTACAAGGAAAATTCCAGCAAAAGTTAAAAAAAGGGGGAGCTAAGGAACATTGGTTCAAGACATAGACCAGTTCTAAAGGATACCTGCTAGAGGCTGCAGTAACGATTTTTTAAAAATAGGAAAGAATTCACACCTACTCCTTTCAACCATTTAACATAGGTTCCTATTTATCATTGGTCTGTGTTTAGGTTTCAATAAAAAGCACGATGGTAATTTTCAAGAAACATCTCTAAAGGAAGAAGAATTAGTTCAAAAAATACTCTAACAGAGCCATGGTGGTACAATGGTTAGAACACAGTATTACAGGCTAACTCTGCCCATAGCCAGGAGTTTAATTCTGTGAGAATCAAGAAATACAGCCTATTGATCTATTAGATTCAATAAGTCCTATAGATGATAGCAGGCCCCAGAAGAAAGAGATATGAACCAAAGTTTTTAGTTAGGATGGTTTCAAAATTTACCAGAAATATGTGTAATCCTGATGAGCTGTTGCTAACTGTGAAATATGTTCTTTCAAAGTATGCACTTGTATGGATACGTTTAAAACAGGAAGAATGAAATGTTGGAAATGAGGAACTGAAAGTAATGAAACTGAATGAATGTTGGAAATGAGGAACTGAAAATAATGTACACAGGTGTTTATGGAAAGTGACGGTTAGTGAAGTTGTGAAGCATGTATGTGGCTAGAAAAAAAGAATAGGGTTCAAGATCAGCTTGGGGCCCTTTGATTTATAGCAGCCCATGTAAGATGTGCTATATGTCATTGGACCCCATTGCAATGGCTTGTTAATACAAGTGTATTACTGCTATTCTATATTTTATATCTATTCATTTCTTATGTTCCAAATTATTAGAAACAATAAACCTCTGATCTTAAAGTAAGAATGATTGCTTATGTCTTTGTTTCCTATTGGAATTTTCCTATGACAATTCCCACCTGCTCAAGGTTGACTCAGCCTTCCATCCTTCCAAGGTTGGTAAAACGAGTACCCAGATTGTTAGGGGCAATATGCTTGTCACTGCGTTAATTGGTTTGTCAACTTGTGCTTATATTCTGAGTTATACAGTTTTGTTTTGTTTGTTTTTATTGGATTTATATACAGTAGACTGAATTGTTTCTTATCTGACAATGATTAATGCGCATGTCTCATAATACGTCACACATTCTTTCCTTTCCTTCTGATCTTCCGTTCGCCTGCCGAAGGAGGTGAGCAACATAGCTCTTGCCAAAATGTAAGATTTAGATAGTAAGATTTCTATTTTATTTTATTTTATATTAAAGTTGTTCATTAGAATATGTTTTCGAGTTTTATTTTCTGCTTATTCGGAAATATGTTGCTTGGAAAGCCTACGGTCCACACCTCATTAGTTCAGGGTGGAACTTCCCCTAACAATACTGACATTGTAATCCACCCAGACAGTGCTGTAACACACTATGGGGCAGTATATAAGTCTTCTGCTATTGCTCCTCCTTTGTGTGTGTGTCTGGTTGTATGTGTGCACGCGCATGCGCGCGCACGTGTATGTGTGTAGTAAATTGTATTTACCCTGCCAAAAGATTTTTTCCTAATCTGGGATTAGTAGCAAAAAGCAAAATGCTATTTAGTAAAGCTCTGTTGTGTGTATGGCCTCCGGTCCTTCCGACGCGCCCTAAAAAGTTGGCTTTTCCAGCAAGCCGGCCTGGCCTGTTAATTTTATCTAATTTCTAAAATGTTATTGTCATATTAATTGGGTTCGTTTTTTGGATTGTTTCTAATTTTCTTTTAACTTTTGTAATATGTGTTTTTTAATGTTGTACGCCGCCCTGGGTCCTTTGGGAGAAGGGCAGCATATAAATCCAATAAACAAGAAACAACAAAAACAAACAATATCTAAGAAGTTGAACCATTCGGTATAATGAAGAAAAAAAGTGGTTTTCCTTAACCTCTAGACAATATATATTCATTGGCACAAGAAGACATGACTGTTTTTACAGTCTTTTTTAAAATGAAAAATTTAGTCAAATAACAAAAGTGACCAAAAAAAAAAAAAAAAGGAATTGGTGTAAAGGCACCGCTTATAACTCAGATAGAACACCCTGAGGTGTTTGCTCCTATCATCACGTCATACCAAATGCTGCATTTCATGTTTATTAATGAGAGATTAACATGTAGGTCAGTGTGTCTTCTCCATCCTGTAAGTTTTTTTGTTGATTTCTGTCTAAATTCTGAGCTGATAGAAGGTGGATTGGTAGGGAGAAAGTGGAAAGAAAGGACAGAAAGGTAAATCAGGCCAGATTGGATGGAAGCAAAATTTGTCTTATTTTAGCAGAAAGATTTATTTTATGTGCTGACTCTGTCATGCTGTGCTGCTAAAATTTCTTTGTAGATTCATTCAGAGGTCTGCCTCAACCATCACTTCCATTTCTTCACCTATGCATGGGAAGGGGGAGGAGGGGTGGGAGGGAAGTGAATGGAGGAAGTTTGACCAAATTTCTCCTGGGAAAGAAAAATCCATAAATGGATTATGTAGTTGGGACACTTAGAATTAATAATGGCATTTCCTAATCTCACTGCAGTTGCAAATGATGACCGTAACAACTATAATGGCAACGCCTGCCATTTTGCACTTTTCGTACTTGCTTGAATTGTTTCGGGCAATATGAGAGAGAAAATGGCAACAACTACTACATGCTTATCCATATCTTGCTTATTTTGTTATGAACTATTTTAGACTTAAAGCTGTTAGAAAAGTCCAGAGTACTGTAAAACAGCTCCCCATTTTCTCCAGCTAAATGTGTTGGAACATGTCTGTATGCATTGGATTTCAACTCCGGGAAAACCCCACATGTCCATTGGCTGGTAAATTCTGGAAACAATATCACCTACCTGACCAGAAGGTCTGGGAAAAGTGGGCTACAATCTCCAGGCCTTTTGTTTACACTTAACTCCCTTGATCTTGTTAATATCATTTCTAGTTAAGGCAGATATAGATACAGAGAGCAAGAAACTCCAGTGTGTTCTTATAAAGAAACAAGTTTATTTAATTTATTTATTTTATTTATTTAGTTTTTCAAACATGTACGAGATAACAGGTATACAATTAAACATGGTTATGAACACAGGAAATGGGTATGAACAAATGAGGACAGTAACACAAGGACAGTAGGCACACTGGTGCGCTTATGCACGCCCCCTTACAGACCTCTTAGGAATGGGGTGAGGTCCATGGTAGACAGTTTAAGGTTAAAGTTATGGGGCTTTGAGGATGTAACAACAGAGTCAGGTAGTGCATTCCACGCATTGACCACTGCAATCGAGTTTGGAGCGGTTTACCTTGCGTTTGTATCTATTGTTTGCCCGTGTATTATTGCGGTTGAAGCTGAAGTAGTCATTGACAGGTAGGACACTGTGGCAGACAATTTTGTGTACTGCACTTAGGTCACACAGTAGCGGCATAGTTCTAGGTTGTCCAAGCCCAACATTTCAAGCCTGGTGGCATAAGGTATGCTATTGTGAGTAGAGGAGTGGAGTACTCTTCTCGTGAAATACCCCTGGACTCACTCGATTGTGTTAACGTCCAATATACAGTGTGGATTCTAGGCCGGCGAGTGGTATTTGAGAATTCATCTGGCAAAGGTTTTGTATGCCCTAGTTTGTAGTACAATATTACCAGAGAAGAAGCTTCACAAAAGTTGCTATTATAATCTCTTTCTTCTGTGAAAGCCCAAGCATTGAGAGCTAAAGAAAGCTTTGGAATGATGCAAAGGTTGCCTCCTGTATGAAATAGTCCTCAACTTGACCTGCAACCAGCCTAAGTTTATTATCTGGGTTTTTCCCACAGTTGCTAGATTTGTTTCACTTATTCTTTTTCAGGGGGAAGATCTCCCAGGGAAGAAAAAGCTGACAAGCTCTCATATCCTGCTTTGCTGAGAGTAGGCATAAGGGTAACAGGTTATGTACTGTAAATGTCCAAATAAAATTAAATTCACTATGCACATCAATAATTAATGATATTAAAATAGAATGAACCAAGGGACACCACAAATGGGAAAAACAGTATATAAGTTATACTACATATAATTAGAAAGTGAAAAAAAAAGGATTTTTCTGCCTAAAAACCCCAAGAAGACATTGTATAGTAGACATCCTTTTTAACAGAAAAATCAGAAATATGGGCTAAGTGTTGAATAGCCAATCTGTCAATGATAGTATTTCCATTTCATTATGATTTGGTTTATATCATCCATCATCACAACTCTTCTATGATGAAGAAAGGAAAATATACTTTGCTACTAATGTGGATAGTTCCCCCCACCCTTTAAAGCAATGGATACTTTAGGACAGATAAGTTTCCAGTTAATTTTCTAGCTATTTGTTTATTTGAGGCTTCGAGTCACTGTTAATTCCTGGACTTGTCTCTGTAGTTTTCTTGAAAAGATTTTCAGAAGTGCCTTCTTCCTAGGGCTGAGAAGAATGACAGTCCCAAAGTCACCCAGTCTCCTAGTTTCTAGCCCGGTGTCTTAACCATTACGCCAAATGGGTCTCACCTCCTTTATTGTGCTCTATTACAGTATGCAAAGACTTATCATTCTATTTTGTTTCCTAGAAAAAGCAAAAAAAAAACAAAACCCAAACAAAAACCATTGGAATAGAAACTGGAAAATAGCAAAGGACTATCATTAAAATATATTAATCTTAATTATAAAACTGCAAACTTATTTTCTTCTATCATAATTTCAGTCTATTATGGGCAGATTCTTTTTATGGGAAATGCTATATTAAAGAGGAAATCAGAAATACCTTGAATCTTTTTAAGGAGTATGAAAAAAATACTAATTAATTATGAAAACTGAATTATTTATATCGGTGGTATTTGAATGAATGGTGGGGAACAAGAACTTCAAGGTCACATCTTATTCATGGGTAATACTGAGCTATTATGTTCTTTCCATCAGCTTATCTCATGAGATTGTGGTGTAGGTACGGTGAAATCTAGACTGCGTATGTTTAGAAATCAGCATCTGAAAGTTCTTTGCAAAGGAAATGAAAGTATTAGAAACTGCAAATGCCAGACCATTCGGTGGCATTTTATTTTATTTAAAAAGAATAAAGGGTGAAGAGTTAGCAAAAAGGAAAAAGAACTGTTCTTTCAGAGTGAAATGATCAATAAGTGTGTTTAGTTAACTTAGTTTGATTTCTCTTACATTTTACACATTTTGTAAAATGGTGCCAGGCATCAGCTATCTTAATCCACGGCCATCACTTTCAGCATCCTTAGGTATTGACAGGTTGCTTTTTATAGCTTTTGTACTTAAAATCCTTCTTTAGCTTAATTAGTTCACTGTCCTGCATATAGACATTATAGACATTATTTTTTTTCAGATATGTATTTGTCTGAATTTTTCCTAATAAAGAATTGGGTGTTTTCATGGTGACGAAAACTAAAATTGTATTTTGGAAGAAGTGAGCAGATCTCATGCATTATGATTTAGCATAGCAAATGGATTATTTATATAGAGAAGCTAAAACTATCTTTTTTTTTTCATTTTATTCGGGACAGCTGGAAAGGGTTGTCTCCATCCTTTTCATCTCCATTATTCCTGAATTTCCTCTCCCATTTTAGAATTCTCCATTCCTTCCCCTTCTTGATTAGCGGTAGGAAGAGAGGGGATGTGACCCCTTATTATCCTTTGTCAGAAATCCATAATATTTCATATTTTTTTCTTTCATTTGAGGGTGAAGCAATCTCTGAATCTCACCAGCTATTATATCTTGTCTTTAGTCGAATCCTCTTCCCCTAAGAATTGGAGCTGCTGATTTTCTTATGAGTATTTTGCCAATGAAATTCTTAGAGGAGGAGGGATATGGATATGTTGTCTGTTGACTCCTTGGAATGAGCAGTCTGTGTGGTCCTCCCAATGAATGAAATATTCCTATAGGCTGCTTCAAAAGTCCAAAATATATCCTACTTCAAGTTCTTCATCCTCTGTCCAAGTTAGAGGGACAAGTCAAGAAGGATATTCTAGGATACAGGAATGGTAGGTATGGCAGGGTGTTTTCCACATAACTGGAAGCTGAAGTGAAAGGACAGAAGATCAGTCAGTGCTGTTAAAAAGAAATGATGCAATAGCCTGGTATCCAGTTTCTTCCTTAGACCATCATGTAGAGGGGAAGAATGTGGTAGAAATCCAGAAACAACTTTCAATAGCAACAGGGAAGCTTCATACCAATGCCAGCAGATACTTTGTAAGAAGTTCTGCCATGATTTAGGTCAGTGTTGGCGAACCTTTTCAGCACTGGATGCTGAAATGGGAGCACACCAGAAATGGAAGACCAGCTTCCTAGTGCGCGCATGTGTGCTGGGGAGCTGCTCTTCTGGTTTCTGGCGTGTATGAGCGTGCAAAGACCAGTGACCAGTGCTCCTGTGTGCACAAAGATCAGCTGGCCGGCATGCATGTGTGGACCCAGAAGAGCAATGGGCGACAGCTGGAGAGATGGCTCCGCGTGCCACTTCCTGAACGCGTGCCATAGGTTTGCCATCTTGGATTTAGGTGATTCTTAAAAAGACTTTGAAAGGCCTGAAATTCTTGGAAGTAGAAATCCTTGGAGGTAGAATGGGGAGATTTTAATTTAAACTTCTCTTATAATTTCAGCAGGTTACTTATGGGACAGAGAGAGATTCTACGGTCAGTGCAGAAATTTCCAATTTGCAGAGAGACTCCTACTGCAATGAATGTGCATAGCATTTTCCCTATTAGGTAGAAGACGATGAAAGACTCTCAGTTAACCTATGTACTACCATAGCTTGTTCTTTCTAAAGGAAGATTAATGCTAGCAGGACTTCAGTACAGCTTTTTCCCCCACATTGGAAATAAAATATTTAAATTCAGTCACAGCAAGATCTATAGGATGTCCTTTTTAATCTCTGAGCACTGGATACCATACACACTTGTGATTACGGCAGCCACTAAATTCTATGTAAAATCCAATTCAGCTGCTCTGTAGAGTTGACTATTTTGATATCCACTCAAATGGAAGAATGGGTCCAAGAATTTCAGATTGCACCAAACTCACAGAAATTAAGTAACAGGGCAAATTTGCTCCTCAGTTGAATTTAGAGTCTTCTAGATAATATTTGCCCATTAAAATACCCCCTAAATCTGCCCCTGATGTGTACTTTGTCAGTGGACTCATGGCAGTCTTTTAACTAAAAATAGAAAGTATTAAACTGTGCACTCAAAATTCCAGTAGGAGACTGCATATTATAAACCTTTAATTTCCATTTCCTCAGATGCCCAGGCTTAATAGATTGCAATTTGAAAAGGTAGTTGTGAGATCCCTAGAGATTAAAAAAAGCCTCTCTCCCAATTTAGTAATTATGTACAGTATAATCTATGATAAACTGATTTAAAATGGGAAAGTTGTGTTTCAGAAGAGCATGAAAATGCTGTTATTTCTTTGCCTTTTGTTTAAGCATGTTATTTATTCTAATTACAATCAAAAGTAAACCTGAATGAAGAGCTTGCAAATATCTAACTTTAACTCTCATCCCACCTCCCATTATTAATAAACAGGATGCCCTTGCCTTAGTGGATAAATCATGCAGTTAAGGCCATTCAGAATTAAATATCACAAAAATGATGCAAAGTATAGCTGATTTACAACTAGTTCCAAATTAAAGATGTTAGCTACTGCCTGCATTTAAGAGCTGTGTTTCAGAGTCTGCAAATTATTTAGCTATAATGAAAGAGCCACTTAAGGTATTTGATAATCTTGACCTGCAATGAAAGCTGGATGGTATATTCATAGATCTGATCACAGGATTCCGATACAGCTTCACTATTTTGGAGGACATCGTGTTTCTCCAAAAAGATGGCCCACCTTGAAAAGAAGCCCTATTACGTTTTTGAGTGCATGTGATCAAATTAAGCCCCCTATAAAATTGGCCCTAATTAAGAATGCTACCACCCAGGGGTGCAGGGAGCGGGGCGAGGCACACAAGTAAAAAATAAGCTAGAGTGGGGATGGGGGTTGGAGCTGCCTTACTTACCAGGCCTCGCACACCCCGACACCTGCCTCACCTTCTTCTGCGACTGCTTCTTCTGCGACCAATTGCCGCCATTCGCATGCATTGCCCCAGCCTCCATTTCGCCTTCAGATGCAGGTGAAACCGAGGCTGGAACGAAGCATGCAAGTGGCAGCAAGAAGTGGGCCAGCAGTGGGCTCCTGCTGGGTTGGGCTCTCCGTGCTACTGCTGCGAGGTGAGTCAATAATTAGAACCTAGCCATTTTTGGGGGAGGCCAAAAGAAAATAAGACCCTGCCTTCTTTTTGGAGAAACAGATATTGGTTGGTTCTCTTCCAATATGGTTTCTGATTGTATTTGGGACAGAGACTGTTTAGACCTCATGTGTTATTTATGCCATATAACAGTTGTGTAAAATGTTTCTCAACCCCAGTGACTTTAAGATGCATAGACTTCAATTCCAAGTATTCCTCCGGCCAGCATTTGAAGTCCACATATCTTAAAGTTGTGGAGGTTGCATGGAATCCCTCTTTCTTTTTGTTTTTCAACCATTAAATAGAGATTTTGTGAACTAGAATGGGAGAACAATGATAGTAGCTCTATTCTTACCAGGAATGAGGGATTGTGCTAGATCAGGGGCATCATGAAGGCATCTCGTGAATTATCAGGACTTTCCTCCCCCCTCCTTTGCTAAACTGGGTGGGGGCAGGGCCAACATGGGATGCATCTGGCCTGCAAGTTTGATACCCCTGTGCTAGACGAAAAGACTTATCTTGCTCTCTGTTCTTTTCAATATCTACATACAGTTAG